>NC_000082.6:8901574-9201574 GCF_000001635.26 Mus musculus
CCTCCCAAATTGGATCTGGGGCAGAAAGGCTTTCCTTGGTTCTGCTCCTACTTGTTGCTTTCCTTGGTTCTGCTCCTACTTGTTCCCAGCCTCCGCTTCATTTTCATTCATTTGCTGGTATAGAATAAGTATTTACAGAGATAAGAATACACAACACTCTCCTTCATTTTTCTACTGTTGGCCTCAGAAATCCATGCCCACCATGGTGTCCTCCATGTTGCACAAAGGGCGTCCAGAGCATTAATAAGGGATGGCCTTTTTGTTTAGAATCATGGTATCGTGATGCTGCCCAGACAATACATTGGGAGTGTTAACACACACACACACACACACACACACACACACACACACACACAAAACTGAATAGTCAGGCATAAGGGTTCTATAAACTTTTGCTGGGGAGACCTGAACAGACATGTATTTACTAATGTGTTTATAAAAAAATAAAGAGAGAGGGGGTATGTTTTGGTGAATGTGTGGTGATGTGTGGGGGAAGAGCGTGCCTCCTCGGGCCCATGCCAAGGCATCCCTTCCCCCTGAGGGGCCAGCCATATGACGGTATAGTATAGAATAGAGTTTATTCAGGGAGGGGAGTGAAGAGGGTAGTAGGGGGGGGGGAGAGAGAGAGAGATAGAGAGAAAGAGAGAGAGAGAGAAGTAGAGGCTGGCCATGAGATGAGCATGGGGAGAAGGGGTGGAGAGAGAGGGGGAAGGGGCGAGAGGACAGAGCAGAAGCAGGAAAGCAAGAGCAAGAGAGAGCAGAGTGGGTAAGCAGCTCCTTTTATAGTGAGTCAGGCATACCTGGCTGTTGCCAAGTAACTGTGGGGTGGAGCTTAGACAGAATGCTAACTTTTACCCCAGATAAGAGTACAACAACAGACCCAATAGATGATTTCCCTCAAGTCTGGCTTGGTGAGCTGCTGAGTTTATCTGACTGACTTACAGAGCATGAGAAAGGTGCTACCAATGGGCGATTCTGTTACCAGTCTTTTCTCTGAATGTGTTAGTCACAGCCGTGTCCAGCATGTGGTCTTGGGCCATTTGTAGCTCATGCTGCATTGCTGGGGCACTGTTTACTGGATAGAGCATAGGTAGCTTCTATGCAGGGGACATGCCGGTAACCACAGCTGCAGGATGTTCATGAGTACAAAGGCAATGCCATGTCTAGAGAACAGCATTCCACAGTTCTTCTCCCTAGCTTCTTGCTCTTATGTTCTTTCTGCACCCTCCCCATGATGTTCCCTGAGCATTGGTGTGTGTGTGTGTGTGTGTGTGTGTGTGTACACGCACATGTGTTGTGTGTGTCTTATATAGGTCGGAGCACTCCAGAGTCACTATTCTCATACTTTGGTGAGTTGGGAGTCTCTACACTAGTTGCTGTCTGCTGCACAAAAAGTCTCTGAAGGCTAAGAGCCGCTCTAACCTATGGATGGGTATAAAGATACTATTTAGAAGTCAGCTTGCTACTGTAGACACTTGGTAAAAGAGCAGCAGTGGGTTTTCCCCTAGCTTCTCAAACCTCCCAACCACAGGTTTGTGGGAAAGTTTACAGTATCATCAATGAGTTCCCACCTATAGAACAGGCCTTAAATCCAACCTGAAAGCAATGTTTTCCTAATGACATTCCTCTGGAAGAGCAGCAACCACTCTTTTTTTTTTTTTTTTTTTCGAGACAGGGTTTCTCTGTGTAGCTCTGGCTGTCCTGGAACTCACTTTGTAGACCAGGTTGGCCTCGAACTCAGAAATGCGCCTCTCTCTGCCTCCCGAGTGCTGGGGTTAAAGGCGTGCGCCACCACGCCCGGCTATGCAGCAACCACTCTTAACCACTGAACCATCTCCCCAACCCCTGCCGAGCTGTTTAAATGTGGTTTCAAGGGGCCAAGCCACAGGCTTGTAAGGCAAACACTTTATTGACTGAACTCTCTCTCTAGTCCTATTTATTTATTTGTTTAGGACAGAGTCTCATTTTGAAGCTCAAGGTGGTTTCAAACTTATGGTTGTCTTGTCTCAGCCTCCCAAGTAATAGGCATGTGCCACCGTGACAAGCTCCTCTCTTCTTTTAAAAAAGATATTTATGAATTCTTTGAGAATTTTACACAATGTATTTAAATTATATACTCACCCTCACTCTCCTAAGTCTCCCCACATCTACCCTACTTTCCTGTTCCCCAATGTCATGCCCCATTTTATTTTATTATTTTACTTTATTTTCATAGCCAATTCAGGGATTGGGGAGATGGCTTGGTTGGTGGTTAAGAGCACATGTTGCTCTTGTGGAGGACCTGGGTTCTTTTTTCCAGCACCCACATGGAGGCTTACAACTATCTATAACTCTAGTTCCGGGCATTTGGTGATCTCTTCTCATTCCTTTGGGCACCTGATATGCATGTGGCATGCATACATATATGAAGGCAAAACCCCCAAATACATAAAATATAATAAATAAATCTTCAACAAATAGAAAAAAATTAGTCCACTTTGTGTTATCTTCCGGGTGTAGGGCCATTTATTGTTGTGTGGTAGACCTACCAGGGGTGGTAGCTTTGAAGAAAACTGACTCTTCTGTCTACAGCACACATCAGCTTCCTGCTGCTTCTCAGTTAGGGGTTCCAGTCTTTCTTACAAGGCCACAGTCAGATTAAAGACCCTCCTTCTTCCGTATGACCTTACCTTAATTTATATCTGTAAACACCCTATGTTCTCAGAGACTGATGATAGAATTTCAATGTTTTTTTACACATTTATTTATTTTTATTTCACATGTTTGAGTATTTCACCTGGATGTGTTTCACGTGTGTGCCTGATGCTTGCGGAGGCCAGCGAAAGGAACTGGCTCACCTGGAACTGGAGTTACAGATGGTTGTAGCTGCCTGATGTGGGTCCTGGGAAGTTGTCAGGGTCCAGCCTCGACACAGGATTGGAGTTCTCAACTGGAAGCGGGGATATCTGGGAGGCACATAATAAATACACACAAATTATTTTTTTGGGTACAAACTGACAGGCAATTTGTTAAGCCTTAAAGTTTCTCTCTCTTTTCGCTTACTCTCTGTTCTCTTTTCCTCTCGCTTGCTCACTTCACAGCTTGAGGCTGTACACATTCTGTATTTTCTTGCACACGGTTTTTCTCTTGTGTGCTTTTCTTTTTTGAATTCTCACACTGATACACACTTCTGTGTGTTCCCCTTTCACTCTTACACACACTCTTCACACACATGTCACACACACCATATGCACTTTCCTTTACTCAAACACACTTTCCATGGACACCTCACATTCTCTCTTCACTCACTCTTCACATGTTCTTTTCATGTTCTCCACATGCTCTCTCACTCACATGTTCTCTTCATGCTCTCTCACTCACATGTTCTCCACATGTTCTCTCACTCACATGCTCTCTCACTCACATGTTCTCTTCATGCTCTCTCACTCACTCACATGTTCTCTTCATGCTCTCTCATTCACATGTTCTCTTCATGCTCTCTCATTCACATGCTCTCTCACTCACATGTTCTCTTCATGCTCTCTCATTCACATGCTCTCTCACTCACATGTTCTCTTCATGCTCTCTCACTCACGTGTTCTCTTCATGCTCTCTCATTCACATGTTCTCTCACTCACATGCTCTCTACATGCTCTCTCACTCGCTCTCTTGCCTTTCTCTTGCCCAAATCTTTTATTGATGCCCCAAAAGTAGGTAAAAAAAGACATTATATAATCATTGTCAAATCAAATTCAAAAGAATAACCACATCCCACAAAGAATCAATAATTACAATTGTTTCCCAAAATTTCAACCTTTTCTATTCTCAGGCTTGTAGCCAAAGTAATAATAAATGTAAATGTATCATTATCTAAACCTTAACTTTTAACTTTTTATACTTCAGAGCTCAGAGGTCAGCTACTTGTATTTTCTTGTGAAGCTCTAATGATAACTGGGCAGAACTGCCAGGCAGTGGCCAGAAAGAGCCAGGCTAACCCTTAACTCAGTAGTTCTGCTTTTGCACATTGTACACAATGACTCTCTTTCTTTTTTTAAAAAAAATGCTTAGTTATTATATGTAAGTACACTGTAGCTGTCTTCCAACACACCAGAAGAGGGCATCTTACCTTACCCTGAAATTCTGACCGCCTCTCTTTCTTACCCCAGGCTTGCATAATCTTAGAAATGGGAAAGCATATAAGGGGTTAAAAATTTGTCCTAGGAATGGGACTTTTGGTGATAAAGCGGCCCATGAGTAACCAAGTTCTTGTAAGTAGCCCCAACAAACTTGATTACTCTCCAGGGTGAACTTGATGGGATCTTCTGTCTGTTGGCTCCCCTCCCTATTTGGGGTGAGTACACATTTCTTTGACCTTTCTCCACCAGCCATGCAGCAGAGGAGGCT
The DNA here is from genome assembly GCF_000001635.26 of Mus musculus. NCBI lineage: Eukaryota > Metazoa > Chordata > Mammalia > Rodentia > Muridae > Mus > Mus musculus. Next base: position 8,905,958 of record NC_000082.6, read on the forward strand.
TCTTTGTGCCAAGGTGGAAAAAGAATCGGCCAGGAGGACACCACTAAGCTTGGCTTTGTGACTTGGGCTGAGTTCAAAGGTTCAAGGCTGTGCTTCCCTCAAGAAGTCAGAAGAAATGGATCAGGGTTCTACATGAAGAGAGCTACTTTGTGGCAACATTGGAGGGAGCGAGATTCTCCACCAGAGGTCAGGGAGGGTCAGCTGAGGAGGGTCAGAGGAGGACCTCACCTTCACAGGTGGCCTTGAGCAAATCCCCCATCCCAGGAAGCAGCCTAGCTGAGCTGGGCTGCAGCTGTAGCAGTGACCTACATTGTAGCAGTGGTGGGAGAGTAAGGCGTGGGCTCACAGGCTCTGGCCTTGGTCCTGAAGCAGGTCTTCCTGTCCATGGCATCATCTTTCCTTCTCACTTGTGGCTCAAGCCACTCCCCACCTGATTCTTCCCAGAAATTCAGACCCAGGGGAAGGCAGGTGGTGTGGCTGGAGGGGATGCAGCTGGCACAATGGGCAAATAAGTGGAGAAAATGGGAAAGAGACACAAAGATGCCAGTTTAAAAATCACCATTCCAGCACTCAGGAGATAGGCAAGAGGATCTCTGTGAGTCTGAGGCCAGCCTGGTCTACACAGTGAGCTCTTAGACAGCTAGAGCTACTTAGAGAGTCCCTGTCTCAAACATCATCATCAACTGCAACAATAAACCCTCAAAACAAAACAAAACAAAATCATTCTAACTGATAAAAGCATTTCATTTCCCTCCCTCCATCTCCTCCCCTTCCTTTTCCTATCCACTTTCCCTTCCTTTCTCTCCCATGCATTCTTCTCTTCCTTTCTTATGCCTTCCTTCCCTTTCTTCCTTTTTATTTTTCTTCCTTCTCCTTTTTGTTCTCAGAGAAGGTTTTGCTATGTAGTACAGGCTAGCCTGAAACTTATGTTTTTTTTCTGCCTCAGACTCCTGAGTGCCAGAATCACAGGCACCTACCACTATGTCTAATAAAGAACGTGCCTTTCAGTTTGTGGAAGCGATACCAAGATTTGGCACAGACACATCATATTAAGGGAGTATGCAAACCGTAGTCAAGGAATTACCATTAGGCCAACACAGCATTCCCCTTTCTGTCCAGTGTGCCCACCTGTTCACAATGGGCCCTTATGTGCTTTATGGACACTTGTATACATGTATGCATGCATGTATATAAATATATATTTGTGAGCTTTTCTTCTGCTCTGTTTAAAAATTTCACATTATACTTTACTTGTGTTACAAGGATACATTCATTGTTCCAGTAAGTCCTTCTCACCACCATCTTCTTTCCTTTCTTTCTTTCTTTCTTTCTTTCTTTCTTTCTTTCTTTCTTTCTTTCTTTAAGGCAGTTCTTTTTTAAAATGTTGCCCAGGCTAGCCTCAAACTCCTGGGGTCAATTCTCCTACCTTAGCCACTTAAGTATCCGGAGCAACAGCTTTATTTATTTATTTATTTATTTTTTATTTTATGTATGAGTACACCATTACTTTCTTCAGACACACTAGAAGAGGGCATCACATCTCTTTACAGATGGTTGTGAGCCACCATGTGATTGCTGGAATTTGAACTCAGGATCTCTGGAAGTGTCTTTGGTGCTCTTTGCCACTGAGCCATCTCTCCAGCACCATGCACAATCTTTAAGTTTTTTTTTTTTGATGGCTTCTGGATAATATATTTTAAAAAAAGATTTTATTTATTTTATGTATCTGAGTATGCTGTTGCTGTCTTCATGCACACCAGAAGAGGGCTTCAGATCCCATTACAGATGGTTGTGAGCCACCATGTGGTTGCTGGGATTTAACTCAGGACCTCTGGAAGAGCAGTCAGTGCTCTTAACTGCTGAGCCATCCCTCCAGCCCAGTCTTTAAGTCTTAAGAGCATAAACTACTATTGTTATCTTAATTTTTGAGATTATAATATAATTACATTGTCTTCCCCTTGTCTTTTGTCTCTCAAGCCCTTCCCACACCCTCCTCTCTCTTTCATATCCTTTTTATTGTTATTGCATGTACATTCATATGTTGTATACACACATATGTTCCTAAATGTATGAACCACTTACTCTGTACAATGTTTCTTGCCATGTGCTTGTCCTCAGGACTGAGCATTTGCATTGGATAACCAGGCACTAAGCACTTGCATTGGATAACCAGGCACTGAGCACTTGCATTGGATAACCAGGCACTGAGCACTTGCATTGGATAACCAGGCACTGAGTACTTGCATTGGATAGCCAGTGGGCGAGCATTTGCATTGGATAACCAGGCACTGAGCACTTGCATTGGATAACCAGGCACTGAACACTTGCATTGGATAGCCAGTGGGCGAGCATTTGCATTGGATAACCAGGCACTGAGCACTTGCATTGGATAACAGGCACTGAGCACTTGCATTGGATAACCAGGCACTGAGCACTTGCATTGGATAACCAGGCACTGAGCACTTGCATTGGATAGCCAGTGGGTGAGCATTTGCACTGGATAACCAGGAGGTGTGCTCCTTCTCATGTAAGACTGTTTCTCCTGCTTTCAGCAGCATCCCTTGGTTGTCTGTAGCTCTTTGTGCAGTGTTGGGGCCTCGTGGGCTTTTCCTTGTTCACTCCGGCATGTCTATTGGTGTTCTCCTTGCTCAGCTCATGTTAGACAGCTGTGTTGGTGAGATTTTATGGATAAATCTTCTGATGTTACTAGAACACATGATCCCAGGACAAACTCCCTGATCCTCTGGCTCTCACGATCTCTCTGACCCCTCTTCTGCAATGTTCCCTGAGTCTTAGGTGTGGGAGGGGTTTGTGGGCATGTTCACTGGGACTGGGCTCCACTTTGCTGTATTTTGACTGGTTGTGTTTTTCTGTAGTGATCTTCTCTATTGCAGAGAGAAGTTTCCTTGATGAGGGGTAATTATTATTATTATGATGATGATGATGATGATGCTAGGCTCATGTAGCCCAGACTGATGATAATAATTTCCGGTTCTCCGGCCCTCACGTCCCAGGCGCTGGGATTACAGGCATGCACCAGCACACCTGATTTACATGGTGTTGGGGATGCAACACAGGACTCTGTGGATGCTAAGCGGCACTCTTCTAACTGAGCTACATCCCCAGTCTCAAGAGCAGAAATTCCTTTTCTAAATTTTTTTGAAAAGTGAAAACCTGCCAGGTATGGTGGCACACTCCTTTAATCCCAGCACTCGGGAGGCAGAGGCAGGCAGATTTCTGAGTTTGAGGCCAGCCAGGTCTGCAGAGTGAGTTCCAGGACAGCCAGTTGCTACACAGAGAAACCCTGTCTCGAAAAAAAAAAAAAAAGAAAAGAAAAGTGAAAACCTTTCTGTAGATTTTGCCAGGACAAGGCAAGCGAAGGCCTCTAATGGAATACTTGGGAGTCTGCCCGGCCTCTTCTGTTGGTTCTTGGCACCTGTTGCTGCCACTCAATTCAGCTGGAGTGAGTCCCTGTGCCATATTCAGGTGTTTTACTGATGAATATTCCAGGTGTCAAAAATACTTCATTTGTAAGAGTTGGCTCCGGGTATGGACTGAAAATAAATTAGTCCCAAGTACAAGCAGATGTCTCTGGAGCATTTATGAGCCCAAGGCAGAGCACATAAAAGGCACTTCAATTTCGAGACACTGACACAAGCTTCTGGAAGTGCAAGAACCCAAGGAACGTCAGGGAAAGCAGAGGCTCAGTGGCCAGGCTCTCGTCGCTTCTTCATCTGCAGACACTGATTGCTTGTGTTACTTCCTAGAGCCCTGAGACATCTCAGTAAGATCAGCAGTTATGTATTATTCATACCACAGGGCTGAGAGAATCAAGGCTCAGAGAGGTGATTTACAATGGTACAAGTCTCTTCCTCCCCTGTCAAGACTTTTTGGATATAGGGTCTCACTATATATCCGTGGCTGATCTGGAAATCTCTATGTAGACCAGGCTGGCCTCAAACTCACAGAGCTCTGCCTGCTTCTGCCTCCTAAATGCTGGGATTAAAGATGTGCACCAGTATACCTGGCTTTATTTTATGTGCAGATGTGTGCAGTTATGTGCACATGAGTGCAGGTGCCTGCCAAGCTGGAAGAAGGCATTGGATCCCTTGGAGTTGGAGTTACAGACACGTGGCTGTGGGCTGCAGGAACTCCAGTCCCCTGCAAGAGCAGAAAAGAGCAATAAGCGCTCTTAACCACTAAGCCATCCGTCCAGTTCCAAACTGCTACTTTGTAGAAGAGAAAAGCCAAGGAAAGGGAGGGAGTTCACTGGGGTGTTTGCAAAAGAGCATGTGGAATTGCTGTTTCTGCAGCCAGACTGTCTTACGTGTCCTAATTATGGCACTGGGGCTACTTTCTGGGCCGTGGCTATGGCTTTTGAGCTGGACTCCAAGAAGGATTCCTTCTGTATGACAGTTTCAGGGACTCTCTGGGCTCTGGGTGGGTTTAGCGAGGTGACAGATGAGAAAGGTTCATTTCCCGGTACAGGAATGACATCATAAAAGGTCTACTTATGGATGGTGATGTGGTCCAGTGGGTAAAGGCTCTTGTAGGAAAAGTCTGCAATCCAAGTTCAAACCCTGGAACCTCCAAGTAAAGGTGGAAGGGGAGAACACCCCCCTCAAAGTTGTCTTCTGACCTCCACACGTGTCTACAGCACACGAGCCCATTCCCCACTATGTGTACACACACACACACACATGCACACACTCACAGACACTCACAGGCACATTCTCCCTCTCTCACACACACACATGCATGGAAAAAGTCTTGCCTGTCAGCAAGCCTGTGTACCTGTTATGATTTGGATTTTAAAACAATTCCCACAGGTTCATGTATTTGGATACTTGGTCCTCACTGGTGGTGCCATTTCGGGAGGCTGTGGACCCTTTAGGATGTGGGGCCTAGCTGGAGAAAGTGATTCGCTGCGGGGCAGGGATGTTGAGTAAAAACTCTGTCCAGTTTGAGCCTGCCCTCTCTGGTTCCTGACCTCATATACTCATTGTCAGGGCCTTGAACTGCTGTGGAGCCCCCATTCCTTCTCTGCCACAGTGGGCCTGTTCTCTCAAACTGTGGGTGCTAATGAGTCCTTACTTCCCTAAATGCTTGTTCAGGTATTTTATTCCAAAACTGAGAAGAAAATAACTAACACACCACTGTTAATGTTTCCCCCCCATATTTCCTCGTAGCCATAACTACTCCTTGAAGCAGAAACTTAAGGGTTCTTTGGAAAGTCAGTTAGATGGTGTGTTGCTGGGGCAAACACGTGAAGGAACATTTAGCTGATGTGGACGCAGATGAAATGCTAAGGCAGACTCCTGAAGGGGGATGATTAGCTGACACAAGGATATTCTGCTAACGCAAGCACATGAAGGAACATGTGATGAAGGACTCTTTGTTAATGACACACGTGTATTGGTCTGCCTTACACTGAGCAGTTGAGCTGCATAGAGAGAAGAAGAATTGGCCAGGAGAACACCACTAAGGTTGGCTTTGTGACTTGGGCTGAGTTCAAAGGTTCAAGGCTGCGCTTCCCTCAGGAAGTCAGAGGAAATGGGTCAGGGTTCTACATGAAGCAAGCTACTTTGTTTTTTTTTTTTTTTTTTTTTTTTTGGCTTTGTTTTCCTTCTTTATTGTCTCATAAATTTTATTTATTTATTTATTTTTTCCTTTCCATTTTTTATTAGGTATTTAGCTCATTTACATTTCCAATGCTATACCAAAAGTCCCCCATACCCACCCACCCCCACTCCCCTACCCGCCCACTCCCCCTTTTTGGCCCTGGCGTTCCCCTGTTCTGGGGCATATAAAGTTTGTGTGTCCAATGGGCCTCTCTTTCCAGTGATGGCCGACTAGGCCATCTTTTGATACATATGCAGCTAGAGTCAAGAGTTCCGGGGTACTGGTTAGTTCATAATGTTGATCCACCTATAGGGTTGCAGATCCCTTTAGCTCCTTGGGTACTTTCTCTAGCTCCTCCATTGGGAGCCCTGTGATCCATCCATTAGCTGACTGTGGGCATCCACTTCTGTGTTTGCTAGGTCCCGGCATAGTCTCACAAGAGACAGCTACATCTGGGTCCTTTCGATAAAATCTTGCTAGTGTATGCAATGGTGTCAGCGTTTGGATGCTGATTATGGGGTGGATCCCTGGATAAGGCAGTCTCTACATGGTCCATCCTTTCATCTCAGCTCCAAACTTTGTCTCTGTAACTCCTTCCAAGGGTGTTTTGTTCCCACTTCTAAGGAGGGGCATAGTGTCCACACTTCAGTCTTCATTTTTCTTGAGTTTCATGTGTTTAGGAAATTGTATCTTATATCTTGGGTATCCTAGGTTTGGGGCTAATATCCACTTATCAGTGAGTACATATTGTGTGAGTTCCTTTGTGAATGTGTTACCTCACTCAGGATGATGCCCTCCAGGTCCATCCATTTGGCTAGGAATTTCATAAATTCATTCTTTTTAATAGCTGAGTAGTACTCCATTGTGTAGATGTACCACATTTTCTGTATCCATTCCTCTGTTGAGGGGCATCTGGGTTCTTTCCAGCTTCTGGCTATTATAAATAAGGCTGCTATGAACATAGTGGAGCATGTGTCCTTCTTACCAGTTGGGGCATCTTCTGGATATATGCCCAGGAGAGGTATTGCTGGATCCTCCGGTAGTACTATGTCCAATTTTCTGAGGAACCGCCAGACTGATTTCCAGAGTGGTTGTACAAGCCTGCACTCCCACCAACAATGGAGGAGTGTTCCTCTTTCTCCACATCCTCGCCAGCATCTGCTGTCACCTGAATTTTTGATCTTAGACATTCTGACTGGTGTGAGGTGGAATCTCAGGGTTGTTTTGATTTGCATTTCCCTGATGATTAAGGATGTTGAACATTTTTTCAGGTGCTTCTCTGCCATTCGGTATTCCTCAGGTGAGAATTCTTTGTTCAGTTCTGAGCCCCATTTTTTAATGGGGTTGTTTGATTTTCTGAAGTCCACCTTCTTGAGTTCTTTATATATGTTGGATATTAGTCCCCTATCTGATTTAGGATAGGTAAAGATCCTTTCCCAATCTGTTGGTGGTCTCTTTGTCTTATTGATGGTGTCTTTTGCCTTGCAGAAACTTTGGAGTTTCATTAGGTCCCATTTGTCAATTCTCGATCTTACAGCACAAGCCATTGCTGTTCTGTTCAGGAATTTTTCCCCTGTGCCCATATCTTCAAGGCTTTTCCCCACTTTCTCCTCTATAAGTTTCAGTGTCTCTGGTTTTATGTGAAGTTCTTTGATCCATTTAGATTTGACCTTAGTACAAGGAGATAAGTATGGATCGATTCGCATTCTTCTACATGATAACAACCAGTTGTGCCAGCACCATTTGTTGAAAATGCTGTCTTTCTTCCACTGGATGGTTTTAGCTCCCTTGTCGAAGATCAAGTGACCATAGGTGTGTGGGTTCATTTCTGGGTCTTCAATTCTATTCCATTGGTCTACTTGTCTGTCTCTATACCAGTACCATGCAGTTTTTACCACAATTGCTCTGTAGTAAAGCTTTAGGTCAGGCATGGTGATTCCACCAGAGGTTCTTTTATTGTTGAGAAGAGTTTTTGCTATCCTAGGTTTTTTGTTATTCCAGATGAATTTGCAAATTGCTCCTTCTAATTCGTTGAAGAATTGAGTTGGAATTTTGATGGGGATTGCATTGAATCTGTAGATTGCTTTTGGCAAGATAGCCATTTTTACAATATTGATCCTGCCAATCCATGAGCATGGGAGATCTTTCCATCTTCTGAGATCTTCTTTAATTTCTTTCTTCAGAGACTTGAAGTTTTTACCATATAGATCTTTCACTTCCTTAGTTAGAGTCACACCAAGGTATTTTATATTATTTGTGACTATTGAGAAGGGTGTTGTTTCCCTAATTTCTTTCTCAGCCTGTTTATTCTTTGTGTAGAGAAAGGCCATTGACTTGTTTGAGTTAATTTTATATCCAGCTACTTCACCGAAGCTGTTTATCAGGTTTAGGAGTTCTCTGGTGGAATTTTTAGGGTCACTTATATATACTATCATATCATCTGCAAAAAGTGATATTTTGACTTCCTCCTTTCCAATTTGTATCCCCTTGATCTCCTTTTGTTGTCGAATTGCTCTGGCTAATACTTCAAGTACTATGTTGAAAAGGTAGGGAGAAAGTGGGCAGCCTTGTCTAGTCCCTGATTTTAGTGGGATTGCTTCCAGCTGCAAGCTACTTTGTGGCAACACTGGAGGAAGTGAGATTCTCCACCAGAGGTCAGGGAGGGTCAGCCGAGGAGGGTCAGAGGAGGACCTCACCTTCACAGGTGGCCTTGAGTAAATCCCCCATCCCAGGAAGCAGCCTAGCTGAGCTGGGCTGCAGCTGTAGCAGTGACCTACATTGTAGCAGTGGTGGGAGAGTAAGGAGTGGGCTCACAGGCTCTGGCCTTGGTCCTGAAGCAGGTCTTCCTGTCCATGGCATCATCTTTCCTCCTCACTTGTGGCTCAAGCTACTCCCCACCTGATTCTTCCCAGAAATTCAGACCCAGGGGAAGGCAGGTGGTGTGGCTGGGAAGAAGGTGTGGCTGGAGGGGCTGCCCTTGAATCTAATTCCTCAGTTCTCTTGGACTCCTTGGTGTCAAGATTAGAGACATAAACCCTGTGCTTAGTTGATTTGTTTTTGAGACAGAGTTTCTGTAACGTAGGCTAGCTTGGACATAACATTATAGCCCAAGTTGGCCTCAAACTCTCAGTGATACTCCTGCCTGGACTTCCCAAGCGCTAGGATTACTGCCAGCATACCTGGTAAAGGCTCTTTTTTTGGGAGCCTCTAGGGCAGAGTTTATTTTTCTTGCTTTTTTCATATGTAGAGATTTCCTGCAGCCCTTGACTCTACTCTTCTGTGGCACTTTTCTTCTTCTTCTTCTTCTTCTTCTTCTTCTTCTTCTTCTTCTTCTTCTTCTTCTTCTTCTCTCTCTCTCTCTCTCTCTCTCTCTCTCTCTCTCCCCACCCCCCCCCCTCTTTCTTTCTCTATCTTTTTCTTGTTTCTCTGTGTAGCTTTAGCTGTCCTGGAACTTTCTCTGTAGACCAGGCTGGCCTTGAACTCAGATATCTGCTTGCCTCTGCCTCCCAAGTGCTTGGCTTAAAGGCGTGCACCACCAATGCCTGGCTAGCAGTGTAGCTTTTTAAAGTCTTCTTTAACACTCACTTCCCACTTTTCATCTCTGATCACCCATCCCTTCTCTATCGGGAGGACCCATATGCCTTGACTGGGCCATGGGATGCCCCAGGTAATGCCCCATCATAAAAACTTTTAACATAATTATATCTGAAAATTCCTTAACCATAACTTAACAGAGCTTCAGGTTCTAGGGCAGAGAATATAACCACACTAAGATAGGAAAGACTGTCTATCACATCAACTTTACTGAAAAAGGAACTCCACGCCCAGAGATGGCAAGTGCCTTGCTCAGAGATGCACAGGAGGGGGATGGTGGAGCTGTATTGGAATCCAGTGCCTCATCTCTCTAGAACCTCACCACACTTTCTGGAGAGGCTGTGTTCATGAAGTGGCACCCCATGTCACCTTCCTGACGTGTGGAAACCACTTGAATCATTCTGAATAGATATTCTTTAGTTAGCTTAGGTATATGTAGAGACATGATACATTTAGGCAATATTTGTATTTTACATGTGTGGTAACTTACATGTCTGTGCACTCTGATCCCCACAGGAGCCAGAAGAGGGTATCGGATCCTTGGATTTATAGGTGGTTGTGAGCTGCCATGTAGGTTCTGGGAATTGAACCCGTGGTCCTCTAGAAGAACAGTCAGCATTGTTCGCCTCTGAGCCCTCAGGGGTGGGCTAGGCAAGATTCACATAGTTAGCCATGTCTTTGAAGGAGGAGACACAGCCTCTGAACCTATAGGACTGCCACTTAAGAGAGAGGGCGACAGGGGCTCAACTGTTAAGAGCATTTGCTGTCCTTCACAACGACCTGTAACTTCAGGGGATCCAATGTCCTCTTTTAGCCTGCACGGGCACCCCCACACACATGACAGCCACTTAAAGGGAAACAGACACATGTAAATAAAAACAATAGAAGTAACAGTTTCAAAGAGAGGTCTTTGTTGTGTGTGAACAGCAGACCAGAGTCAAATGGGTAATTAAAGTCACTGGCTCCCCTCACACCAAGGCCGCGCGGGCCAATGGGTGAGTGACTGACAGGGATCCAGCTATAGCCTCCTCCCAGTTCCTGGTTCTCAGAGGTTCCTGTCTGACAAAGCCCGAGCCCGAGGCTCCCATTTGTGTGCTTAAGCTAGAAACTGTCATGCTTTAACTGTCAGCAGCTGCCACCACAGAGAGCAAGCTTTGCCACGGTTTCTGGGAAAGGGAAAAAAAATGATGACATTTCCAGGAACTGCCTGTTCTGTCCCTGAGGTGGGTTGTCCCCAAGAGCTGGCATATGGCATATGACTTCTGGTTTGCTTACGTCAAGAGAGAGAGAGAGAGAGAGAGAGAGAGAGAGAGAGGGAGAGAGGGAGAGAGGGAGAGAGGGAGAGAGAGAGAGAGAGAGGCTTTACTGACAGCAGTGTTGTGGTAACTCGAGGCCAGCTGCATCACTGGAAAGCCCACCCCAGTGCGGAAGCTGCATCTGGAGACTGACTCTCCCTTACTGTATGCGCTGCCTTGGGGATGGGCCTCCTCAATCCTGCAGGTTTCCTGAGCTTCCTGTGTTTTATGAATTTGGAGGAAGTTTTTTTGATTCAGAGAAAACAGCTCCACAACTGGAGGACTGGAGCACTCAGGCCCTGGAACTGTGGATAGCAGTGCGGAAGGGAGACAGAGGTGGAGACAGTTAAACGCGCTCGTCACTCCTGTCCAGGAGTTCTGATTTTATCCCGAGCAGGATGGGACACTAGGGAAAGGTTTCAAGCAAACGAAATGTCATGATTTGGGGGACAAGGCTTCATTATAGAGCTCAGGTTGGTCTTGATCTCAGGATCCTCCTGCCTTAGACACCGAGAGCTGGGGTTACAGATTTGTTATGCTATGCCCAGTTGGAACTGGGCTTTTAAAAAGATTCTCCCCACTCTGTCTGCTGAAGGCGTCCTGTGGGCAGCACTGAGGGGAGGGAGCAGGATCCTACCAGGATCAAGCCTGTCTGTCCAATTTTTTTGGGGGGTGGGAATGGCTGGAGTTAGTGGGAGCTTGTGGAGGGAGATTGACATGGTCAAGTTCAAGGTGCAGGCTGTGTTCCCAATGTAGAATCAAAAGGACTTGACCGTTCTTCCAATTACAGGTTAGTGCCCCTCTTACAACATAATGTCTCAAATAGTGTGTTGGGGAACAAAGACCTCACATGTAATAATAACACAAACTGGAGACTCAGAGCAGCCAAGTAGGGTACTGCCAACAGAGGTAAGATTGGTGGGTGAGCCACAGAAGTGCAGGGAACAACTTTTATAGTCCTGAATTCTGAACAATCCTCACCTCCCTTTCTTCATTGAGTGAGGACTCAGGGGCGAGGCACAATCTTACATGTCACCTGACATGTCTATTTCTCAGCAAAGGCCAGGTGTGGGTTTGGTTTTTGTTTGTTTGTTTGTTTTTGTTTTTTCATTCTGTTTGTTTAAATCTTTTCATTTAAGCTGCATGGCCTTGTTATATTTTCAGGTCATTAGGGAAAGCCCCGTTAATTTTCTACTGTAAATTTTATTTTCAGGTCATTAGGGAAAGCCCCGTTAATTTTCTACTGTAAATTTTTAGATTGCATGGGGGAAACTTCACAAACAAAGCCTCCTGCTCATTTTTAGTTGGATCTAAGCTGACTCAAGGTACTTATGAAAATGGACCACTCTTTTTTATTTCTCACAAATAAGACTTGTAGAAAGAGTTAACAGCACAACAGAGCAATAGAAACCACCCCATAAACACATCAGACATACATCACTTAGAGATGAGGCGTCTTTAGGCTAGCTGTGTGGCTTTCTGGGGTGGTGGCTTTTAAGCTGGCCTTCAGGAAAAGTAAAAGTGAAGGAGGTGATTTACAGTTTTAAAAACACCCCTCTCTGGTGAGAACAGCTTAAGTAGCCAGGTGATGTTGAGGCAGGAGGATTACCATGAATTCCTGGTTAGCTTGGGCTGCAAGTCAAGACCCTGTTTCTGGATGGGTGTGGTGGCCCATGCCTGGAGTTCCAGCATTGGAGAGGTGGAGACTGGAGGACCAGGAGTTCACGATCATTCCCCACCAAATGGTGAACTGAGGACAGACAGCCTGGGCTACAGGAAGTCCCGCTGAGAGGGATGAGACAGGCTGGGCCACAGGTTATCTCAGTTGATTGTCCACAGTCAACTGCAGACTGAAGTCCTGTTCTAGGCTCCCCCTCTCACTCCTGCACTTGATAGAGACAGAATAAGACTGAGTTCACCCACCCTGGAACGCCCTAATGTGCTTTAAACTGGGCCTGTAAGCTCACTTTGGGGTCTCTCTGTCTTGGTAATGGGAGACCGGAACATGCTGGCCTTTTGCAGAATAAAACACGCTTTGTGTTTACATACTATCTGAGTCTGGGGTGTCATTCTTTGGTGAATCATGGACCTTACACTGTCTCAGAAAAACAAACGAAGGAACAAACACCTGAGTGAGGTATGCAGGACCAGCGGCTAAGAGTTCCATACTCAGTTCAAGTATAAGGAGCTCTTTGGAGAGCTGTCATCAGATTTGTAAGGACTCTGCATAGCTACATGGGGAGAATGGAGACTCCCATTTGGGGTTCATGACATATGCTTGGGTGACCATGTCCTATAAGGTGACCAGAGCCTGGGGGAGGAGTCTTGGTCTCACTCCCAGACTCACAGCTCTATGGGAACAGAAGCCCTTGCCACCACAGAAAATCCAAGGCTGTGGCTGAGAGCCCAGCATGGCACCTGGAATGCACCCCCTCCCCCAGCAGTGAGGTCACCTGTGCCTTCCACCACGAACACACCTGCCCTTGGCAGCCCTCCTCGCCAAGTCTATTTTTGCTCTGTTTGGCAGCTCTGTGGAAATTAAGAGGCTATTTGCAGTGACTAATGTTGATAATTCTGATCGGGCAATTTAAAATTCATCCTTTGCCATATCAGAGACACGCTAGGGGACAGAATTAAGGCATCATCGGCAGTGATTTCTATGACTGTTGCTGGAAAACAAAACCCAAACCCCAAAGACACTAAAAATCGGTCTTCATTCAAGCTGCTGCTCATTAAACTGCCTCCTTTAAAATATTCTGTCTTGATCTACACAATAGCGCTCATGTGTTCCCGGCTTATTAGCCAAGTGGAGGAACCTTGACAAGCTGGCTTCAGGCTCCTGGGAGCTACAAGCCTTCTGAAATTGGGAGATGCAGCTTAGCACCTCTGCAGCCCTGACTCCTCCACAGCTTCCACAACCACCCACTGACCCTGCCTTCCAGCCAACTCTAAAAAAGATTCAAGCTTCCCAGCCTTGCTCAAACCTGTGCTCATATGTGTGTGTCGTACAGACCTGTCTGTCTGTCTGTCTGTCTGTCTGTCTGTCTGTCATTCACCTATCCAAGTCACAGTCTCCTGTAGCCTAGGCCAGCTTCGGATTCACTATGGAGTCAAGGTTGACTTTGAACTCCTGATTCTCCTGCCTCCACCTCTGGAGTGCTGGTATTACACTGTGTGTTCAATCATGCTAGGCTTTCCATGGTCTCCTTTGAAATATTTTAATAAAAATAATTTACTCTAAAGATAACTCAGTTTTAGAATTGAGCAGCTCTGTTTGGACAGGGTGCTTTGCATCGCCGCCATGAGTAGGAAGCAACATGGGGAGGATGAAACAAGCACCAGCTACAGAAGAAGTTGTGCTTTAGAAATGCTGCTTATCTTCCTTGTTCTGTTCCTCGGGTTTTCTTTCTAAAACGGACATAAAATGGGTGTGCAGTTAAATGCAGGTTTGCAAAGCTTTGGAATGATACATGTTTTAACGTATTAATTTACATTTGCTTTTAGTAATATTTTTGTTTATTGTTCTTTGAAAATTTTATACTTGTATGCAGTGTATTTTGATTGTATCTACTTACCACTTCCTCCCTCAGGCTCCCTCCTGGGAACCCCCCAACCTGTCTCCCTTCCAACTTCATGTGCTTCTTTAAAATTATTATTGCTAACAAGCCGCTGAGTTTAATTTGTGCTAACTGTAGGTGCATATCTGTGGGGTCATGCACTGAGCTGTGTGCAGCCTTACTAGTGGCCACATTCCCAGGAAAGATGGCCCTCACTCCTTCAGCAGCCATCAACTGCCAAGAGCTCCACTGACTGGGGGCTGGGGAGCTCAGTGGTGCCACCTCACCACCCAGGATGGAATTTTGACTTGCTTGATCTTGTGCAGGCAACTCCAGCTATTGTGAGTTCATGTGTGGGACAGCCTCGTCATCATGTGCAGAGGAGAGCACTTCATCGCACCTTTCCGCATCCTCTGGTTCTTACATTCTTGTTTCTTTCCATTCTTCTGCAAAGCTCCCCGAGTCCAGGATGAGGGAAGCTGATATAGATGATGACCTACCTGTAGATGACCTAACTGTAGATGACCTGCCTATAGATGGCCTGTCTGTAGATGACCTGTCTATAGATGACCTATCCGTAGATGACCTGTCTGTAGATGACCTGCCTATAGATGACCTATCTGTAGATGACCTGCCTATAGATGACCTGTCTGTAGATGACCTGTCTATAGATGACCTGTCTATTGATGGACTGTCTGTAGATGAACTATTTATAGATGACCTGTCTATAGATGACCAATCTACAGCTGAGCATTCACAGTCACTAAAGCTCAGCCCTCTGATCAGTTCTGAGTCTCAGAATTAACTACTACCCACTGGGATTAAAAAGCTTCTTTGCCAAGGTTAAGAGCAGCATAGATCTATAGGTATAAATATACATATTTAGAAGGTGGTTTTATAACATGGCTCTTCTGTGAAACACCACCAGGATGTACCAGTGTCTATGACCTCCTACTCATGGGCTTTTGACCAGGTTTACAGTACAGCATGAGACGTGAAATCCCTCCTGTGGATCAGGCCTCAAATCCAATCAGAAAATGCTTAGTTACCCTCATGTCTAAGTGTAGTGAGAATTTTGGTTTCTTAAAAAAAAAAAAGAAAAAAGCCACAGGGCTGGAGAGATGGCTCAGCAGTTAAGAGCACTGACTGCTCTTCCGAAGGTCTTTAGTTCAAATCCCAGCAGCCACATGGTGGCTCACAACCATCTATAAATTAGATCTGATGCCCTCTTCTGGGGTGTCTGAAGATAGCTACAGTATACTTACATATAATAAATAAATAAAGATTTTTTTTAAAAGCCACAGAAATATTATGGAAATATGCTTTCGTTTTAACCCCAGGTGTGGGATATGGGGCTGCTTCCGACTGTCCACAGCAGCTGACTGTGATTTGACTTCTGTAAGGTGTGATTTTGCCAGCTGTAGATAGTTTCTGCGATTGTGCGATATTTGGAATTTTGGGGACTTTTCAGAGGGTATATAAATGCCAAGACCCTGATAGGTTGTTACTTGGCTGTTGATTGGTTGGAAGAAACCACAACAAGAAGAAATTAGATATCCTGATGGTGAAGGTCAAATTTGCCCCATCAACACCCTTAATCAACAGGAAATACTCTGAAAATAACATCATCCCCTTTCCCTCTTTTCTCCCCTTCCTATCTAGTGTTAGGGGGTTGAAAGTGTAGAAGAGAAGGGGTGGAGAAGGGTGGAAGAAAGAATCCACAAAGTAGACAAAGGGAACAAATGCTGGCTCTATCTTAGTTAGGTTTTGATTACTGGGAGGAGACACCATGACCATGGCTACTCTTTTGTTTGTTTGTTTGTTTGGTTTGGTTTTTTGAGACAGGGTTTCTCAAAAACCTGGCTGTCCTAGAACTCACTCTGTAGACCAGGCTGGCCTCGAATTCAGAGATCTGCCTGCCTCTGCCTCCCGAGTGCTGGAATTAAAGGCGTGCGCCACCACTGCCCAGCTCATGGCAACTCTTTTTTTTTTTTTTACAAATCTACTTTTATTTATTTACTCTCCATTAGTTTAAATCCGGGATGGGTACAGCATCACACGGATTCTGTGTCCAATGGCCTTTGCAGGAAGGTTGCTTCGGAATTTGGCACGAACCATACCGCTGTTTCCGTGGGCCCGAGTTACCTTTCCCCAGATCACTCTGGGTTTGTTTGGTTTGCCTCCAGGAGTCACTGTATTGTTTTTTGCTTTATACACATAAGCACATCTCTTGCCTAAGTAGAACTCTGTTTCATCTCGGGCATAAACGCCTTCAATTTTAAGAAGAGCCGTGTGCTCTCTTTGGTTCCGGAGACCTCGCTTGTAGCCAGCAAAAATGGCCTTGCACCACAGCCTTCCAGACATACTTGCTGTTAGAAGTCCTGTTCCCAGCAGGCCTCCACAGGCGCCAAGATGGCCCATGGCAACTCTTTTAAAGGAACACATTTAATTTGGGCTGGCTTACAGCTTCAGAAGTTTAGTTCATTATCATCATGGCAGGAAATATGGCAGTGTGAAGGCAGACATGGTGCTGGAGGAAGAGCTGAGAGTTCTACATCTGGATCAGCAGGCAGCAGGAAGAGAAAAAGACCCTGAGCTTGGTTTGGGCTTTTGAAACTTCAAAGCCCACCCACAGTGACACACCACCTCCAACAAAACCACACCCACCCCAGCAAGGCCACACCTCCTAATAGTGCCACTCCTTATGGGGCCATGGGGGGCATTTTCACTCATACTGCTACAGCCCATAAGTGTTATGTCACTATTTGCACCAGTGGGCAGAACTTGCTGGCTGGGTTGGTACTGTAGCACACAGGGCTTAGCGCTGGATCAGAGCACTGACGTCTTCTTCAGTTTGAGGTCAATTTCTTGTGCTGTAGTGGAAGCGAGTCCTGTCTTCAGCATTAGATCTATTTTATGTGTAAATGTTCTGCCAACATGCATGCCTGTGCACTATATACATGTAGAGTCTACAGAGGCTAGAAGAGGGCACTGGAGTCCCTGGCTGTAGAGCATCCATCCTGTAGGTTAAGCTAAGTGCTGGGAACTGAACCCAAGTCCTCTGCCAGAGCAGCTCTTAGCCACGGAGCCATCTCTGCAGCCCACATTCCCAGCCTCTTCACAGATATGTAAATACAAACATTTCCAAAGTGATCTGTGAGTTGAAAAGTAAAAGTTCCATGTAACCACAGCAGGAGCAAAATAAATACGCCGGAAAGGAAGTTGCAGTCAAGATTACAGACGACACTGCATTTCCGAGCAAGAGAGCGTTTAGAGATAAGCCCTTCCCAGAGAGGGGCTTTCGTCCTAATTGGAAGCTTGAAAAGGAGTAGACAGGAGCGATCCTTCCCTTGTAGCTGAGTGTTTTGTAGTCCTGTTTGTTCTTGGGAACGCTTGCCATCCTGACGTTCAGCACACGGGTGCTGGTGTGAATTGTAAAGACAAAAACCCTGTTCTACTCAGCTGTAGAAGTCAGACAGTTTTCTTAAAGTTGCATCTGTGTAATTAGCCATCTGCTCATAGACTCTCTAATTTTAATTTTTTAAATTAAAACTTTAGTGTGTGTATGTGTGTGAGTTTATATGTGTGCATGTGAGTACATGCATATATGTGTGTGAGTGTGCTTGTATGAGTGTGTATGTGTTTGTGTGTTTGTGTATGTGAGTGTGTATGTGTGTACCTCTGTGTGTATGTATTTGTATGTGATAGTATGGTAGTATGTGTATTGTGTGAATGTGTATATGTGTGTGTTTGTGTGTGTATGTGTGTGTGAATGCATACGTGTTTGTGTGCGACTGATTGTGTATGTTGAGGTTTTGTCTTTTATTGTCTATTGTAATGATAAGTGTGGTCCCCAAGACCTGGAGTCTACTCGTAACCCCTGTGACTCTGCCCTAAGTTATTTCTGATTGGTAAATAAAGATGTCCACAGCCAAAAGCTGGGGAGGAGAGAGATAAGTGAGGTTTAGGTTTCATGGGCTTGGCGTCTGAGGAGGATGAAAGAAAAAGGTGGTGAATGGAGGAGAGGGAAGCCACCATTGGTTTGGTGAGGCATAAAAACATGGTCCTGGGCTGGTGAGATGGCTCAGTGGGTAAGAGCACCCAACTGCTCTTCCAAAGGACTGCTCTTCCAAAGGTCCAGAGTTCAAATCCCAGCAACCACATGGTGGCTCACAACCATCTGTAACAAGATCTGACGCCCTCTTCTGGAGTGTCTGAAGACAGCTACAGTGTACTTACATATAATAAATAAATAAATCTTAAAAAAAAAAAAAAAAAAAAAAAAAAAAAAAAAAAAAAAACATGGTCCTGAGGGCTGGCTGATTGGAGTTAAGAGCAGCCTAGCTGGAACATAGTAAATGGTAAATGATAACTCGGGGTTATCCATAGGAAAGTAGAGTCTAACAACACGGAGGGCAGGCAGCTGCACAGCCATTGTGCTATTTAAGACATACTAAAAATATAAAGGTTGTGTGTGTTTTTTTTATCCAGGAACTCAATAACCAAAGGCAGGGTAGAAACACCTGGCTGGGATTAAATAGTTACTACAACATATGTGAGTGTGTATGTATGTGTGTGTGTGACTGTGTGAGTGTGAGTGTGTGAGTGTGTAAGTGTGAGTGTGTGAGTAAGTGTGAGTGTGTGAGTGTGTGTGTGTGTAAGTGTGAGTGTGTGAGTATGTGTGAGTGTGTGTGTGTGTGAGACACATGCCTACCACCATGTATGGGTGGACTGTCCTTCTGCTTCCTGGCTTGTTCAGGTCGCCATGCTTCACAGCTGCCCTCTGCCCCTGCTTTAATCGCATTCACCCAGCAGCTCTGGCCTTACCATGGGGTTCTGCCCAATGACACAAAGTAAGTGGGAAATAGCACGCAGTCACTAATGCACTGACTCCACATAATCTACTGAGTGGCTCAGTCACATGGCTTGCTGTCCTCTCCTGGTTGCATAGCTGGCTGGGAGCTGGGGCTTGGGCTTCAGCCAGCATCATGAAAGGGCATCCTGTCCTACGCTAAAACCCTGATGGATGTTTTCTACTGACAGAATACCATTCTAATTTCAATGTCAGGCCAAAAAGTCTTAGGTTAGACTATTGCAAATTGAGAATGTTTGTCTGTGTCTAGAAAGTTCCTCTTAGAATGTGGTTCTTGAGGTTGGGGGAGATGGCTCAGTGTGCAAACATGGCGCCCTGAGTTAGGATCCCAGCACCCATTTACAGAGATAGGTATACCTGTGTGCTCAGCTCTAACTCCAGAAATGTGGTGGGGGTGTGGAGACAGGAGAATCAGTGTGCTCACTGGCTCACCTAGACACACATGTGAACATACATCATACATGCACACACAGAGACATATACACAGAGGCACATTCACAGGCACTCACATGGATACATACACAGATACTCATATAGACAAGCACACACACAGACAGACACATACACACAAAGGTACATACATACGCACTCAGATGGACATGCACATGCATCATACATACAGACACACACAGAGAGGCATATACACAAACACTCACAGGAACACATTTGTACACACTCACCAACATAGATGCATAAACACACAGAGGCTCATATACATATACTCACATGGACACAGACACATACACACAGAGGCACATATATACACACACACAAAGGCACATACACAGACACTCACATGGACAGTAACATGAATACACACACACACACACACACACACACACACACACACACACACACACACACACACTGGGAGGGAGACAAGCCCAGGCTGGCCTGGAACTCACCATGTGGACCACACTAGCTTTCTAGCTTTCTACTTGTGGTGATCGGCCAGCCTCTGCCTGGATATGCTGGGATTACAAGTATGAGTGTGTGTACCTGGTTCAGTTTTAAAAACCTGGTGCTGGAGATTGAGCCAACAGGCGAATGCATGCTAGACAAGTTCTCTACTAATGGACAACATCCCAAGTCCTTTTAAAAATTTATCTTTTAAACTTTGTTAGAGAGAGTCTTACTAAGTTGCTCAGTCTGGCCTTGAACTTACTCTGTAACTCAAGTGGGACTTGAGTACTTTGCATCCCCTGGCTTCCACCTCTGGGGTAGCTTGAATTTCAGGCCCATTGGCATGGTTCCTTACTAAGAAACTGAATTGGCAAGTGCTACAGTAATTGGATATATTTTGGGGCACAACATGATGTTTTGATGTGTGTGTATGTTATACTCGAATGGGGCTAATTAATATGCTCATCTTACAAGCTTGCCTTTTGTCTGCTAGCTCTCTAAAGCTCACCCCTCCTGGATGGCTGACATTGTGCCCTTTCAGTGTTCATAGTTGTGAGATTGTTCTTGACAGTACAGAGGACAGACACCATGAAAACATCAGAGTGGCACTCATGGGTTCCTGAGATGGCTCAGAAGGTGAGCAGGTGCTGTTTTTCAGGGGTTCCATCAAGGGGACTGCAGTGGTTTAAATATGCTTGGCCCAGGGAGTGGCACTGTTAAGAGGTGTGGCCTTGTTGGAGGAAGTGTGCTGCTGTGGGGGTGGGCTTTGAGACCTTCTTCTTAGCTGCCTAGGAGATAGTTAGTCTGTTCCTGGCTTCCTACGAAACAAGATGTAGAACTCTCAGCTCCTCCTGTGCCATGCCTGCCTGGATACTGCCATACTCCTGTCTTGATAATAATGGACTGAACCTCTGAACCTGTAAGGCAGCCCCAATTAAATGTTTTTCTTTATAAGAGTTGCCATGGTCATGGTGTCTCTTCATAGCAGTGGAAACCCTGACTAAGACAGGGACTTAAGAATTAATGAGAGGGAAGAGAAGTGAGAGGGGAAGTCAGAAAGAACAAGCTGCAGAGAGGACACTGTTAGTTTTCTGTAATATCTCTCTATATCAATCTTGATGGCTGTGGTGGAGTGGCAATGGCCTAGCTTTTATTTGAAAAAAAAAAAAAAACAAAAACAAACAACTTTTCACTTTTGTGTGCTTTCTGTTGAAGCCAAGAGAACAGATTCATTTATTTTTTAATATTAAAATTTAAAATAAATTAAAAATTTTTGTGTGTGTGGTCTATATGTATGGTCACATGGGTATGTGCACATATGTATAGGTGCATTTGCATGTGGAAGCCAGGAGTTAACATTGGACATGGTCTTAGTCAATGTTCTATTGCTGTGAACAATAAAGGGCTTAGTCAATGCTATAAAGCTAGGAGGACATTTAATTGGGGTTGGTTTACAGTTTCAGGGGTTTTAGTCCATCACTGTCATGGTGAGGTGGAGCATGGCAGCATGCAGGCAGACATGGTGCTGGAGACAGAGCTCAGAGTTCTCCTTCTGATCTACAGACAATGGGGAAGAGAGGGCTGGAGAGATGGCTTAGCCATTAAAGGCTAGGTTCACAACCAAAAACATAAGGAAGATAGAGACCCCGGGGCCTGGTTTGGGCTTTTGAAACCTCAAAGCCCACCTCCAGTGATACATTTCTCCACCTAGGCCACACCTCCTAATCCTTCTCAAGTTGTGCCACTCCATGATGACTGAGTTGATGCAGACTACTCTTACTCAAACCTCCACAGATGTCTTCCTCAATTACTCTTTACCTCATGTTTTGAGATGTGTGCTGCTTGAAAGGGCACACAGGAGTCAAGACTGTTGCTTGTTGTAGGGAACACGGCAAAGAATGCACAGACCCTCCCCTCCACAACAGCAGCCCCTTAGGATGCCTCTGCAGAGAGAGTTTCTCTCCAATGCCTTGCCTACTGTGGTTGTACTGCAGTGCATCTGATAAATGACTTCTGCCCTTGGTAAATCTGTTTACAGCTTGCCTGTCATTGTCCTGTGAATGGTACACTCGTCACAGAACTCCCTGCTTTTTCAGCTCTTTTGTTGTGGTTCTGGAGATGAGCCCACTGTTTTTCCCATCCTAGGCAGGCATTGGATCACGGAGCCCTGCCTGACTTGCCCTTTCTCTTGCTTTCCTTATGAGGCTTCCTCCCTAAACTACTCTGCAGCCTCCTTCTCAGGTTCTGCAAATTGCTGGAAAGATCTAATTACTTCTGTGGAAAAGGAAAATGGGAAGTTGTAAAATGGCTTCACATGAGTTTCTCTAGGCTGTCCTTGAACTTGCCACATAGTGCAGGATGACCTTGAACTTCTGGTATTTTGGTCTCTTCCCCTCTGAATGCTGGGATTACAAGCATCTGCCACAGAGCCTGATTCTATTCAGTGTTGGGGACTGAGTCTTGGGCATCAGACATGATAGTTAAGCCCTCTACCAACTGATCAACCTTTGCAGTTGTTTATGGGAATCCCTTAAATGGAATAAGATACACATTCTCTGTAGAGATCACTGAGGGGGTGGGCAGGATATATGATTTGCCAGTGCTTCTAGATGAAGACTGGTGGCTATCTTTTGATTATGTGTCTTGGGTAAGAGAAATCTCTTTTAGTTTCCCCATGTATGGATACCGATGTTGATAGCGCTTTATTACAGGGTTAAGAGGATTAAATGAAGCAATTCAAGTCTAGAGCTTGAAAGGACACAGGGCGTTCTGCAGTGAAGCTATGTAACATTAGTGTCATCTTCACTAAATACTACTGCTGTTAATTCCACTGCTGTATTGAAGCATGGCTAAGAATGAAAATTGTTTCCTTTCTGGAGAAAGATTTTCCTGTTTTGAATTAAGAACCTTTAGCATGTTCACAATCTTTCATTCAGTAGTTTCCAAACCTGGAATCCAGCCTTAGGGGGTTCATTTGAAATGTAGATAAGGTTTGATTCATCCATATTTCATGACAACATCACTTTCGATAGAAAAAAATTAAAAAGAGAAATAACGTAACCACTCAACCACAGGGCAGGTTGAGTTAGCGTGTATGTGTACAATGCTCACTCCCCTTGAAGTAGTTCCAGTGTTCCTGGAGGCTTCAAAGCAGTAGGTAGGGGGCAGGTCACTGTAGGGAGGGGGTGATGGTCTTCTCATTGTCACGAGGGTCTGATGTGTGAGCAGGCATTACACCACAGGTGAAGCATGGTCAAGGTTTCTGACTCCTTGTCTCTCTTTAGGTCCCAGGCTCCTTGTGAACTTTCTGTGTACTCCAGGTTGGCATCAAGTTTATGACCATCTTCCTTTAGAGTCCGGAGTGCTGGGATTATAGACCTGTGGCTGCCTGCCCAGCCTTCTGAAGTCACTGTCTCAATTGCTTAGAGAGGCAGACTATTGTATCATCTGCAGGAATGTGGAAGACGTTCCAGGGGAGGCTGCTGCCCACTGAAAGAAGAGGACTTCCAGCCAGGAGAATCTTGGGAAAACCCCTGAAACTTTTGATCTTTCACCTTCAGTCCTGGCATTTGCCCAGTTCCTTATGGCTGGGCATGGCTGTGTATATGCATGAAATCTTAAACAATTCTGTAATCTGAGTGTGGTGGCGCACATCTTTAATCCCAGCACTCGAGAGGCAGAGGCAGGAGGGTCTCTGTGAGTTTGTGACCAGCCTGGTCTATAGAGTGAGCTCCAGGACAGCTAGGGCTACATAGAGAGACTCTGTCTCAAAACAATAGCAAAATATCCTTAAAAATTAAAAAATTCATGCATGTACATAGTGTATTTTGATAATATTCGCTAACCTCTTTTCTCCAACTCTTTCTAGATCTCCCTACTGTGTCTCTCTCCCAATTCACATCCTCATTTTTAAAAAGTCACATTTATTTTAATACTATGTGTATGAGCACACACATGGAGGTCAGAGGACAACCTGTGAGAGTTGGTTCTTGCTTCCATGATCAAACTTGGGTTTTTGGGCTTGCAGCAAGTGCCTTTACTCACTGAGCCATATCAGCAGCCTCTCATCTTACTTTTTAATAAGTTAGTTTCAGCTATGAACTTGACATAGCCCAGAGTTATTTGTGGGAGTCTTGACTGGGAGATTGCCCAGATCAGATTAGCCTGTGGTCATGTCTGTGAGGCATTGTCTTAATTGTTGATTGATAGGGAAGGCTCCAGCTCACTGTGGGCAGTGCCATTCCTGAGTAAGAATGAGAGTTGTTGTATGAGAGATTCAGAAGCCAGACAGAGATGAATGCAAGAAGCAGCAATGCTCTGTGGTCTCTGCTTCAGTTCCTGTTTGAGTTTCTACCCTTGCTGATGGCCTGTTCCCTAGAAGTGTAAGCTGAAATAAACTCCTTTCTCCCCAGATTGCTTTTGTTAAGATTGTTTTATAATAACAACAGGAAGCAAAATAGTCTAATTAGTGCTACCTGAATTTGCTTAAGTGTAGGACCATCCACTAGAGCATAGGGAATTTATCAAGGGCCACACCCCTGCAGAAGCAGACTCTTCTACCTCAGCAGGCTTCAATGGCCTGTGTGTGTGGCTTCATCCATTCTATTATGTTGGCTGGACTGATCTTGTGCAGGTTTTGTCCAGGTTACCTCAGCTGTGAGTTCATGAGTGCAGGAGCCATGACAGGTCCAGAAGATGCTGATTCACAGCAGTTCTCCTTGACCTTGGACTCTTGTGGGCCTGCCATGGGCCTATACGGCTTGTGTGTTGTGTTTACCTGGGAAAATTATTTTTTAAAAGTATATTTATTTGTTTGTTTTTTCTGTGAAAACACATGTGTTCTTGTGTGACAAGACTTTTCCTGGTGAGACACAACACATACATTTACTTATCCAAGATACAGATCCTTTGACAGATCAAAGTACAGATGCCAACAAAGTCCAACATAGTGAACCAGTGAGTTTCTTTTGGCTACTTACAGGGATATGGGTGAGGTATTTTTATAGGAGCAGAAATGACTCAAAGACAGCTGCATCACCAAAGCCCACCTCGCATGGGTGGCAGCTCATAAAAAGCTAGAAACATGGAGCATACTGCACAGCTTGCAGGCAGCTCGTCAGGTTGGAGGGTATCCTTTCTAAATGATGCAGTTTGCTTTGCCTACACCTCTTCCTGGTAGCTAGACTGGTTTCTGCTTCTTCCAGGTAGCTAGACTTTGCAGCTTGTCTTGTCTGAGAAGGACTCTCAGAAGTCTTTATTGTTTACTTTTGGGAGGGAGGGATCAAGTGAATCTGATCAGTTTCAGGGACTTCCTGAAGTTCTTTTTTGTTGTTTACCTTCTGCCTAAGGAGCTATGCTGGGAAATGGAATGTTTTAACATGTGTGTGTACACATACCTGGAGGTCAGAGAATAATCTTTGAGAGTAGTTTCTTTCCTTCCTCTATGAAAGACCTGGCAATTGAATTTAGGCCATCAGGTTTGGCACAGTGTCTTTACCCACAGAGCAATCCCCAGCTATGTGTATGATCTTTAAGAAAGATCTTATAGGCTCTAATATTTTGAGAAGAGCTCCAGTTACTTCTCATCTAGCTTTCTCATCACCATGGTAACCAACAATGAGGGTAGGAGGAAAGATATTTGATTTTATGTTGCCTGGGGCTTGGCTATAGCCTTTGATATTCTTTGAGACCTACCACCATCAGGATGTTAGCCATAGTGGGCTGATATTCCAGGTGACTGGATTCTACTCTCTGTTGCATGATTTCTATTTTAGAAGTAGAAGAAGTGACTGGAAAATTTAAAGCCATTATCTGAAGTCATTGGAAAGCCACTGTGCCTATAAGGCAGATGCTGTTTTCCAAAAGTGGTTATAACCATGTCGTCTGTCTCATATGCTGTTCTAGAACTTTCTACCATTCCTGGTCGTTACACTCTCTGTTCCCCTCATGAGTCTGTGTGGACCTTGATGACTATTTCTGCTACTACTTGAGTCTGGCAGAAGTAATAGTGTGTGACTTTGAAGGTGGAATCATAAATAAGCCTGCATCTTTGTTTATCTTGCTCTTTGAAACCAGCCTTCGTGCTCTAAGAAAGTCCAAGCATCCCATGGGAGGTCTGTGTAAAACAACAAAAACAATAACAATAACCACCAACCAACCAAAAAACCACAAACAATAAACTGAGATCTTTATCCTCTGCTCAGCCCAGGTCCCAGCTCACAGCAGGAACATCCTGTTAGTTAGGGGTGTATCTCTTCTATTGACCCAAGTGATGATTGCCTGGAATATTTGAGCTGCTTCTACCAAGCCCTCCCCAAATTATATGCCTGTGAATAAATGGATCATTGTTGTAAGCCATTACATTTTTGGAATAGTTTGTTACTTGGCAAGAGATAATCATAACTAATGAATGTCTCAACAAAGGTATTTTGTTTTGTTTGGGGAGACATCCACCCTTCACATTTTCTGCCCCACTGCATGTACTTCTAATTCTGTTTTAAAATTAGAACTCCTTCTGATTCTAAATAGTTCTCAATGGAGACTTGAACAATGAGTTCAGGTGAAGGATGATGGGAGAAACATCGGAGGCGACAGGAAGTGCGTGGGCTGGCAGAGGCATTGCAAGGAGCTCATGGAAGGTCCTAGACTCAGAGACCTAGAAGCAGCAGGGATTCGGGAGGAAGGTACAGAGGAGCAGAGGGTGAGGAAGAGCTGGTCACAGGAGTCACATCACAGAGGACCTAAGAGAGATGTTCAATGTCACACAGGAAATGCAACTGGGATGTTCCTAACCCTGCCCTGTACTCCTGAGCTCAGCATAGAGCCCTATGCACAATTTTTGGTTATAGAATAAGATGCTCTTGTGGTTTGAATTTGAAATGTCCTCAAACAGACTCATGGTTTGGATGACCCAGCTGGTGGCCCTATTTTAAAGGTTCTGGAAACATTAAGGATAGGGCCTGGCTGGTAGAAGTAAGTCACTAGAGGTAGGTCATTGAAGGTGACACATGCTCCTGTATCCAGCTTGCTTTCTCTGTATCATGGTCTGTCATGTGAACAGCATCTCCATCATGTTTCTGTCACCATCAATGGAGGTATTTTCACTGCTACAGTTTCCTCCTTTGAGGGACTGGAATCTCCAAAACTGTGAGCCAAGCAAGGTCCTTTCTGTCCTGTAGCGGATAGAACTGGTTTTGTTGGTAGCTTAGCTAGAAGCCATAGTTTTAAATGTCAGCTTCCTGCATGTTGAGCAGGCATTGTACTGTAACTATCCTGGCAGAATATTCTGAGAGGAGATACTTTTGTCCTCTCTTTGGGCTCTCAGACTTTTAAGACAATGGACCCCAAGAAATTGGAATTTGCCCAGGAATCTCATGCTGGGAGAGGGAAAAGGCTGAAGTCCAGTGCCTGCCAGAAGAGGAGTTTGTCTTTGGGAAGCAGGTTTCATAGAGCTCTGATGACTTGTCTGACCATCTTACCTGAGACTGGAGCCCAGTCAAGCATAGGTCAGAGATGAGCAGGACCCCATGGTGACCAGGACAGTTCGGCTAGGCAAACTTCTCGACATCTTTTTAAATGTAAGTCTTATGTCGGGACCCTGAAGATGGACTAAGGGTTGGGGTACTGGCTCTGGATCTTTTCATTTGTTCCTCTTCCCAACCTCATTTTAAAATAAGGATACAGCACAGCTCTTATAGGGCTTCTGCATATGCAGTGAGCTAATCTGCATGAAGCGTTAACACATAAAAGATAAATGTTAGCAAAGGCAGCTATTTTAACATTTGGAATGGAGATGTAAGGTAGGTCCGCACAGATAAAATCCGGCTTTCAGAAAAGCCGGTAAAATGAAAAACAAAATTATTTTCTGCCTGCCTCATGGAGAAGTCTTTTCAGACTTTAGAACCCTTAACCCTTAAGAACACTAGCCTCATTGTTATTGCTTTTAAAGCATGTTTACGTTGTTACCAGTGCTTCAAAAATAATATTGTTTTGAAAGAATTACATTTTAAAAATGTCAGAAAACCCTTTTTAATGGAATCTTTGTAAAGTTCACATGCATCCCGATCCACTCGTCTCCCATCACAGCCCCATCACAGGTACTGTAGCCTTCCGCAAAAGGACAGAAAATAAGATTGCATAGAAAACAATCTTGTCATAGAGGCTATGGTGTGTCACAGTGTGTCACACAGTATACCCTCTTGTCCACATGCTTTTATTTGCAAACGTTCACTGCAATGAACTGTTGTTCATTGGTCTGTTCCCAGGCCTCTGGCCTCTGCTACACTCTCAGTACTGGATCTTTATATGCCTCTTGGGTATCCTGTTGTTGATCTGTGTCATGGAGATCATGCAGCTTTGGTTCTGTAGAACTGTCCCTTTCATGGGCTTCAGCAATTCACAGATGGGGTAGATGTTGGGGTGAGCCAACTTAAAGCCTTGGATCTTGGCCTGTGTGGTAGCTGAGTTGATCAGCCTGCCAGCTCTCCTGTACCTGTGCCACCGGGGCAAGCTCTCGAGCACTGCCCTGGATAGCTCACCTGATGCTGCAGCAGGAAAGGGGCAGGGCTAGTTCACCCACCATCACCAAGGTCTGATCTCTCAAATGCTGCAGCCAGTGGGGTGTGGGGACAGCCCTCCTGCCAGCTGCAGACTGCAAGAGGCAAGGTAGAGAGAAGAGCATCACCCCTGTGCACGCTCCCACAGCAGACTCTTCTACTCTCATGCCTAAGCCAGCTCAGCTCTTCACCCCTCCCTCAAGGCCAGCAATACTGTGCTTCCCAGGGCCAATTCTCCTGAGTGCCCCGCAGGTGAGGGACAGGGACAGCTCTCCCAACCTCAGGGCCAGCTCAACTACTTGCTACAGGCAACTGGGAGGGGGAGGGTTAAAAATACTTAAAAATATAACATTGTTTATACCTCATTTTTATTGTTTGAATTCTGCAATTGGGGTGCTGGGAATTGAACCTGTGCCCTCTGGAAAAGTAGCCATCTCTCCAGCCCCTTTGCCTGCCCTTCTGTTTTATTTTGTTTGGGTCAGGGTTTCTCCTTCAGTAGGTATCTCAGTGTCTTTTATTTTGCTGTGATAAAATCTTCTGACAAGAGCAACCTGGAGGACAAGTCCGGCCCACAAGAGCTTGAAGTTCCTTTTCACATCACATCCACAATCAGCAAGAAACTGGGGGGTTGGGGGTGGGGTGGGGATAAATGCAAGCTTATGGTTGCTTGGCTTTCTCCCTTCCTATGTTTTCAGAGTCCAGGATCCTCTGCCTGGGAATGGTCCTTCCCACAGGATGGGTCTTCCTTAGATAAAATTGTCAGGTCCAAAGCAAACACTGGACCATGGTCTAACCATGGTGCCTACTAGCATACCAAAGTTGGTCTCAGGTTCTGTGTCCTTGGCATCCTGGGATCTCTCGGCTCTTCTCACCCCACCTGTAACCTACACTTTTTTATCCCATGGGCTTTTCTTTCCCTAGGGTCTGATTCCTATACCACCTGCTATTTAAGCCATGCATTTTCTTGGCTCTTTTATGTTCTTTGCAATCTTGGTTCTCTCTCTTGGTCTCCTTTTCTTCTTCTCCCTTCTCTTCCTCCCTCCCTCTCCCTCTCTCCTTCTCTAAAGACCTGGTTCAGTCTACTACCATGGTTGGTGTACTAATTTCTTTTCCTGCTCTGAACCTTCCAGATGCCTTTGGGTTTACTCTCTCTTACTTACTGTCTTAGTTAGGGTTTTACTGCTGTGAACAGGCACCATAACCAAGGCAATACTTATAAGGACAACATTTAATTGTGGCTGGTTTACAGGTTCTGAGGTTCAGTCCATTATCATCAAAGCAGGAGCATGGCAGCACCAGGAAGACATGGTGCAGAAAGAGCTGAGAGTTCTACATCTAGCATCAGACATGAAGATGGAGAATTAGGAATCTGCCCTGTGGGCTTTGGTCTTGCTTTGGTCCTCAGCAGGCTCCCTTTTCCTCCCTTTTGTGATGATGATATATATTCTATGTCATTGTGTGTGATTAGCTTTTTGACTTTTGGTTTTGATTTTACAGGGTGTGGTAGTTAGATTGCCTTTTGAGACTTGGGACTTTGAGGCAGTCCCGAGATTGAAAGTCTATGGAGACTTGTGAAGCTGAACTGAATGCATTTTTTTCTGCTTCCAGGCAGAAAATTCTGGCTTCCAGGCAGCTAGGATGAGGGTTTTAAAGCCCACACCCACAGTGACACACTTACTCCAACAAGGCCACACCTACTCCAACAGGGCCACACCCACTCCAACAGGGCCACTCCAACAAGGCCACACCCACTCCAACAAGGCCACATCTTCTAATAGTGCTACTCCCTGGTCTGAGCTTATATAAACCATCACATTTACAATAAAAACCTTCTCCTCAACTGTACCTTAGAGCAGTCATGTCCTCATTTCATTCAAAGATGATCAACATCTATGCCCCCTGGACATCTCTGAGGAGATTCTAGATCCTGTCAGGTTGCCCTTGCTCAACAGCATTCCCAAGCTGGTCTTTCCATGCTGATCCTCATGTCCTAGCCTCCTAAGGCTGCATGGCAGGGTGTGACCCACCATCCATATCTGGCCGCACTAGAGCTCGCTGGTGAGAACCAGCCTGTCCTGGCAGCAGGCTGGCAGAGGGATGGCTCTCTGATTATTTAATCCAGGATGGACATGAGACAGGAAGGAGGTTGAGATCTTCCTTTAAGCCTAGGGGCTTCCTGCAGGGGAGTGACTTCTGAGGACATCTGTGTTTTAGGCCTTCTATTCAGCTGGAGGCTCTAATGGGATTCCATTGTCTGGACATGAATGGAATTCTTTTTTGTACAAGAATGGAGGTCTGATGCTTAATTCACACCCTTTACTGAAAGACCATGCCTTGTCTTGTGACTTCCAACTCCTGCAAGGACCAGAAAGGTGGTGTAGTCTCTTTTAACTGTCTGTGGGTTCTCTTGTCACTGAGGGAATGGAAGGAGAGAATGCCTGAGGGGGGAATGAGTTAATAGGCAAGATGAGCTTCTTGTTTGAGCAATTGAATAAGCAATGTCTCTTCACAGCTGTGGAAACCTTAACTAAGACACAGCTCAAGTTGGCCTCTAACCTGTTATATGGCCAAGGACAACAACCTCTTGAATCTGAGATTACAAGCATGGGTACCATACTTGGTTTATGCAGTGCTGACTATGGAACCCAGGGCTTCATGCCAAGCAAGGACTCCATGAGGGTTTGTCAAATAAATGAATTTCTTCAAAGGGTTAATTCTGCAGCAATTTCTTTGTGGCTGATATGAGTTCCAATGGAGAGAGGCATCGAGGGCAATACAAAGAGCCTGAAGCTCACTGGCTCACATTGGGGACCCATTTGTCTAAAAAGGCCTGCATCTGTTAGGACTGAGCCTTAGTTCTGGCCCTATAGCCCCAGTAAGCTCCCAATAGCTGCCTGTGTTGGACAGCTCTGAAACATGTTAGCTAATGGAACATTGATTTTTTTTTTAAGAAACAAAAAAAAAAAATGCAGGTGTTGCTGCAATCGATAGCCAAGAAGAGAGACTGAGGGAGGAGTTGGGTGAGACTAGTCCCTGAGCACATCCTCCCTGCGCTCCCAGGTGCTCCCAGGCCCCCTTACCTCTTGGGGATAAATGCTGGAGAGAAAAGCAGGAGTAATAAGGACAGGGATGTGCCTTGGTTCTCTAAGCGTTCCTCCTAGGGCCTTTGTGTCGGTCCTGAAGAAGTTACCCAGACTCCTTACAGATCCAAAATCAGCAGGACAATCCCCTTCCCAGTGTCCTGCTGCTACCACATGACAGAACTGGGATTTAGGTCTGTGCAAACACATATTCGGAGCAAACACAGACCCTTAAGAAGCACCAGAGGGGACGCACCAGTGGGTGAAGTGCGTATCACACACATGTGAGAACCTGAGTTTAGATCGCCATACAAAAGTCAGACATGAAGATCATATATTTGTAGTCTCAATCCTGGGGAGGTGGAGACAGGTGGATCCTGGGGTTTTCTGGTCAGCAAATCTCATCTAAATTGGCAAATTCCAGGTCATCGAGAGACTCGGCCTCATGCTTGGCTATGAGGATCTGAAATCTACTGGGGCGGGCAGCAGAGACATTTCTATTCTGAATCACTCCGCACCCTCATCACCTGTGAGGCCAAGTCGGTTCTTCTCTCCCCTAATTGCATCCATTTGCCTTTTCTTTCTTGTGTTACATAAGCTGAGATATTGGACTCGTTGGCTGTGACGGCTGAATTCTCTTCTAATTATAAGAAAAACAGTCTTTTCTCTCTTCCATTATTCCTAATGGAAATTAGCTGCATCCATCTTCTGGCTTTGGGACAGATCTCTGGGTCTCAAGTAGTGCCCGCTGATGCAGGCTTGGCGAGGAAGCTTGTCGCAACAGAGGCAGGCATGAGGGTTCAGAGCTGGATAGATGGAAGTTTGACTCTGGTCATTTGGTGAGAGCTGCAGCAGGTAGAAGCACAGCTTCTCGTGTTGGTTTTCTTACCTGAAAGGCGAGTCAGTGACCTCTCTGCAGGTGTCAGCGTGAGGGATCAAAGGTTGTTTATTACTGGGAACTGAGTCTGGTGGTGCAGGCCTGTGATCTTAGCACTGGGGAAACTGAGGCAATAAGATAGCCTCAAGCTGTGGGCTTGAGGCTAACCTGGGCTACATGTGCTCTCCTTTCAGGAGCCTGAGTGCTGCAGGCTCCTGTGGAAAGGATTCTTCCAGGTCTGACATACTTCTTGCTAGGTGCCAATCTCCTGTCTGGGAATCCTTGCAGTGCTGGGCGCTTGCCCAGAGAAAGGAGCAAGCTCTTGTGCTTGGTTCTGTGTGCCGAGCTGGGATGGTGGGGGAGGGGCAGCACTGAGCAGTGGGAACTAGAACTAGCTTTGCTCTCTGTGTCATCCGTGCCTGGTAGACCTTTCCTAGTGAGTCATCTGGCAGAGAAAGATACAAGCTGGGCTGCCAGGGAGGAATGCAACGAGCTTCAGTTCCAGCAGGCTTTGAGAGCATCTTAGTCAGAATTGCTATTCCTGCACAAACATCATGACCAAGACGCAAGTTGGGGAGGAAAGGGTTTATTCAGCTTACACTTCCACGTTGCTGTTCACACCAAAGGAAGTCAGGACTGGAACTCAAGCAGGTCAGGAAGCAGGAGCTGATGCAGAGGCCATGGAGGGATGTTACTTACCGGCTTGCTTTCCCTGGTTTGCTCAGCTTGCTTTCTTACAGAACCAAGACTACGAGCCCAGGGATGGCACCACCCACAAGGGGCCCTCTCCACTTGATCACTAATTGAGAAAATGCCCCACAGCTGGATCTCACGGAGGCTTTTCCTCAAGGGAGGCTCCTTTCTCTGTGATAACTCCAGTTTGTGTTAAGTTGACACACAAAACCAGCCAGAACAGAGGGTTAGAACCTGTTCCAGGGCCAAGGGAACAGCAGGAATGAGAGTCAGGCAGACCTGGGGCTGGAGCTCCAGGGCCAAGGGCACAGCAGGAGTCAGAGTTAGGCAGACCTGGGGCTGGAGTCCCCGCTGTGCAGCTCCCAGCTCAGTGCCATTCTCTCGGAATCCCGATTTCTTCATTTGTCAGATGGAGATCATAGTAGGAGCGAATTTGCTGACACGTATGGAACCCTTAGTGCTTTGGGACGACTCTAACTTAATTATCCTAGCTCATTCTGGTTACCTCTTGCTGTGAAACCTGGTTGCTTTACACATCAGTTTGCCATTCTCTCCCAGGCTTCTGTGTGCTGACTGGGCTCAGCTGGGGCTCTGGCTGGGTTCTCTTGTGGCTGGAACCATCTGGAAACTCAGTGGGGCAGGACATCTAGGATGGCTTCTGTATTTTTTTTCCCCCTAAGGCAGGACCGCGTACAGCCCAGACTGACTTTGAACACATTTTGTAACCCAAGCTGACCTTGAACTTCTCATCCTCTGCCTCTACTCCCCAACCAACAGGCATATTCCACCATGCAGAATTTAAACTGTGTTGGAGATTGAACCTGGGCTTTGTGGATGCTGGGAAAACAGTGCATCCCCACCCCCACCTCTGTGCTCCTGTGGACTTCAGTGGAGATACACTTAGGCTGTAGGCCATGAGATCTGACAGCAAAGGGGAACCGGCTTCAATCCCCAGCAGACATACCCAGCTGCAGGGCTGGGCTGTTCTCAGGCAGTGAGAGCTGAGAGAGCTGACAGAAGGCATCAGCCTATCTCCTCCATTCATTGCTGGAGGGAGCTGACCAATGAGCCACAGTGAAGCCCATCAGCCTGGCAGATAGCTCACCCCAAGTTCCCTGACAGAGGACTCTGCCATTGAGTCTCCAGCATTCTGGCCACTCAGCCCTTTTTTTTTTTTTTTTTTTTTTTGGGCCCAGAAAATAACAACTCAGAGTACAGGGATTTGGCAGTCTGAGTGCTCTGAAACTAAAGGAAATCCACAGCCCCCCTGGCCTTCTCCTACCCACTTGTCTTTTGACCTCCTGAAGCACACAAAGGCCTTTCTCTGACTCATCTGACTAATGGATGTTCTAGAAGCAAGAATGTAATCATTTTGTGTCTCCTCCTTGGAATCCCATTAACCAGAGAGGAGCTTGCATCTCTGGAAACTTCAGGCTGTGGCCTGGAGAGACTTGGCCACAACCAGTCACTCATCCTTCTGGGACAGTTCCTCCATGTCCCCTGGTCCCAGGGAGGCTGTTGAGGAAAAAGACCTTGTGTACTCTTTGGCTAGTATTCACTTATCAGTGAGTGCATACCGTACATGTCCTTTTGGGTCTGGGTTACCTCACTCAGGATATTTTCTGGTTCCATCCATTTGCCCACAAAATTCATGAAGTCCTCATTTTTAATAGCTGAATAGTATTCCATTATGTAAATTAACCACATTTTCTGCATCCATTCTTCAATTGAGAGACATCTGGGTTGTTTCCAGTTTCTGGCTATTATACATAAGGCTGCTCTGAACATAGTACACCATGTTTCCTTGTGGTGTGGTGGGGCATCTTTTGGTTGTATGCCCAGGAGTGGTATAGTTGGGTATAACTTCAGGTAGAACTATTTCTGATTTTCTAGGAACTGTCAGGTTGATTTCCACAGTGGTTGTACCAGTTTGCAATCCCACCAGCAATGGAGGAGTGTTCCTTTTTTCCCCCACATCCTTGCCAGCATCTGTTATCTCTTGAGTTTTTGATCTTAGTCATTCTGATTGGTATAAGGTAGAATCTCAGGGTCGTTTTGATTTGCATTTCCCTGATGAGTAAGGATATTGGAGTTTTCTTTAAGTGCTTCTCTGCCATTCGAGATTCCTCTGTTGAGAATTCTCTTGTTAGCT
Source organism: Mus musculus (assembly GCF_000001635.26). Classification (NCBI taxonomy): domain Eukaryota; kingdom Metazoa; phylum Chordata; class Mammalia; order Rodentia; family Muridae; genus Mus; species Mus musculus. Next base: position 8,941,159 of record NC_000082.6, read on the forward strand.
CTGTACTTCATTTTTAATTGGGTTATTTGGCTTTTTGGAAGTTAACTTCTTGAGTTCTTTGTATATTTTGGATATTAGCCCTCTGTCATGTTGTAGGGTTAGTAAGATCCTTTCCCAATCTGTAGGTTGCTGTCTTGTCCTTTTGACTATGTCCTTTGCCTTACTGAAGCTTTTCTGTTTCATGAGGTCCCCTTGTTGATCTTAGCGCCTGAACCCTTGGTATTCTGTAAAATTTCCCCTGTGCCAATGCATTCAAGACTCTCCCGCTTTCTCTTCTGAGGTTCAGTGTCTCTGGCTTTATGGTGAGGTCCATGATATTCTTGGACTTGAGCTTTGTGCATGGTGATAAATATGGGTCAATTCGAATTCTTCTACATGCAGGCTGCCAGTTAGACCAGCACCATACATATGTAGGTTTATTTCTGGCTCTTCAATTCTATTCCATTGATCTACCTGTCTATCTCTGTAACAATAGTATGTGGTGTTTTGTTTTGTTTTGTTTTGTTTTTTATCACTATTGCTCTGTACAGCTTGAGGCCAGGGATAGTGATTTCCCCCAGAAGTTCTTTTATTGTTGAGAATTGTTTTCACTATCCTGGGTTTTTTGTTTTTCCATAGGAAGTTGAGAATTGTTTTTTCCATGTCTGTGGAATGCCCATGATACAACTCACAGACTATAAGAACTTACAAGAAAAAAGGCCCAAGAGAGGATGCTTCAATCTTATGTAGAGGGGGAACAAAATAATCATGGGAGGCAGAGGGAGGGAGGAATCTTGGTGGGGAAAAGAAAGGAAAGGGGAACAGGAGCAGGTATGGGGGGAGACAGGAGAGAAGCCCAGAGGGCCAGAAGAATGAATGGAAATATGCAGCTGCTGTAGGTGGGTGGGGGACCTCTAGAAAGTCCTAGAGACTTGGGATATAAAAGACTCCCAGGACTCAATAGGGATGACCTTAGTTAAAATGCCCAACAGTTGGGAGACGGAATCACAAGAGACCATCTCCAGATAGACAGGGTCCCCAGTGGAGGGATGGGGCCATCAGCCCACTTTCAAAAAATTTTGACCTAGAATTGTACCTGTCTAAAAGAAGTACAGGGACAAAAATGGAGCAGAGACTGAAGGAATGGCTGACCAGTGACTGGCCCAACTTGGGGTCCATTCCATGGGCAAGCACCAAACCCTGATACTATTACTGATGCTAGGTTGTGCTTGCAGACAAGACCCTCACATGGCTGTCCTCTGAGAAGTTCTACCAGCAGCTGACTGAGACAGATGCAGTTACTCACAGCCAAGCATTGGATTGAGGTTGGGGACCCCAATGGAAGGACTGAAGGAACTGAAGGCGACGGCAACCTCATAGGAAGACCAGCAGTGTCAGCTAACCTGGACCCCTGAGAGCTCCCAGAGACTAAGCCACTAGCCAAAGAGCACACATGGGCTGGTCTGTGGCCCCTGGCACCTTTATAGCAGAGGACTGTCTTGTCTGGCCTCAGAGGGGGAGGATATGCCTAATCCTGTAGAGATTTCATACCCCAGGGAAGGGGGATGCCTTGGGGTGGGTGGGTGGTGGGGATGAGCACCCTCTCAGAGGCACAGGGGAGGGGGAATGGGGTGAAGAACTCTGGGGAGCGGTACGGGGAGGTGGGACAACATTTGGAATGTAAATAAATAAAATAGTTAAAATGAAAAAAACAAAAACAAAAAAAAAAAACCCTTGTGTTCAGTGTCCAGTCCATGCCATTTGGGAGACCGAGGCAGGAGGATTATAAATTTGAGGCCAGCCTGGGCCTCACAGAGAGAGTCCCAAGCCTCCATTCTGCTCTGCTTGTTCTATGGGCTATGAAAACCCCACCATCAGGCTGACCTCTGAGTCTTAACGCTGTGAGACTCCTGGTACTTGTGATTGTAGCCGTCCCTCCTCTGTTACTCTACCTGCTGTCAGCTGGTTTCCGAGACTCAAACCATTGACACTTTGGAGACTGGAGGGAATGTTTAAAGCTCCCCTGCACCTTATAGAAAAACAAAACGAAAGTGTCAGCAACATTTGATAGCTTAATGTATCATCTTGGCTAGGCCAGTACACTATTATTTTACTAAGCATGCTTGTAAGCGAGTTGGAAGGCACTGTGAGGCTACATGAATCACAATCAATCCACTGAATTAATTAATGGTGGGTATTTATGTTCCTTAACCTACTTCTTAAAAAATTTACATTTATTATTTATTTTGTGTTTGTGGGTGTGTGTGGGCGCATGTTTGCTGTGGTATGTGTGGAAATCAGAGAACAACTTGTGGAAGTTGATTTTGCTGTCTGCCGGGTGGGCTCTGGAGATCAAACTCTGGTCTTCGGGCTTGGGTGCAGACACATTTCCTGGCTGAGCATCTCACCAGGCCTCAACCTCACGTCTTCATGCCTCAGTTATGGTCCAAGGAGAGTTGGGCACAGCCATTTAAATAGTAGCTCTCACCTTTAGGTCTCAAATATGTATAAAAGTATCTGTCTGAATTTTCTTTTTTCCCCGTTGTATGTGTGCGTGTGTCAGTGTGTATATGTGTAGACCCTTTGTGTGTGTCAGTGTGTATATGTGTAGACCCGTTGTGTGTGTGGGTGTGTTAGTGTGTACATGTGTAGTATCCTTAGATCCTCCTCGGGTGGAGTTCTTCAGGAGCCAGCCACCTTAATTTTTGAGGTAGGATCTCTCACTATTCATCAGCCTACCAAGTAGGCTAGACTGGCCGGCCTACTTTAGAGGTCTGTCTGTCTCTGCTTCCCTAGTGCGGGGATCACAAGCATACACCACCCTTCCAGCTTTTGAAACATCAGGTGTGGAAATTGAACCCAGGTCCTCCTGTTTCCCTACCTTCTCCAGTCCCTGCTTACATTTTTCTAAGAAGAGGGTCCATGCCCTCTCTCACATTCTCAAACCACAACATGCTTACAAGGACTCGCTGTATCCTCTAGTTTCTCAGCTGATGTTTGTATAGCCAAAGAAGTGAATCTGGAAGGATGCAATTATGGCAGTGGATGGTAGCAAGATGCTAGTGTCTGGGGCAGCCTACATCCTCCCCATCGTCTAGAGAGTCTATGCTGTCCTGACAGCTGTATTAATGGAGCTTAATGTATAGTTACAGCTTTTACTTTATTACCCCGGAATGGAAAAACAAAGTCTTAGAGATTCATGAAGGATTATAAAGGGGCCAGATTTATTATGCTCTGAAAATTTCGAGAACGAAGACAGGGGGAAAAAAGCAATTGAAAATTGAGATGCTGAATTAAGTGAACAAGAGAACAGGTTTAAAGAGAATCTTGAGACAGACTCAAGGGTTTGGCAGGATCATGTAGAATGCTTAAGATGACAACAGATGGGCAGGTGAAGTGGCTCAGTGGGTCGAAAGGCACAAGCTGGCTGACCTGAGGTCGTTCTCAGAGCCAGTGGGGGAAGGAGAGAACTGACCTCTGCAAGTGGTCTTCTGACCTCTGCACATACGTGTGGAGTAGCAGCCCTGTGCCATACTCTCTCACACACAATAAGCAACGAGTAAGGAGATCAGTAAAGAGGGCAAAAAGATGAAAAAGGAAAGCGAACATTTCTTTCTCTTTTTGTGGGATAATCCACTTTCCATCTTTAGGAATCAGGAAATGTCTTGTTTCCTAGCAACATCATGTGGTCCAGCATTAGGGGTGTGCACAACCCCAGAGGGTGGAATCCTCCTACCTCCCCTTCCTTTCCCTGGGTCTTTTCTTCTTTCTCCTTCTCCCTTCTCAGCAGCCTCCCTGTTCTCTGTGTTTATTAAGTTGTGAGTGGTGGTGGGAGGCTCTGTCAGCATCCTCTCAAATTTGTGGTTTGCCAGAGAAGTGACTCCAGGCAAGTGACAATCTTCCTTTTTTTTTTTTTTTTTTAAGTTCCTGGCTGTATTTGGGATTGTGTGAAATTGTGTGAAATGCTACATTTCTTGCCATTAGCAGAGCTGCTGGGAGTCCATTAATAAATGTTAGGTCTCTTCCTTCCTCCTTGTAACAAAATTAGCCAGCCTCTGAGGCATCTAATTAATAAATACGCATCTTAATGAGAGTTACTGGGTGAAGGAAGAACTGTGGCTTCCTTTGTTGCTTTAAGGTGGGCTCCTGGATATCGAAGTTTCACTTTTTATTTATTTATTTTAAATATTAAACAGGGATCTGATATTTGTTTGAAGGTGGGGAGTAGGCAGAGACAGTTTTTGAAATGGAAATGAGCATTGTATTCCTGTGACAAAGACAGTATAAAGAAACAGAAAATCACCCGACTTGAGAGCTGCAACAGACTTGCAAACAAAACAGCTCTACTTTCCATGCTCAGATGGGGACAGAGGGTCAGAAAAATCAAACTTTTCTTACTGGGGTGGGGAGCGGGGGTGGGGGGGTGGGGTGGCAGACGGGTGGGGGGAGGGGGAGCAAGACAAAGACTCATGCTAAGTTTGAGGCACTTTTAAACTCTTAATGTCTCTGAGATCAGAAGGCTTTTTGTATGAATTCAATGTAGTTTCTCTTTGAAGTTTGGAGAAAATGTAATTCTGTGTGGGACCATCCTAAAGCTATGGTGTCTTGGCATCTTAATAACCAAGCAAATGTAGCTTTTTCTTTTCTTCTTAAAATCTTATTTATTTAATATTATGGTCATGGGTGTTTTGCCTTCATTAATGTTTTTGTGTATCATGTGCATGGCTCGTGCCCAAGGAAGCCAGAGGAGGGCATTAGATCCCCTGGAATTGGAGTTATAGACAGTTCTGAGTTGTCATGTAAGTGCTGGGAATTGAACCTAGGTCCTATTGAAGAGCAACAAATGCACTTAAACACTGAGCCATCTTTCCAGCCCCCCTTTTCTTTCCTCCCTCCCCCCTTTTTTCTTTCTTTGTGTGCATGTTCATGTGTGCGCACAAGCATGTAGATGTCAGAGGACATGCTCAGGTGCCACCTGAAGTAGAAACTTCTGGTTTCTTTGGAAAGTTAGTTATGTCAAATGATGTTTCACTGGGGTACACAGGTAAACGAATGTCTTGCTAAAGCAGAAACATAAAATAATGTTTTCCTGAAGCAAACCAGGGTGAAAGGATGTTTTGTTAGAACAAACACGTGAAAGGATGCTTGATGGAGTATAAATATGACCCTGCAGACAGTGGGAGACGAGCACTGAGCACTGGTTTGGTTTGCTAGGCCTTGCTTTTCTTCACTAAGGATACACTTGTATTAGTTTGCCTTACACAGCGTTGCTGAGCTCACTGAGAGAAACTTACCCAAGAACTGCTCAGGAGGTTCCTGCTGAGCTTGCTGCTTCCATGGCCTCGCCTCAGCCTGGCTGGCGATGCCTTCAGGATTCAACTACAGCTGCTGGTTTGTGCCTGGTATCTGCCTACAGAAAGAACTAGACTCTAGCTGTCAGATTGTGTGTATTATATGCCTGCCTAGAGGACTGGTCTACAGCTACTGAGTTGTACTTGCTATTTGTGAAAGGACTGAAATGCCAAGAAAAAAGATCACGTTCCCTGCTCCCTCCCCCCTCCCCCGCCCCCAAGAACTATTGCTAAACATATCCACTTCCTCCATATCCTAATAACTTTTATACTACCTCTACTGGGTGGTGGGCTACAAAAGAGGTTAAACCCTTATTAAATAGGTAGGTTACAAAAAAATTTATGCCTACGACCACCCACCTTCATCTTTTTTTTTTTTTTTTCTTCCCGAGACAGGGTTTCTCTGTGTAGCCCTGGCTGTCCTGGAACTCACTCTGTAGACCAGGCTGGCCTCGAACTCAGAAATCCACCTGCCTCTGCCTCCCAAGTGCTGGGATTAAAGGCGTGCACCCTCACGCCCGGCTCCACCCTCATCTTTTGAGGCAGGGTCTTTCACTGCCTGGAGCTCGGCAAGTTGGTAAGCTGTGAGTCCTCAGGAACAACCTGTTTTTACCTTCCCAGCCCTGAGAAGCAAATGTGCACCACCATCCTGGGATTTCTCACAGAGTTCTGGGATTGAACTCAGGGTTCCCAGGCTTGCCACGAGATCCCTGTAGCAATCGAGTTATCTCCATAGCCGGGCTTTTTCCTATTTTCTCCTTTATCCACCTAAATTACACTGTATCCTGGGCTGACTCCATACTCAAAATGCCCAGCTGTAATTGTGTGCCTGTGTCGAGACAGGATCTTGTTGGGGATTGGTTCTAATGCTTTGATTTAATCAGGAATCTGTGTATCCAAACGTGCTGAAGGTCCTTGTTCCTAATTGCTTTTGATCGATCAATAAAGATGCCAGTGGCCAATGGCTGGGCAAAGGGAGATGGGGCGGGACCCTTAGATTTTCGAGGGCGAGGATGTGAGAGAGAGAGAGGAAAGAGACAGGAGAACCACCAGGTTTTGGAGGGAGATGAATCAGATTTAGAGCTGCGGAAGGAAAGTCATCCACAATGTAGGTGAGAAGGAATGCAGCCTCTGGAAGGGTGGTTCAGAGGTGTTTTGGGCAGCAAAGACTACGGGGCTGCCCAGAAGGGACGAGGCAGCAAAGACAGATCATAGATTTAGAGGGCGTTGAGTCAGGAGTACTGGAGGGAAATCTATGATAGCCGGGTGGAGGATTAGAACTGCCCAGCCTTTGAGCTAGCCAAAGCATTTCAAAAATAAGCTAATGTGTGTGTCTTTCATCTGAAGATCCAAAGAGTTCCTGGGCTGGTGGCTGGAAGCATGTGGCTCACTGCCACAGGAGCTTGCTATGTAGCCGCTGGCTTGCAATTAGCTATCCATACAGGCTGGTCTCAAATTCACTATGTAGCTCAGACTGGTCTTGAATTCTTGGCAATCCTCCAGCCTTAGCTTCTTGATGCTGCAATTATAGGCATGTGCCGCCAGCCTGGGCTTGTGGGTGTGGTTTGGGAACGAGTGCTGAGATTGACAGGACATAGGTCACCGGCTTGTCACTCCTTGTGTCCTGCTCAGCCCTCACCCTACCCTTGTGCTTTTGTGCTTCTATCCTAAGGGCCTCCCAGGTTAACAACACCACCTGTCTGTCCTTGGGACGCTGGATGTGTCAGGGTATGTTTGAATGTGCTGCCAGCAGTTCTTGGTTCAGAGCTTTGGGAGTTGGTAGATGATACTGCAGACTCCTCATCCCTATGTGGGAAGCTGAGCCATGTTCCTCACAACATGGCTCAGTAATTCTGAGTTCCTGTTTACACAAAGGTGTTTTGATATGCATGCTTGACTGCCAATCTCTCATTCCGGTCTCATTTCCCCACCCACCCACCTCACTGATGCTTCCTTCCTGTGGAATCCTCTGGCCCTGGTGTCCCATTCTGAGGTGGGTGGTCCTGTGAGCCACGGCAGGGACAAGGGCTACAAGGTCTTCTTCATAGCAAGGCTTCTTTGTCCACTGGTGATTCCTTTTGCAAGAGAAACTTTTATAGAACCTTGGGCATATTAAAATAAGGACTAATGTTAAACATGTGCTTATAACAAATAATACAGAGATTTATTTAATTTTTAAAAGATCTATCTATCTATCTATCTATCTATCTATCTATCTATCTATCTATCTATCTATTGTGTGTGAGTACACTGTCACTGTCTTCAGACTCACCAGAAGAGGGCATCAGATCCCATTACAGATGATTGTAAGATGCCATATGGTTGCTGGGGATTGAACTCGGGACCTCTGGAAGAACAATCAGTGCTCTTAACTGCTGAGTCGTCTCTCTAGCCCATACAGAAATTTATTTAAAAGCAGTTCTTAGGGCTGGTAAAAGGGATCTGTGGGTTAAGGCATTTGTTGTCAAGTTTGATGACTTGGGTTCGACTCCTGGAACTTTCATGGTGGACTGACAATCGACTTCCTAAATATGTGCAAAATAAACAAATATTGAACAAACAAAACAAAAAAAAAACCCCCAATTCTTCAAAAGCTGTTTGCACAATGGAAATAAATTTCAGGTACAAGAAAAAAATTTGTGTCACACACCTTTAATCCCAGCGCTGAGGAGGCAGGCTGATCTCTATGATTTTGAGGCTAGCCTGGTCTACACAGTAAATTCTAGGACAGCCAGGACTTCATAGAAAGACCATGTCTCAAACAAAACAAAGCAAAGAAAACAAAAAGAAAGAAAGAGAATGAAATTATGTTGTTTTCAGGAAAACATCATTTTAAATGAATACAGCCAGTCCTACAAAGACAAATATTATGTGTTTTCTGTCATATGTGGATCCCAGATTTTATATAGATATATAACATTGTGGATGCTTATATAATGTGCAAGTAGCAACCCATCTACTGAGGGGGAGTTAATGTGTGAACGAGGGGAGGGGAGGGACCTGCAGGGGATGCGCTGGATGCACAGCACATATGTGTAACAGCACATGTATGTATGTGTGTGACTGTCCTTATGCAGCTCAGCATCATGTGCTATGACCACACACACTGGAAACTAAACACAGAAGCCTAGAACTCTACTTTGCACATAATTTTATTATTTATTAAAGACAAAAGAAAATTTATAAGCTAATGAGATTGATGTACTTGTTTATTTTTACATAAAGAATTAAATCTTGGCTGAATATTTGATAATGCAGGGTGCAGTGTCTTCTAAGCTTTGTAGGGTTGATCAATATTTTGATTTTATAATCGTTTGTGTTGAGGATGCCACTTCACATAAATGCACAGTACAAATGGAAAAAAAGTATGTTTAGGGTCATTTTAGAAATTGTTGGAAATTCTGTCCAAATTTCAATCCAAAGTAATCAAAGTAATGGTTAAAAAAAAAAAAAAAGAAAGAAAGAAACTCAAGATGATAACACAAGCAGCAATCTTAAAGTCAAACACTCTCACAATGCTAGTCAAAGGTACACTGATTTGATAGATGCTAAGCATTACCATTCCTTCTAGGCTCCACCCCACAGTTACCTAGCAACAGCCAGGAATGCCTGACTCAGTATAAAAGGGGCTGCTTGCCTCCTGCTCTCTCTCTTACTCTTCTGCCCTCTTACCTACCCTCTACTCTTTTACCCTCTGTCCCTTCACTCCCCACTTCCCTCTTCCTTCTCTCTCCACATGTTCCTGCCTTCATCCCCTCTCTCTCATTCCTCAACTCCCCTCCCCATGCCCTAAATTAACTCTATTCTATTCTTTATCTATAAATCTATGCTGTATACTATATCTATGTATATTATATAGCTGCTACCTCAGGGGAAGGGATGCCTTGGCATGGGCCCGCAGAGGCACCCCTCCCACCTCACCATACCAGGCTCTACTAAACATATCCTGGTTCTTTCTTTTTTATAAAACACAACACTAAGGGACAGTAATAGGAAAATATTAAGTCTTTGTTTTCAAACTGAAGATGTATGAAGAACCATATGGAAACCTACTAAGTTGCAAGTTAATTAAATATAATAATAAAATGTAACAACAAAAAAGGAGTGTGAATTGAGGTGCCCTACTGGGTGGACAATGCTGCTCCCAGAAGCCTAAGGTTGTTAAACAGAAAACTCGGTGGTCACTCTGTCAGTTCTTTTTATTATAAATGAATGCAGGAAATTAATATGGTGGCAGTTTTTCTGAAACCTAACTAGTTCCCCAATAGTAACCCAGACAGACTAAGATTTATTTACAATTTATAAGCACGATAACTAGACATTCTAAGTCTCTAAGTCTAATCTTGCTACCTTCCAACCCAAATTCCCAGAGCACTTGCATTTCGGGCCTTCCGAGCTCCAGCTGGGCTCTCAGGCTGGGTCTGTCCTCCTTTCTCCTGGCTAAATCCCCCAGCCTTGCTTTACTCCAGAACCCTTTCTCCTCCCAGGTGCCCTGCCCTAGTCTCTCTGTAGCCTAGTTATCTTCCAGCTTTTATTGACAAGGCAGAGAATAAAGGGTGAGCACTGTTTACCCAAACTCCAGACAGGAGATTCTTACAAAAGCATTACAGTGCCTCGGGAAATCAGCATTTGAATATACAAGGCCTTATCTTTACACTTTGAGCAAAACCAAACCAAGCCAAAACAAAACAAAACAAAACAAAACAAAACAAAACAAAACAAAACAAAAAACAAAAACATTATGCCTACAGGTCATAAAAAACCCAAAACAACAAACCTAAGACAATGCAAGAGACCTTGTTGGGAAGGTGAAGAGACAATGGGCATCCAGCCCATGGCTTTTGCAACCTAGGGAAGCCTGCTCCCAGCTGGCCACACCCCTGCCCTGAATTAACTTCTCATTTCTTCAAACACATCAGGTGGTTTCCAAGTTTTCAAAACAGTCCACATTCTGTTAGGTGGGATCCGTTTAGGAAGCAGAGTTGTTCAGTATTATGCTGATGCTGAGCTGCTGGGTCAGCAGGCAGAGAGCTACCTTTCAGTGCAGTGCCAGCGCTGCCTTTTGAATATCTGTGATGGCTTGGACACCGTGACAGTAGATCTTGATCTTCAACCTGCTAGGATCTTGACTCAAGGAATCAATACACTTCTCAGTGTGTCTGTGAAGTCATTTCTAGGAATGATTAACTGAGGGGAATCCCTCACTCAGAGTGGGAGGCACCTTCAGGCAATAAACGGGTCTGAGAAGAACGCTGTGCCCTACCCTAATCTTTGGCTCTTGCTGGTGACTGTATCCATCTTTTGCTGACGTGAGAATCCAGCTTCTTGGATTTCCAAAATGAACTAAAAGATTGGCTGCTTTCCAGGAATTGTTCAGGCCTTCAGTATCAGATTGGGGGTCTCAGTCTCTCCAGGGTAAGGACTGCCTCTATCTTATAGATTCTAATGTGTGAGCTAGCTAAGCAAATCACCTTTTATTACAACCATTCTTTCTGTTCTGTTCTGCTAGAGAGTCCTGGGTAACATAGGCATTTCCGTAAGCCCGCTAAACCCATTTCCCCATCTCTCAGTAGGACCCATCTCCCTCTCATAGGGTCAGAGTTAGGCTCAAAAGATCAATGCTTTTAAACCTCAAAGGACTTTGTGAATTGGAAGGACACATAAAGCTTTTTTCTTTTGCTCCAGGAGTACTAAGGTTTGGGCTCAGTAGGTTCTTGTGGTGCAGGCTTGGTCCCTGGCAGTTGGCTGTTGAGAAGTGATTGAATCTAAGGATGCTAACTTTGTCAACTAGTTATAGCCTTGCATTCATACTGAGTGGTCTGTGAAGGGGTCTGTTTGGAGGAAGTGGGTCACTAGATGTGTTTCCTTAAGTCACAGCTTTAAGAAGCTAGGTTTGTTGTCATAAAGTATGACATAAAATATACACCAAGTCATCTCTTCTTCCAACCATTGGGGTCCAGGGATTGAATTCACATGAGACTTGGCAGCAGACACTTTTATGTGCTGAACTATTTCTCTGGATGCAACTGGAACAGAGACCTACCTAGTCATTTATCTATGGCAGCTTTCCCAGTGCAGTCACAGAAGTGATTGGTGGGAACAGAGACCACGTGGTCTGCAAAACTAGAATTGAAAGAAAATTAAAATTCAAGGTCCATGACTCATGCGGCTTGCTAGTTAGGAGGGCTTTTTGGGCCTAGCAAAGAACAAAGGCTGTAAAGTCATCCCAGGAACCAACTAGCCATAAAGATAGGGAAGACATACAAGAATGTCTGGACTGGCCTGGCGCCTCCCTATCTCCCGCCATTCTGACATGGGTTAAATGTTAACCAGATGCTCTGCTGTTACCTCGCTCTGCACGTACAGTTTGCTGATATTTAAACTGTCCAATTGTGTGAAGCTGTGCCTACCCCCTATCCCCTACCCCCACTCTTTTCCTATATAAACCCCTAGCTTCTGAGCCTCGTGGTCGACACCTCTGTCTCCTGCATGAGATACATGTTTGCCCGGAGCTCTGTCATTAAACTACCTCATGTGTTTGCATCAAGACAGTCTCTCGTGATTCTTTGAGTGTATGCTATCTTGTGACTCGGGTGGGAGTATCCCCATGGAGGTCTTTCAGAATATTTACCACCTTTACATAAAAAGTTTGTTGAGTCCTGTAACTACATTAGACCCTTTGATTCTCAACTCTATTATGCCAGATGGGGCACAGAAAAGTTAAGTCTCTCTGAGGTCTTGTCTGAGATCACATAGCATACTTGAGATCAGCACTCTGGCCATAGCTGATTTTGAAGCCAGACTTCAATCATTTACTCTACCTTCTCCCAGCCCAGTCCTTGGGATCTACTTCAGAAGCTTAATTCACTTTTTATGTAGCACAAAGCACACAGGTACTCTTACAGCAGAAGTATGAGCTGGTATCACAATATTTTCTGTGGTACCAGAGATGTGCTTCAGGAAGGAAATACAGCAGGACCAGAATTTTCAATATGTTACACTGTGCTGTCCACATAATGGGGACTTTGGCAGCTAGCCCCAACTGGTGTATCTATGAGACTGGCTGGTGTAACCATAGCACACAGTCAAATGGATCTATTATAACATTTGCTGCAAGGGCCAGACATCATGTTAGATGCCAGGTGCCCAGGACCTGGTCTGACCCTGAGTAAGGCTGATGCAAATGTTTGCCTTTTTGTGTCCATAGACAGAAAATTCCCTGGTTCATGCGTGTAATCCCAGGACTTGGGAGGCTGTGAGACTGAGGCAGTCAAATTGCGATAAATTCCTGGCCAGCCCATGTTAAAGATACATGGAGTTCCAGGGTACCTGGCATGAAGTGTCCATATTCTTGTGTCACATGGTAAAGAATCGGATCAGGGACACGTGGTTAGAAATAGAGTCTATTAAGCCAGGAAAGTGGGGCTGGAGAGATGGCTCAATGGTTAAAAACAATGGCCTCTCTTCAAGAGTTCAATTCCCAGTACCCCTATGGCAGTTTACAACTGTTTGTAACTCCAGTTCCAGGGGATCTGACACCCTTATATAGACATGCTTGGAGGTAAAACATCAAAGCACATGAATTAAAAAAAAAAAAAAAAAAAAAAAGAAACAACAACAACTCAATGCATGGAAAGCACTCTTGGGAATAGAATGGGCTAGAAATCCCAGAGTAAAGCTTAAAAGCACAAGGCCAGGAGCCCAATTACCCTCTCCATATGTAGCACCAGACTCTCCCACATGGTAAGCTTTTTTTTGCAAATGCTCTGTTTATCCAATGAAGCTCAGTTGGACAAGGGCCCCCAGTCAGTCTCTCCCAAATGCTTCCTTTTTATGTTTAGCTTCATGAACTTGGCTTCCTGGACCTCTCTGTAGTCTCTATGTCCTGCCACACCTGGTCTATGCAATGAGTTCTGAGCTAGTCTGGACTATAGACTGAGACTGTATCTCAAACAAACAGACAGGTAAGCTAACAAACAAGATAGACAAACAAACTGCTGGGGTTGGGGATATAGCTCAGTACAGTAATCACCCAGAGTGGGCCAGAATGAAGGAGAGAATGAATTAAGGACTTTGGAAGGGAAAGAAGCCACAGCTATCCACCCCAGGATTCAGTTTGCATTCCTCCTGACTTCAACTTCAACTCAACTAATAAAACTAAGATTCCCTGCAGAGGTGACATTGTTTTCCTAGATGCCTACACAAGGATGCTAAGGATGGCCAGCTGTGCTCACTTGTGCCTTGGAATTTGACTGAAGAAGCCCAAGAGATTCTTGAGAGACCTTGTTTCAATGGAATGAGGAGGAATGTAACAGTATGTCACCCTATGCCTTCCTCTGGCCTTGTATGCATAAGAGTATATATATGTATATGTTACACATGCTGTAGATGAACAAGAACTCACACACCAAACCAGCAAAATTTTAAAACAACTGAAAAGTGTGTTATAAAAAAAAAATTGGGACCCAGAGTTGATCCTCTGCCACAGGGCTCCATACCCAAATAGCATTGGGAGAGAGCTAGCCTCCTAGGAGTGCAGACAAGCCTGTGAGCACAGGTAAAACCATCACTGCTGCTCAGAGGAACCCTCCTGGAACCTTCAGGACACAGGAACCTATGAGAAGCCTGGGACAGGAGCCTTCTGGTTTCTATTTGCACCAGTAGCTGATCCTGTGCCACAGCACTACATACACAAATACCACCAGGAGAGAGCTGATCTCCCAGGAGAGCAGACACACCTTCGAGCACAGGTAAGACCACCACTTGTGTTCAAATTCCTGGCCCAAGAGGGACACAGGAACCAAGGAAAATCTGGGGAAAAGATCCTTCTGGTTTCTGTCTGCACCCTAGAGCTGACCTTGTACCACAGCTCTTCATACCCAAATTCCTTTTGGAGATAACTGGTCTCCCTGGAGTACTGACACACAGACTTGCAGGATAGACAAGCCACAGTCAGAGACAGCAAGACCAGCTAACACCAGAGAAAACAAGATGGCGAAAGGCAAGAACAAGAACATAAGCAACAGAAACCAAGTCTACTTGGCATCATCAGAACCCAGTTCTTCCACCACAGTGAGCTCTTGGATACCCTAACACACCAGAAAAGCAATACTCTGATTTAAAATCACATCTCATGATGATGATAGAGGACTTTAAGAAGGACATAAATAACTCCCTTAAAAAAATACAAGAGAACACAGGTAAACAGATAGAAGTCCTTAAAGAAGAAACACAAAAATTCCTTTAAAGAATGACAGGAAAACACAAACAGGTGAAGGAATTGAACAAAACCATTCAGGATCTAAACATGGAAATAGAAACAATAAAGAAATCACAAAAGAGATAGAAAACCTAACAATAAAGAAACAATAAAAGATAGAAATACCCAGGAAAGAGAGAGGAGTCATAGATGCAAGCATCACCAACAGAATACAATAGATAGAAGAGAGAATCTCAGGTGCAGATGATACCATAGAAAACATTGACACAACAGTCAAAGAAAACAAAAATGCAAAAAGCTCCTAAGCCAAAACATCCAGGAAATCCAGGACACAATGAGAAGACCAAACTTAAGGATAATAGGTATAGAAGAGAGTGAAGATTCCTAACTTAAAGGGACAGTAAATATCTTCAACAAAATTATAGAAGAAAACTTCCCTAACCTATAGAAAGAGATGTACATAAACATGCAAGAAGCCTACAGAATTCCAAATAGATTGGACCAGAAAAGAAATTACGTCCGTCACATAATAGTCAAAACACCAAATTCACAAAACAAAGAAAGAATATTAAAAGCAGTAAGGGAAAAAGGTCAAGTAACATATAAAGGCAGACCTATCAGAATTACACCAGACTTCTCACCAGAGACTATGAAAGCTAGAAGATCTTGGGTAGATCTCATACACCCTCAGAGAACATAAATGCCAGCCCAGACTACTATACCCAGCAAAACACTCAATTACCATAAATGGAGAAACCAAGATATTCCATGACAAAACCAAATTTATACACTATCTTTCTACAAATCCAGCCCTACAAAGGTTAATAGATGGAAAACACCAACACAAGGAGGGAAAATACACCCTAGAAAAAGCAAGAAAGTAATCTTCTTTCAACAAACCCAAAAGAAGATAGCCACACAAACATTAAAATAACATAAAAAAAAATAACAGGGAAGCAACAATCACTATTCCTTAATATCTCTTAACATCAATGGACTCAATTCCCCAATAAAAAGACATAGACTAACAGACTGTATATGTAAACAAGACCCAGCATTTTGCTACATACAGGAAACACATCTCAGTGTCAAAGACAAACACTACCTTAGAGTAAAGGGCTGGAAAACAATTTTCCAAGCAAATGGTCCCAAGAAACAAGCTGGAGTAGCCATTCTAATATCGGATAAAATCGACTTTCAACCAAAAGTCATCAAAAAAGATAAGGAAGGACACTTCATACTCATCGAAGGAAAAATCTACCAAGAAGAACTCTCAATTCTGAACATCTATGCTCCAAATACAAGGGCACCTACATTCATAAAAGAAACTTTACTAAAGTGAAAAGCACACATTGCATCTCACACAATAACAGTGGGAGACTTCAACACCCCACTCTCATCAATGGACAGATCATGGAAACACAAACTAAACAGAGACACAGTAAAACTATCAGAAGTTATGGACCATATGGATTTAACAGATATTAATAGAACATTTCATTCTAAGTCAAAATAATATACCTTTTTTCTTAGCACCTCATGGTACCATCTCCAAAATTTACCATATCAGACCTCAACAGAAGATTGAAATAATCCCATGCCTCCTAGCAGATCAGTATGGATTAAGGCTGGTCTTCAATAGCAATAAAAACCACAGAAAGTCCACATACACAAGGAAACTTACCAATGCTCTACTTAATTAACTTGGTCAAGGAAGATATAAAGTAATTAAAGACTTTTTAGAATTTAATGAAAATGAAGGTACAACATACCCAAACTTAGGGGCCACAATGAAAGCAGTGCTAAGAGGAAAACTCATAGCTTTGAGTGCCTCCAAAAGGAAACTTGAGAGAGCATACATTCGCAACCTTACAGCACACCTGAAACCTCTAGAACAAAAAGAAGGAAATACACCCAAGAGGAGTAGATGACAGAAAATAATCAAACTCAGGGCTGAAATCAACCAAGTAGAAACAAAAAGAACGATACAAAGGATCAACAAAACCAAGAGCTGGTTCTTTGAGAAAATTAACAAGATAGAGAAACCCTTAGCAAGACTAACCAGATGGCACAGAGACAGTATCCAAATTAACAAAATCAGAAATGAAAAGGGAGATGTAACAACAGAAACTGAGGAAATTAAAAAATCATCAGATCCTACCACAAAAGCCTATACTCAACACAACTGGAAAATCTGAATGAAATGGACAATTTTCTAGACAGATACCAAATACCAAAGTTAAATTAAGATCAGACTATCTAAACAGTCCTGTAACCCCTAGAGAAATAGAAGCAGTCATTAAAAGTTTCCCAACCAAAAAAAAAAAAAAAAGCCTAGGACCAGATGGCTTTAGTGTAGAATTCTATCAGACCTTCAAAGAAGACCTAATATCAATACTCTTTAAACTATTCCACAAAATAGAAACAGAAGGAACACTACCTAGTTTGTTCTATGAAGCCACAGTTATGCCGATACCAAAACCTCACAAAGACCCAACAAAGAGGCAGAACATCAGACAATTCCCCTCATGAATATCAATGCAAAAATACTCAATAAAATTCTCTCAAACCGAATCCAAGAACACATCAAAACAATCACTAACTATGATCACTCAGGCTTCATCCCAGGGATGCAGAGTTGGTTCAGTATACGGAAATCCATAATTGTAATCCACTACATAACAAAGAAAAAGCGCACATGATTATTTCATTAGATGAAATGCATTAGATTGCAAAAGCATTTGACAAAATTCAACATCCTTTCATGTTAAAAGTCTTGGATAGATCAGGAATTCAAGGCCTATACCTAAACATAGTGAAAGCAATATACAGCAAACCAGTAGCCAACATCAAACTAAGTAGAGAGAAACTTGAAGCAATCCCACTAAAATCAGGGACTAGACAAGGCTGCCTTCTGTCTCCCTATCTATTCAATATAGTACTTGAAGTTCTAACTAGAGCAATTAGACAACAAAAGGAGGTCAAAGGGATACAAATTGGAAAGGAAGAAGTCAAAATATCACTGTTTGCGGATGATATGATAGTATACTTAAATGACCCCAAAAACTCCACCAGAGAACTACTACAGCTGATAAACAGCTTCTGCAAAGTAGTAGCTAGATATAAAGTTAACTCATATACAAATCTGTAGCCTCCCTATACTCAAAGGATAAACAGGCTGAGAAAGAAATTAGGGAAACGACACCCTTCACAATAGTCACAAACAATATAAAGTATCTTGGTGTGACTCTAGCCAAACAAGTGAAAGATCTGTATGACAAAAACTTCAAGTCTTGAAGAAAGAAGTCGAAGAAGACCTCAGAAGATGGAAAGATCTCCCAGGATCATGGATTGGCAGGATTAATATAGTAAAAATGGTCATCTTGCCAAAAGCAATCTACAGATTCAATGCAATTCAACTCATTTGTTCATAGAGTTAGAAAGACCAATTCTTAAATTCATCTGGAATAGCAAAAAAAAATCCAGGATAGCAAAAACTATTCTCAACAATAAAAGAACTTCTGGGGGAATTAGCATTCCTGACCTCAAGCTGTACTACAAAGAAAGAAACTGTGTTAAAAACTGCATGCTATTGGTACAGTGACAGGCAGGTAGATCAATGGAATAGAATTGAAATCCCAAAAATGAACCCACACACCTACAATCACTTGATCTTTGACAAAGGAGCTAAAACCATACAGTGGGAAAAAAACAGCATTTTCAACCAACGGTGCTCGTTCAACTGGTGATCAACATGGAGAAGAACGCAAATTGATTCATTCTTATCTCCCCGTACAAAACTCAAGTCCAAGTGAATCAAGGACCTCCACATTAAACCAGATACACTGAATCTAATAGAAGAGAAAGTGGGGAAAATTCTAAAACACCTGGGTACAGGGGAAAAGTTCCTGAACAGAACACCAATGGCTTATGCTCTAAGATCAAGAATTGACAAATGGAACCTCATAAGATTACAAAGCCTCTGTAAGGCAAAGGACACTGTCAATAGGACAAAACGGTAACCAACAGACTGGGAAAAGATCTTTACCAGTCCTACATATGATAGAGGGCTAATATCTAATATATACAAAGAACTCAAGAAGTTAGACTCCAGAGAACCAAATAACTCTATTAAAAAGTGGGGAACAGAGATAAACAGAGAATTCTCAAATGAGGAAACTTGAAGTGCTGAGAAGCACCAAAAGAAATGTTCAACATCCTTAGTCATCAGGGAAATGCAAATCAAAACAACCCTGAGATTTCACCTCACACCTGTCAGAATGGTTAAGATGAAAAACTCACATGACAGCAGATGGTGGCTAAGATGTGAAGAAAGAGGAATTCTTCTCCATTGTTGGTGGGATTGCAGAGAGGTACAACCACTCTGGAAATCAATCTTGGCGGTTCCTCAGAAAATTGGACATAGTATTACCTGAGGACCCAGCTATACCACTCCTGGGCATATACCCAAAAGATTCTCTAATATATAACAAGGACATATGCTCCACTATGTTCATAGCAGCCTTATTTATAATAGCCAGAAGCTGGAAAGAACCCAGATGTCCCTCAACAGAGGAATGGTTACAGAAAATGTGGTACATTTACACAATGGAGTACTACTCAGCTATTACAAACAAGGAATTCATGAAATTCTTGGACAAATGGATGGATCTGGAGGATATCATCCTAAGTGAGGTAACCCAATCACAAAAGCACACACATCGTATGCACTCACTGATAAATGGATATTAGCCCCAAAGCTTGGACTATCCTAGATACAATTCACAGACCACATGAAGCTCAAGAAGAAGGAAGACCAAATTTTGGGTGCTTCGGGCCTTCTTAGAAAGGGGATCAGAATACTCACTGGAGCAAATATGGAGACAAAGTGCAGAGAAGAGACTGAAGGAAAGGCCATCCAGAGACTGTCCCACCTGGGGATTCATTCCAGATACAGTCACCAAACTCCAACACTATTTTGGATGCTGAGAAATGCTTGCTGAAAGGAGATTGATATAGCTGTCTCCTGAGAGGCCCTGCCAGAGCCTTACAAATACAGAGTAGGATGCTGGCAGCCAACCATTCCACTGAGTGCAGGGTCCCCAATGGAGGAGTCAGAGAAAGAACTGAAGGAGCTGAAGGGGTTTGCAACTCCCTAGGAAGAAACTAGACACCCCCCCCCCCCAGAGCTCCCAGGGACTAAACCACTAACCAAGTAGTACACATGGCTCCAGCTGCACATGTAGCAGAGGATGGCCTTGTCAGGCATCAATGGGAGGAGAGGTCCTTGGTCCTATGAAGGCTCAATAGATGCCCCAGTTAGTGGAATCGAGGGCTGAGAGGTAGGAGTGGGTGGGTGGGTGGGTGGAGGAACACCCTCATAGAAGCAGGGGGAGGAGGATGGAATAGGGAGTTTCTGAGGTGGGGGGAACCAGGTAAGGGGATAACACTTGAAATGTAAATAAATTAAAAAAAAATAAATACATTTTAAAAATACATTATAAAAGAAAAAAAATGGTATGATGAGGGGAGTGGATCCTGGGCACCTCCAGCTGTCTGTGTTGCAGCACAAAAGAGCAGAGTGTAGCTGAAGAGAGCCCTTAGCAGAGTGTTGGTGAGGAGAGCCGCTAGCTACTTGTGTGTTGGTGCTGACGGCATCTTGCCCAGGTGGCACAAGGGCTCTCCTGTGTCTTTCCTCTTACTTTCTCAGGGTTCTGTGTCAGGAGCACAAAGGTCCATGCACCCACAGATCAGTAGGGAAACCAGGAATGTTAAACACACAGGGGCCTCTTCTCAATGGAGGAGATAAAATACCCGTTTTTCTGCCCTGAAGCCTGTGAGTAGACTTTGTTAATGACCTGGTGACCTCTTTGCTGACTTTAGAGGCAGGCCTCACCCACATTTATCTCAGACTCTCCCCTCCCTAGACCATCACCTATGCTTAGGGGAGATGCCAAATGTATTTTATGACCTGCTGACCTCTATGCTATCAATCATAGACCAGACTAGATACTAGGCCTCAAATTTAGAGGTTAGATTACAGCAGCTTATTTATTCATAGGTAGCAATAAACAAGTAAATGGCGAATGGGATCACATTTGTATACACACGCGCGCACACACACACACACACACACACACACACACACCCTCCGGTCTGGCCGATGTCATAGCCTGGCTCAATGGTGGTGCATCAGGTAAGGCTCTCGACATCTCCTTCTGCTTTTCAGGTCCCGCTGGAGCTCCAGCTTGTCTTGTCCAGTGGCAGGCGTCTGGGTTGTCTCTCAGCATGACAGTATCTCTGTTGGACTCCCAGAATGAGTAAGTTGCTGTGACCAGACTGGGGTTTTCAAGCTAATTTCAGCCAATCATAATTAAGGCGTCCACACATTACTTCATCAAGCTGCCTTTTCTCCTACCTTATCACACACACACACACACACACACACACACACACACACACACACACACACACACATTCTATGGCTTGGTTTCCATGGTTACATGGGGCCGTGGCAGCGGCAGCATGGGGCTGGAGCTCAGTGGGCAGTTTTGCATTTCCAGTGCCCGAAAGGTGCCTTCAGGGGCCGTGTGCTCCTTACACTAGAGAACATACCTTTCTGTTTACATGTACTTTGTAAAGGGGTTTCAATGTAGTCAAACCTTAAGCTTTATTGTGCACCTGGAATTACACTGATTGGACTGATTGTTGCCTGGAAACCTTTTCCCAAATTGTACTGTGTTTTAAATATGCTGACAATGAGCCGCCTGGCATTAGACTCCCCTAAGTCTGATCCAAATCGATGAAGTCAGTCTGAACTGGACTTTCTTTTGTTTTAAAAATTATATTAAATTCTTAAAAACGTATTCATTTTACATCCTGCTCATTGCCCCCCTCTCAGGCACCCCCTCCCACAATCCTTCCCCCTCCTCTCCCCTTCTCCTCTGAGTGAATGGGGACTCCCCTGGATATCTCCCCACCCTGGCACTTCAAGTCTCTGTGGGGCTAGGCACTTCCTCTCCCACTGAGGACAGACAAGGTGGCCCAGCTAGAAGAACATATCCCACATACAGGGTATGCCACCGTGCTGGCTATTCTGGACCCACATGCTCGGGACCAAGCTGCACATCCGCTATGAGCAAGGAGGCCTAGGTTCAGCCTCGTGTATTGAACTGGGTTTTCATTCTTGTTTCTTCTCAGATCATCACCTGCACGGACACCTACAGGGTCCCCTTCAGTCCTGAAGCTGGGCACTTTTGATACCCTAGCTACTTGTTCTAGTGTAGCGTAACTCAGCCTTTGGGTCTTGACTCCCAAAGACCATCGGAAAATACAGATATATACATTAAGATTCATAACAGTAGCAAAATTACAGTTATGAGGTAGCAATGAAAACAATGTTATGAGTGGGGTCACCACAACATGAGGAACTGTACTAAAAGGTCACAGCATTAGGAAGGCTGAGAACCACTGCACTGGCGTGTGAGGGCACTGGATTCCTCCTTAGTGCTGGAAATAAGAGATGACTCTGCTGTCATCTGCAGCAGAGTGGATGAATCTAAAGGACATAGTATTTAGTAGGGTAAGCCAGGCACAGACACAACATGTGACTTCATTCAGTCATAGTCATTCTCCTGCCTCTGTGCCTGAGAACCACTCATTCGTGAAACCTAAAACAAACAACTCCACTGAACTAGAGATGACCAGATGCTAGAACGGTATTAAGATGGAAGAATGGATGGAAGATTACAGATAGAAGAAGTTAAATCTCCTGCTGCACAGATGGGCAACTATAGGTAGCAATTTTGAATCATTTACTTCAAAGAGTTAGAAGAGAAACTTTCCCCTTTGTTTCAATTTATAAAAATGTATTGTGTGTGTATGCTTGCACATAAGTGTCTTTTTTTTTCCCCCCGAGACAGGATTTCTCTGTGTAGCCCTGGCTGTCTTGGAACTCACTCTGTAGACCAGGCTGGCCGTGAACTCAGAAATCCGCTTGCCTCTGCCTCCCGAGTGCTGGGATTAAAAGCATGTACCACCACTGCCAAGCCATACGTGTCTTTATGCATGTGGGTACACGTGTCACAGTGAGAACATGTGTGGGTTACAAAACAACCCGTGGGACTTAGCTCTCCCCGTCTATCACATGGACTGCAGACGCAAAGCTGGTTGTCAGGCTTGTCAGCCATTCTGATGGCCCAGAAGAGGACTTTGAATGCGCTCACAGAGAGAAATGAGAAATGTTCAAGGTGACTCACCTGTCCACTTTGATTTGATGATCATTACAATACACACACAAAACAGCACGCCATGTCTCACATGTGTGGATGAGCATCATGCATCAACTGAAAACAAAATAGCACTGGTGGAGGGAGTGGCTCAGTGGGCAAGAACACTTGCTGTGCAAACATGAGGACAGGAGTTCAAATCCCCAGCACACATGCAAAAACCTGGGCACAGCTGCACACATACATGTAACCACAGTGCTGTGGAGGGTGGAGGCAGGAGGACTACTGGGGCCTGGTGGGCTTCAGCAGAGCTCCAGGGTCAGTGAGAGACTCTGTCTCAAGGGAGTAGGGCACAGAGTGGTAGTTCTGGGCACCTGATACCCACCTTTAGTCTCTGGCTGGTCCTTATGTTGCTGTCATTATTACTTGTTCTCACTTTGACTTTGTAAGGGTCCATGATTTGCTGAAGAGTGATACCCCAGACTCAAACAGTATGTAAATGCAAAGTGTTTATTCTACAGAACTCCAGCATGCTTGGATCGCCTCTTACCAAGACAGGGAGACAACCAAGTGAACTCGCAGGCCTGACATAAAGCTCATTAGGGGATTCTGGGGTAGGTGACCTTTATCTTGTTCCATCTCTAGGGACATTGCATTGATGGGGCATGGGGGCTAGAAACTGTTGCTGAGAACATAGCTGAGGAAGTCTGGAAACTGCTGCTGACCCACTGTCCCTGCCTCCGGCCAGGTGGTGGGGCAGCTTCTGAGGCCTGGACTTGCCCAGCTCTGGGAAACAGAGATTTAGGCCTCCTCTCCTTAACTGCCAATTTGAAGCCTGTCATGCAATCAGCCTATCTCATCCCTCTCATCTGGCACCAATTATTACTGGAAAAGTTTTGTTTTTCCTTTTTTAACATGTTTGTGTTTTTCTCCTGTGGGAAACTCTGCACCTAGCATCATTAAAGGAGTTGTAAAGAAACAAACCACAGTTCACTTCTGAAACCTTGTCCCCACACAATGAAAGCCCAGGAGGAGATGAAAGGGCTCCTCTTTGAGGCCAGGCTCTTACATCCTTTAAAAGGGCTACATTATGAATGATCAGAGGGGAGAAAATGGCTGGGGGAGGGGTGCCTGCTGGCTCCCTTTCCAGATGGGGCCTTTTATTAATTTACATGCTGTTCTGCAGGCACTTAGAGCTGGGGCAATGAGGGCCACACTTTCCTAGGCAGAGATGGAACAGTTTATGAGTGGGGTCATTGGGCTAATGGTAGAACTCACTCAGCATAGTGTTTGTATGTGCAAGACTGGATACATACACAGTGAAAACTGCTGATGTGTTGGACATCCACCATGTATGGTGGCCTTTCTAAAGAAATGTCCCTTTAGAACCATTGACTAGGGACATATTCTGGCAAAAGGAACTTTGCAGATATAATGAAATTAAGGATCTTGGGGGTGGTAAGATAGATGGCTCAGCCAGAAAATGTCTGCGATGCTAGACATCAGATTGAGTTCTGGACCCTCTCTCACCATTAGTCCTCTGACTTCAGCATGAATGATGTGGCATGCACCTGTACTCACATACACGCACACACACACACACATACACACACACACACACACACACACACCATTTAACTTTAAAAATGAAACACTAGATTAGAAGTTTAAGAAAGGATCTTGAGATGAGAGCATCTGGGTTATCTGGGCAGGAGCTGAGTCCAACGACTGCTGTCTTTACAGGAAGAAGAGATGGCGAGGAGCCAGTCACATGACAGTGGGTGCAGAGGTGTTTTCAAACCAATGAAGGCCATGGACTGTGGAGGAGCCCAGAAGATGGGAGACATATCTGTAACAGAACCTGGAAGGGAAGTTCCTGCCAGAGGAACCACTGCCAACTTGATTTCAGCCTTCTGACTTCAGACTGTGAGGGAATACATTCGAGCCATTCTGGTAGTTTGTGATAGCATCTTCAGGAAGTTAATATGGCATACCTTTTGGGTGGTATAGTTTTTCTTTAAACCTGCATCTTGTTCTAACAGGGCAGGGGAGGCCCTCAATATTTAATTGTGTTGATTGGATTAAGGGACAATGTAAGTTGTTATTGGACTAAGCGGCACTGTATTGAATGTATCTGTCAGGGACTTTTCCAGAGAGGATAAACTGAGAAGTCAAGATGTTCTCTGGATGTGGGCTGCACCATCCCATGGTCTTGGGTCCCAGACTGAACGAAAAGCAAAATGGAGAAAGCTGATCATGTACCCGCATTTCCCCTTCTCTGCAACCTGATCAGCCAAGACGTTAGCAGGCAGCTCGTTGTCACCATGGACAGAGCCTGGTCCGGGCCTGGTCCCACCACCCGCCTCACCTGCCACAGTGGACTGCGGATTGTGACCCGGGAGCTAAACCTTTCTCCTCCATCTTTTACTTTATCCTCCTGTTTTTTTCTTCCCCCCTCTGCGCTTTCCTTTTCCCTCACATTTAGTCATGCTGGCTGGAATAAATAGCAAGATAGAAACAAAGTATAGTGTTGGACCTTGAGAAATAGCCCAGCAGGAAGAGCTTATAGTCACAGGACAGCCAGGACTGACTCTGTCCTCGTTTCTCTTTGATGGTGCAGTTAGGGCAGTAACTTGGAGACAGAGGGGCTGAAAGGGATGGAAGACCCGGATTTCTGCTTCAGGCCCCACTGACACCCCATTAGGAAGCTCAGATCCTCTGAGAGGTGTTTTCTACTCTGGAAAAGAAACAAAGAGGAAAGAAGCCTGCATCCATGTTCCCAGTTGGGAGCAAGCGAGGTGACGCACATGTAGACATTTTGTAAATGGGAAATACCTCAAGGATGCTGATGGCTGCTATTAGGCTCCATTATGTGAAATGGCTGGCATTACACCATTTTCAACAACAAAAATAGCAATTTTAATATGCGCTATATCCTTTGACCCACAGGGAATGTTTCAAAACCCTCACTGGGTGCTGGAATTGGTGACCACATCAAACCCTACATAGATTATGACTTTTTTTTTTTTTCTTAGCAAAGGTGCCCATCTAGGATAGTTTTCAATTTATGAATTTTACACTTTGGTGATTAACAGAAAGTTATTTAAAATGTACGAGCTGTGTATTTCTGAGATTCTCCATTTAATATATTTAAACATTTATTTTATTTTTAATGGGTTTGTGTATATGTGTGATTGTATGTATGCACATGAGTGCAGATACTCTTGGAGGCCAGAAGAAGGTGTTAGATCCCTTGCACATGGTAGTGGGGAGTTTCTAAGATGTTCTGAGCTGCCTGGCATGGGTTCTGGGACGCTAACTCTGGTCCTCTGGAAGAGCACCAAGTGTTGTTATCCACTGAGCCATCTCTCCAGCCCCTTATTTAGTATTTCCGGGCTGAAGGTGCTGCTGGGCGGAAAGGGAGATGAGGTAGCAGAGAAGGCTGGGTTTCAGTTCAGTCCTTGCTGATGCTTTCCCAGGAAGCCATGCATCTGGCTCATCACCATGCAGAAGTTCTCCAAGTGAACCAACAGCATTATCATTGGCAATAATTTTGAAATGGGAAAAATGCAAACAGTAAGTCAAAATCCAGTGTTTCCTCAAGTGGAGGATGTGTGCTGCTGTGGGCACAGAAAAGCACTCACTGTCTGCAGCCCATAAAGCCAACACCAGGCCCTTTGAAAGCTGCAGTAGATCAGCCACCTTCTGTTTCCCCTTGGTCCCCTGATGACGCAAAGCCACCATCCCAACTTGGTGCTCTATGTGTTTGATTATTACTGATTTTCATTTAAAGCAGACAACAAAAACTCGAGGTATCTTAGTGTCTGGGTGTTTATGTATTTATTTTTATAGCAGGATACTTATATCTATCATCTATCTATTAACTGGGATGAAAAATTTTGTTGCAAATGTTATTTATTTAAGAAAAAAAATCAATTTGAGGGAATGGGGATCTAGCTTGGGCAGGAATGCTTGCCTCCCGTCTATGAAGGATTGGGTTCTATTCTTAGCACTTCTAAGATGTGCATCAGGTTGCATTCTACAATCCCAGTATACAGAAGTGGAGGCAGGAGGATCAGAATTCAAGCTCATCCTTGGTCCCATAGAGAGTTCAAGGCTAGCCTGGGATACATGAGATCCTGTCTCAGAGAGAAGGGGGATTTGATGTAAAGAAAAATATTAGGGAAACAACAACAACCCAGATGGTGGAGGGATGTGGATTTTGTGGGGCTCAGGCTACCCTGGAAGTGTGAGCATGCGCATGTACAGTTCATTCAGCCTTACTTTTCCTATCATGGAGGAAGCACATCCTGCGAGGCAAGTCTTAATGAAGGAAGGTAAATCATTTTGAACAGCAAACAGCGGTGCAGAATTAAAATCCCTCAACAATTAAAGGGCAGAGCTGTCATCCGTTACGAAACAGGAGCCGGATCTAATAAAGCGAATGAAGGTTACTCCAGAAAGCGTCAGAACTGTGTCAACAGCTCCAGCCTTAAGCAACATTTTCTCTCATCTCTAGGTAGTCAGTGGCCTGCTGATGACTTTGAACTAAACACATAAGACTCTTCTCATAGCTGAATATCAGACTTAATGAGGGAAACCTTTAGGAAAGAATTGTGTGCTTTGGATTCTTCATTTTTGATATTTGGAATTGGAGATTGAACCTAGGGTTTGGGACATGCTATGTAAATATACCACCACTAAATTACACCTTCCAATACAAAAAAAGCAGAAAGCGAGAAACTCAGTCCTTTTTGGTCTTGAGATATAGTCTTGCTTTAGCTAGCTTTGAACTTACTCTGGAGTCCAGAAAGACCTTGAACTTTTGATCTTCCTGCCTCAGCATCTCTAGTAGCTGGAATGGTAGGCCTTATCCAACAGGCCTGGCTTGTTGGATCCATTTGTAACCAGAGTCAGAATTACATCGTTGTCCTGAGCATGGTCACTGCAGTCTCATTGTCAAGGCAGAAGGGTGAGGAGAGCCTTTTATGGTACAGAGAAATCCAAGTGGTAAATCATTCAGCAGAGAATGATG
This sequence comes from Mus musculus, assembly GCF_000001635.26. NCBI lineage: Eukaryota > Metazoa > Chordata > Mammalia > Rodentia > Muridae > Mus > Mus musculus. Next base: position 8,968,972 of record NC_000082.6, read on the forward strand.
CTCTCCAAGAAGACAAGATTCATTTGCAAGCCAGGATTTCCCCTATAGCAGACCCACTGGTCCCTAAAAAAACAAACAAAACAAAACAAAATCAGTTATAGGAAAGTTAAAAAACTAAAGCAATGGCTTTAATGGACGGAAGGAAATCAAAAGAAAGGCTATGAGGAAAATATGGGAGCTTGACCAGATCCTGGGTTAAGCAAAGGACAGTTAGCTCAGAGCACATTACCAGGGCCATTGGGAAGATTTTAAAGATATATTTCATTTAATACATTTATTTATTTTTGCTCTTTGAAGGCAGGGTTTACTCTGTGTAGTCCTAGCTGTCCTGGACCTTCCTTTGTTCTTGTGCGCGCTCGACTGGCCAGGAAGAACGACGCTGCAACAGGATCCTTCTGCACACGTTTATTGGGAGAGCTTGATTGTAGAGGCGAAGAGACCCGGAGCCCAGAACTGGTGCTGCTTTTATAGGCCTAGGAGAGGCGTGTCTTACACCCGGATTGGTTATGCACTACGCCTCATTTGCATGTTCCTCATCTGATTGGCTACTCTCTCTCAGTACCTCACAGAGCCTCATTATCATACCTCATTTGCATGTCTCACATCTGATTGGTTACTCTCTCTCAGTACCTTACAGAACCTCATTATCATACCTCATTTGCATGTCTCACATCTGATTGGTTATACTCTCAGTACCTTACAGATCCTCATTATCATGCCCGGGCCAGGCAGTGTCTTTGCAAAAAACTTTACTGCATATGTACACATTGGTTGTTTGTCCAAACTTATGCGTGGTGGCCAGCAGTAGTCGATGCCACTCTGCAACGGCACATGTGGCTCCCCACACTTTGTAGACCAGGCTGACTTTGAACCCAGAGCTCTACCTACCTTTGCCTTATAAATTCTGGAATTAAAGGTATAAACTACCATTCCTGGCTCCTATTTTATTTAAAATTGTGTGTATGTGTGTGTGTATATGTGTGTGTGTGTGTGTGTAGTGTATGTGATTGTATGGCCTGCAGATGCCAGAAGAGGGCACTGGATACCCTAGAACTGGAGTTGTGAGGTGCCTGATGCCTGTGGGTGCTGAACTGAACTGGGGTCTTCTGCAGGAACAGGAGGCACTATTAACTACGGAGGCATTTTTCCAGTTGCTGAGAGATTTTATTTGGACTGTGTATAGGATGGTATCACTGTCTGACTTAAATGTCTTTGGATGTGATCATTGTATTACTGTACCATAGACTATGCTGGAGAAGGTACTGGTTCTTAGGAAACACAGACTGAAGATTTTAGGAATAAAACATGTGATGATGGTACACGTTATTTGAAGATGTTTCAGCAGAAACATGTGCAGACAGAGACAAGCAGATAAGGTAAGGCGCTAAAAGTGGCTGAGCCTAGAGGACAGTAGGTGCCCATCAAGCTTCTCTTAACTTCACCACAGGACAAAGTATTCCAAAGTGAGGAGTTGGCAAACTTCTGCAACTGCATGGGTGGGATAGGCCACACCTGCCACATGGCTTCCTTTGTTTCAATGGGAACCAGAAGCTGGCTAATTACATGTATTAATTAAACTCCACAAGGTCCTGGGTTTAATGCATGATTTCTCTTTATCGTGTCATCTGTAGGAACATGGCTGTCAGAGAAAAACTTGGCTCTGCTTCAGTGGCATGAAGGGGCCACTCTTTGTGTTTGGATTTTTATTTTTGTCCCGGAAGCAGGGCAAGATGTTCCTGTTCTTTCTACTTCTCAAAGATCTCAGGCCACGTCCCCTCTGCACCCAGGCAATACTTGTCAGAATCTCCACATACAGTATATTCCTATTCTGTTGCCCATGGAAAACATAACTAATCAATTTCAACACAATGCTCCAGGGGATCATTACTAATCAACTACAGAGCAGCAGCTGGTGGACATCTGGACAGTACTTTCTCCTCACTCCTAAGAAGTCTCAAGCAAAACAAGAATAAACATGGGTTGCTTTAAGCCTTGTACAAATGATGTTCTCTTTCTCAATTGTGAGTCTGTAGCCAATAACAGCATGTCTAAAGTGGCTTCCTTACCCTTTATAGTCAGTGGGAACATGGACCATGGACATCCAGTTGGTTCCTGGTGTCAGCATCTGCCTCTGACCTCAGCATGGCCTTTTGTGGCAGTACAGACCACAGACATCAACCCAGCTCTCTGCTGCTGCAAAGGCCTTGGACACCAGCACAGACTCCACTGATGGCATAGTCCCCAGACATTAACATGGGTTCAGGCTGAAGCACAGACCACAGACATTCCAATAGCCTTTAGTGGGTCACCCGGGCCACAGACATCAACACAGACCCTGACTGTGGAAAGACTATGGACCCAGACATGGCCCTTGTCGGCAGCTGGGAGTGGGCATCACTGTGGCTTCATGGAACAGTGCAGGCCACTCAGATCAATATGGTCCCAGGCAGCAGCACAGCCCACTGGTACCAACATAGCCTCAGGTGGCAGAATAGATCATGGGCATGCATCTGCATGGGCCTTGGTGGTAGACTGGGTCACACATATCAACACAGATATGGCCCTGGTTGGTAGCAGAACCCGGACATCATGATAACCTCAGATGGTAGCACAGGTCACTCACATCAATATGGCGCCCAGTGGCAGCACAGCTCACTCAGGGCTCCACTCCTCCATCTTTCCCACCTCCCCATTGAATTTTCGTTTGGTGTAATGACATTGGAAACTGTAGTGGGTCAAACAATATCACCCCTCCCCCACTTTTTTACCCAGATAGTTTTGCATGCAGATATTCATTGCATTCATTGTCGTTGGACTGGTTTAAGATTTCTGGTCTCTGAAGCACCATAAATCCTACACCATTGCTGAGACTTCTCTCAGACATCCTGCGGTTGCCCAGAGTCGGGGGTTGGGGGTAAATGTTGCATCTAGGCCGTGTTAGCATTCTGTCTAAGTTCTGCCCCACAGTTACTTGGCAATAGCCAGGTAGGCCTGACCCACTCTAAAAGGGGCGTTTTGCCTCCATCCTCAGGTCTCTTGCCTTCTTTCTCCTGCTCTGTCCTCTTGCCCCTTCCCCGGCTCTCTCCATTTCCTTCCCCCCTCCTCCCCACGTGGTCATGGCCGGCCTCTACTCCTCTACTTCTCTACTCTCTCTCTCTCTCTCTGCCTTTCTCTGCCTCTTCTGCCCTCTTAACATCCCTCCCCATGGCCTGAATAAACTCTAGTCTATACTATACCTGGAGAGTGGGGTGGGAGTGGGTGGGTGGGGGAGGGGAGGGATGCCTTAGCATGGGCTCGAGGAGGCACCCCCTTTCCCATACCTCACCACATCTCCATAGGACATACCCCCTCCTCTCTTTATCTTTTTATAAACACACCAGGCATGGCTTCCCGGGGGCAGGTTCTTTGTGAGCTCCTGGCTGCCGTACACCTCTGTGCCCTCAGTGTCTGTCACTCTGAGGCTCTTGCCAGGCTCGACCTTTGTGCTTGTAGCCTGTGGGCAGCTTTGCTACCAGGTACTCTCTGTCTCTCAGTGGGGTGACCAGCACAAGCTGTGGTTGTGGTGCCTCAAAGCCAGGAAACGAGTCGAGGGGCCCAGGGCCACCCCACTCAGCGATGACCTGTTTCTGCATGAGTTCCAGGGGCCTCACATCTCCCTGTTATCCGTGCCTTCAGCCCCACTGCTCATCAGTGCTTGAAGCCTGCTGGCTGAGACTTGGCAGCGAAGGGTATGGACATTCTCCCTGCACGTCTCACTTCCCCTACTCTTCTTTCTGATTTTGTGATTCCACATTTTAAAAGCATCGTCCCCTAAGGTGGCTATACCTTTTCTTCTTAGTTGTTCTCGAGCTATTGCAGGCCCTGCAGATTCCTCTATTACCACATCACTCCTCAGAGGCTCCATTGGTCTCAGTCTCTGTAGTGCTCTGAGGTGGGTGCCAGTGGCCACTGCCATCTTTCTTAACTCCTTTAAAGATTTATTTTTCTTTCGTTATGTGTATGTGTGCTGGAGGAGGACAGAGGCTTTGGATCCTCTGGAGATGCAGTTGCTGGTGCTGGGATGGATGCTGTCATGGATGCTGGGAAGCAAACTTGGGTCCTCTGTAGAAGCAGTGTGAGTTCTTAAGGGCTGTATCATTTCTTCAGCCCCCTTTAACATGGGTTTTGGAGAATCCATGTCAGGCCCTCATGCTCACAAGACCAGCACTTTACCACTTAAGATTTCCCTTAAGCATTTTTGTGGGACCTCACAGCTGTCCCTTTGTACTCAGGGGGAAGTTGGCTTTGCATCTGGTGCCTGTTGCTGCTCCTGTGGGTGTGGCCACTACACTGATGGGAGCTAATTCCTTCCAATGATGGCTCTTGTCTGTTAGGGCTTTAGAGATTCTTCTTATCTTCCTTTCAGGACTTGAAGATAATGCTGCTGAGGCACATCTTACAACTCATAGACTGTCCCCATTTCTGTCCTTTATTCTTTCCTTTATGAACCCAGAGAAGATGAGGGGTTCAATAGCCATGCTCACAGCATCTGGAAGGCCAAAGCATCTGTCATGTTGAGAAAGAAAAAAGCTGTTCTGGGGCTTGGGAGATAGCTCAATGTTTCAGAGCACTTAGTGCTCTTGGAGATGATCCAAGTTTGGTTCCCAGCACCCATATGGTACTGCCTGTAACTCCAGCTCCAGGGGATCTGTCATCTCCTATGCTTCAAGGACAATTGCTCTCAAATACACACACCCACACTGCCACCTGCATAATTAAAACCAAATCTTTAAAAATAACCCCCTGTTACCAGCATCCTGAGGTGGTCTGGTGCTGACAGGCAAATCTTGCTGTTGGCAAGATTTGGTCTAGAACACAGTTTCGCCAGTCATCAGCACCAGGCAGGATACTCTGTAGTCCTAAAGACTAAGACAAGATTTTGTGTGTCTGTTATCATTGCTGCCCTGAGTCAGAGAAGCTGTGGGCGACCTTGGTCCTGAGACAGGTTCCACCAACATCCTCTCACAGAAGCAGAGGATGGTTCAGGAAGTGCACGAGATGCACAAGGCTCCGGAGACTCTCCTCTGCCTAAGGACACATTGCAGTCAACAATGGTTGGCGGGCGGGGTGGGGTGGGGGAGGATGCTCCCTGGTGGTGTTGCTGCCCATGCACTTTGTGGGTTCTTTTAGTGGCTTCAGAGGAACGCATGGGCTCCCCAAGCCGTACTTGAGTGGGATAGTTCCTTTGAACTATTCTAGCTCTTGCTATTTTGGGGTGAATAGAAACAATCCACAACACAAGAGCACCCATATTTATATCTGATCACAAACAAAACACAGACATCATCTTAGTCACAAGTGATCATGTTCTTATCTGTCCCAGCTTTGGGCACTCAACTCACATGTGGATTTATCAATGGCAGTCATAGCCCAGTTCTCAGCGTCTTTATCCCTTGATAAAATTTACGGAGAAACCCACTCACAGAATCAGTTACAATGCAGAGCTTCTTTAAACTCTTCCAAACCACTAAGCACAAGGCAAACCCTACCAGCCCTTTCCGAAACCTCAAGACTCTCCTGCCTCCTTTCTCTTACATAACTGTGTGGCTCAAATACAATATACTTATTCCTCTTGGTTCTGTAGCCTAAGAAATTAAGTTCAGGGTCAAGAATGGATCAGTTCTTAGAGTCTCCCTTCCTTGCTTGTAAGTGGGCGCTTTCTTTCAGTGTTCCGTTGTTTGTCTTTCATTGCCTTAATGCTCACCAATCAGCAAGCTAGTCGCAGGGAGGCCTGGTCCCTCACTTCCTTCTCAGGTCTGAGGTTACAAGCACATGCCAGTAGGCCCGACTGTTCTTTTTCCTTATTAACGTGGGCTCTAGGGCTAGAACTCAGGTCCTGGTACCTGTACAGCAAGCACCTTATCAACTGAGCCATCTCCCTTGCCCTTGTCTAAGATCTTCTTTAACCATTTACTGCAACCTGACAAGGCTGTGTGGACCACACTCATGACTCAACTTCTTGTGGATGAAAAATGTTTGGAATGATAATTGCATCTGCACCACGTGTGTGTAGATATTTTTCTCATTCGCATTCCTAAATAGTGTAATGATGGCTTACACAGCTTTTGTATTTCATTAGGTCTTATAAGTAATCCTCGGGTAATTTAAAGTAGAAAGGAGGATGTGTGTGTAGGCTACATAGTAACATGACAGCATTTTATTTTATTGCATTTTGGAGATGAGGTCCCATGCAGCCGATACCTTGAACCCCTGATTCTCCTGTCCTAATGCCCTTAGCACTGGATTGCAGGTGTGTGCACGACCACAGCATCTTATATATGGATTTGAATGATCACTGATTTTAGTATCATCAGAGAATTGATGGGACTCACATGGATGAGAAGAGGGTAGGGGCAGAGAAGAGAAGGGGGAGGGAAGAGAAGGGGAATAGAGAGATGTGTGTTTGGAGTGCTTTAAAATAAGTTTATTTTGTTTTAATTAGTTATCTTTGTGTGTATGTGTGTCTCTTTGTTCACACGAGTCAGTTGCCCTGTGTTGGAAAGAGTTAGATCCCTGGAGTTGGAGTTAGATCAGGTTAGGAGGCATCTGCTATGGGTGTTGGGACCTGAACTTCAGTCTTCTGTAAGAGCAGCAAGCTCTTAACGCCTGAGCCATCTCTCTGGCTGGTGGAATGTCTTATAAAGGCAAAAATCCTATCATCAAGGCTCCGTCCTCACAATCATTACTTTCAGAGGTTCTGCCTCCAAATATCACCAGAGTGGGCAGTAAGGACTCAGATTTTGTGGTTACACAAACATGCTCTCTTTAACAGGGACATTTATAAAACACGTTTACCAAAAATCTGACCCATTTCTGTCTGGTGAGATGGAGCGTTGACACTAAGAAGTTCTCTGCACAGTGTTATTGGGAGGTATATGTTTGGAATAGTGTTTGGGAGTACAGAAAGTACTATCTTGATACTATAGTACAAATATAAGAGATTTAAGGATCTATGACTGTGCTTCACTAAGTCCCATTTGTGTCTAGTCTCTGTTGTTCCAACGTCAAAGTGGTGGCCATCCTTAGAGGTCACGGTGGAAAGAACCAGGCGTCATCCTGGCCCATGAATGGAAGCAGAGATGTGCCTAGGACTTGTTTTACAACTGTCAAATGGCTGGAATCTGCAGAAGGCACTGAGCTTGGAGGGTGTCACCAAGAGGTTCCCTTTCCTTGTTTTCCTCTGGCCACACCTGCAGCAGACAGGGAAGGAGGCACTGTAGCCTTTTGAGGAATAAGGGGTGGGGGGATGCAGCACAGAAGGGAGCGGCCCAGAGCACCCACGTTGATTGCTTTCTGCTTTATCCCTCACGCACACCTCCTTATCTCAGTCCCCAAGGCTGGGCCACTTCTACAGCAGCAAGCATCCCTGAGGGGCTGTCATCCTTTCTGAGTTGATTGCACTCAGAGATAAGCCACTCACGCAGGGATAGGGGAGTCGTGAAATTCTCTGCTGCTGTAACAGCACCACATGGAGGTTGGAGGCAGAGCTCATTTGGTAGAGTGCTCACCTTGCATACACAAAGCTCTGGGTCAGATTTTCACCATCTCAGTAATCAGGTTTAGTGCTACACACCTGTAATACCAGTACTCAGGAGGATCAGAAACATCCTTGGGTACTTTGTGAGTTCAAGGCCAGCCTGGGCTAACGAGATCTTGTCTTTAAAAAAACACACAAAAAACCAAAAGCACCATGTATAAGAACATCTGAATTTTTTTCCCATTTTTTATTAGGTATTTAGCTCATTTAGAACATCTGAATTTTGATGAAAAGTATAAGAAAAAGCCTGTCCTTTCCATGGACCTCTGTAAATGCCAGTTCCCCTGGCAGGAGAATGTGGACACAGCTGGCTTCAGATCTGATTCTCTTGGCCTTGTTTTGAAATAAAAAAACAGAAAACAAAAGCAAAAACAAAAGCAAACCCTTGTCAGAGGAAGCAAGCATTTTTGGAGCATTAAAAAGGCAAAAAAGCGAACTTTTTTTTTTCATTCTTGGTTATTACATGTCAGGTCTTCATATGTATTGAGATAGATCTGTAGCATTGGCTGCCCTGAAACTCACTATGTAGCCCATATTGGCTGCAGATCGATCTGCCTGCCTCTGCCTCCTGAGTGCTGGGATTAATGGCCAGTGCCACCACACCTGGCTCACATTCTCTTCTTGCCATTGCAGTTAGTGAGGATTTGTATCTGAGATAACTGCTCTTCAGACTACAGTGGCGTCTCTAGATCCTGGGTTTCTGGATGGTTCTTATCTTAGTATCTGTGTACTGTTGCTTACTTGATAATGTCCTTCTCTCTCATCACTTCTCCACTGACCTCTAGTTTTTCTGAGTATATAATAACATAAAGAGACTACAGTCTAGGTGGTAGGAGAGCTCACTGTTCGGGGTAGGTTAGTGCATTGAGCAGGGTTCTCTAGACGATCAGAATGAATATGTGCTATAAAGGAGGATTTATTAGAGAAGCTTATGTGATAAGGGTGGGCAGTCCAACAATGACCAACTTCACTGAAGAGGCTGAGAACTGACTTCTGCCCAGCCACTGCTTCAGTACTGGGAGGCTTGATAAAGTGCTATGTTTCAAAGTCACTTGAATAACTAACTTTTACGAATTAGAAATAAATGTTAGGTAAGGGGATGGAGAGACAGTTCAGCAGTTGAGAGCACTTGCTTATCTTGTAGAAGACCTGGGTTTGGTTCTCAGCACTGACATGGTGGATTACAGCTCTAACTCCAGTTCCGAGGATCTGAAGCCCTCCTCTAGCCTCCATGGGCACCAGGCATGCACATGGTATACACATATACATTCAGGCAAAGACACACTCTACACATAAAAATGAATAAATCTTAAAAATAATTTTCAATTAAAATTATGGTTAGTTTTTAAAATTAAAAACCTAACTAAATGGAATCACCAAACACCAGGCAAGACAAAGCCTCAACTAGACATCTTCTGTCACCAAACAAAACCTCCACTGCCAGGAATGGGTTACATCTAATTGAGTTGTTGGTCAAAGGGGCCCCGTGGAAACCTCCAGACAACCCATGCTATTGCCAAGGATAGTGGTTACTCTCCACCAACTCATCAGTTGGTAGAAGGCCCCCTTGCTGAAGACAACACCTACATATCTCATTGAACACAGAGAAGTCATGCTGGTGTCTACTTAGAGCCTTCATCCCTGCTGACTAGTGTCCGTGGTACTGGGAGGTACTCTGCATGCTATCAGAGGAGAAAGGTGAACAACAACCCAGCTACAAACCTTTGATCTACATGGGTGACTCTCTTGCATGATATGCTGGTGCAATAGTGGTACAAACATTGAGAGAGTAACCAACCACTCTCTGCTTGGATTTAAGGCACTGCCTGAGATGGAGTCCATGTCTCACACTTTTTAGGTGGCCAAGAATCTGAGAGAAGGTAGGTCACGGGCCTAGGGAAAACCAAATACTACTGTAGTAGTTTGTTCCTGGTTCTTCCTCCTAGTCCCATGCTCCCAGAAATGAGACTCATATAGGCTCTTCTCTGAATAGATCATAACTTAAATTAACTCGTTTATTTTAATCTACATTCTGACATGTAACTGGTTACCTGTGCTCTCAGGTACCATGTGTCCTTCTTGTCACATCTTTCCTGGCAAATCTCCCACAGCTTGCTCTATCCCAGAATTCTCTCTGCATCCTGGTTATCCCACCTTCCATTCTACCCTTTTCTATTGGTCATAGATTCTTTAATTGACAGGTGACACATCCACACAATACAGAAGATAATCTCTCTACATATTACTATTATGCTAAAGGAGTGTAGCAATAAAATGACTCCTAATGACATTCTGCTATACCAATAGATGAGTGTCTTGGTCAGCCATCATCAAAGAAACTTTCTCCTACAATAGATAGGAACAAACACAGGGGCCCATACCAGGACAGTGTGCAAAGAGCTAGAGACATTGGAATTTTCAGTCCTAAAAGGGTAGTTTCCATCAAATCCCTCCCCTCAGGATGTAGAAAACTCTGCAGAAGAGGAGGCAACAATTATAAGAACCCAAAGGGATGGGAGACACCAAAGAATCAAAGCCTTCCTAATACAACAGTGATGACATACATATGTATGACCTCACAGAGAATGTGGCAGTATGCATGGAGCCTGCACAGGTCTAAGCCAGATGGGGTTTCAACACTGAGACAGGAAGTGGACTGCCCATCTCTAACTGAGATGCTACCTCCAATTCACAACTATTCACAAAGGAAAAATTAATCTTCTCCAATGGAATCTCACTGTATATACAAACTATACTTTAAGGGCAGGTCACATGCTCAGCAGTAGACAGTCAACACAAAGGTATTGGAGGTTCTTTATCTCATAATGCTTTGTTGGGGTTTTGTTACATGCTACATCCACTCCAGTAGTGACCTGTGTGACAGGCTGAGAAGCCTGGACACAGTCCCAAGGCGAAAGTTCACAGGAACTTAGTTTCCTGGAACTGTGGCATCCTGTATGAATGCTCCAATATCCTTCCTTTAGTTGGTAAATGGATCTGTGTGCTTTTCCTTAATATTGCTTTATTACAAGTGCCTCTATTTGACATATAGCTAAGTTAGATTCCTTACCAGTCCTATGCAGTTCTTGAGCCAACCATGGGCTTTGAATCCAGTAAGAATGTTGCCTATTCAGTGACATTCAGATTTGCCTCTAGTATTGTAAGAAAGATAGTGAAAGAAATCAGGCATTACTGTCTACTACATAGAGTTAGAAATCTCAGGGCAAACTACTCCCATATGCAGGAATTTACCATTATCTAGGAAGAAGGAAGGTTGTGGTCTAAGGAGGAACCAGAGTAGATACTTACAACTATAGATAGCTGAGTTACACCCATACACACGAATTTACTATGGCCTAGGGGGGAGGTGAACTATACAATAGACTATACAATATGAACTATGGCAAGGGCATGAAGCCATTGCCTCTGACTTCTAAGATTAAGTTTGCTTAATCTTAGAATAAGATTATTGGGGCTGCTTTTGATCCCAGTTGTTAACATTGAATTTTATCCCAGTTGGTTCCTGCCAGTCCTTTGTGTCTGCATCCTCTGTTTTGTGTAAGAGTTATTAAGCATCCAGTAACCTCATTGTACCTTGCTGATGTGTCGCCTAACTTCCCTATTTTCTTCTGTTTAAAAAGTTTGATGCTCGTTTTGATAAATTACATTCAGATCCAGCACACTCTCTCGTGCCTGTATCTGTCTGTCAATTCTCGCTGACTCTATGCCCATTTGTCTGAGACCCTGATTCCCACAGATTGAGGGGGGCTGACTGGGCCTGGTCCGTAGCGGTTTTACACACACACACACACACACACACACACACACACAGACACACATGTGTGATGGTTTGTATATGCTTGGGCCAGGGAGAGGCACTGTTAGGAGGTGTGGCCTTGTTGAAATAGGTGTGTCACTGTGGGTGTAGGCTTTAATATCCTAGTCCTAGCTGCCTGGAGCTGAGTATTCTGCTAGCAGCCTTCAGATGAAGAAGATATAGAACTGTTAGCTTCTCTGCACCATTCCTGGCTGGCTAGTGCCATGTTTCTGCCTTGAGGATAATGGACTGAACCTCTGAACCTGTAAGACAGCTACAATAAAATGTCATCCTTATAAGAGCTGCCTTCGTCATGGTGTCTGTTCACAGCAGAAAAACCCTAACTAAGACAGAACTTGGTACCAGGAGTGGGGTATTGCTAGGGTAGGCCTGATTATGCTTTTGTTTGGAAGAATGTAGATTTTGGAATTTTGGATTTGGCAAGCAGTGGAATGCTTTAAATGGAGCTTAATGGGCTATCCTAGTAGGAATATGGAAAATTTTGTTGCTGAGAGGGATTTGAATTATGCAGACTTGGACCAAAAGGTTTCAGTTTTTCAATATGTGGCCTAGAGAATGTTTTTGTGGTATTTTGCTGAAGAATTTGACTACTTCTTGCCCTTGTCTGAAGAGTCAGCCTGAGGCTAAGGTGAAGAGGCTCAGATTAATTGCATTGACAAAGAAATGCCCATCATAGACTTTGTTCTTTGGTTAAGTCTCTTTAAGAACATTTCTCTTCTCTTCTCTTCTCTTCTCTTCTCTTCTCTTCTCTTCTCTTCTCTTCTCTTCTCTTCTCTTCTCTTCTCTTCTCTTCTTCTTTCTTTTGGATTTTTTCAAGATAGGGTTTCTCTTGGCTGTTGGGAATTAACTCTGTAGACCAGGCTGGCCTCGAACTCAGAAATCCGCCTGCCTCTGCCTCCCAAGTGCTGGGATTAAAGGTGGGTGCCACCACTGCTCAGCTTATGAAGAACATTTTAAACAAGCATAGCAAAGTGAGAAAGAAGCTTGTTACAGTCAACAACGATGAAAAAGGATTTGGAGATCTGAAGACCCCTTTGATATCAGACATGGAGATACAGAGTTTGGAGTTTGCTTAGCTGGTTTCCTCTTTTGCTTTGGGGATTATAGTTCAGTGATTAGATGAATCTCAGAAGAGAGATTGAACTTTGAACTTTTAAGATTGTTGAGACTGCTATAGACTATGGGGACTCTGGGAGTTGGACTAAATGTATTTCACATTATGCTATGTTTAGGTATGACCCCCATAGAATCATATGTTTGAACAGGCCTATGGGAGTCAGGGAGTGGAATGTGATTGTTTGTATATACTTGGCTCAGGGAGTGGTACTATTAGGAGGTGTGGCTTTGTTGGAGTAGATGTGTCACTATGGGTATGGGCTTTAATATCGTTGTCCTAGCTGCCTGGAAGTTAGTATTCTGCTAGCAGCTTTCAGATGAGATGTAGACCTCTCAGCTCCTCCTGCACCATGCCGGAAAGTACGATGCCATGTTCTCACCTTGATGATAATAGACTGAAACTCTGAACCTGAAAGCCAGCCCCAAATAAATGCTGTCATTTATAAGACTTGCCTTGGTCATGGTGTCTGTTCACAGCAGTAAAACCCCAACTAATAGAGTATGTATGGATGTGTATTTACCATACAGAACTTTTGCTTATGTATTATGGTTTCCAATTTTGTTTTTATGGGATTTCTGTCTCTGTGTGTGTGAGTGCGAATGTATTTCTGCATCTGAATGTGTTTCTTGTGCTTTTTCTTTGGCTCTCTTTTCTTTGTTTTGTCCTATTATGCTTTTATTTTTGTTGTTGTTGCTCCTTTGTTATTTAATGAGAAAGATAAAGAAAAGGGGTAGATTTAGGTAGTTGGGAGGATCTGGGAGGAGTTGGGGTACAGGAAACCATGATCAGAATAAATTGTATGAAAAAGCTCCTATTTTCAACAAAAATTAACAAAGATATACTATTTTAAAGCCCATAGTACTCTAAATGCAGTCAAGAGTTCATGGTTGTTTTGCTAGATATGTTGTCAAGCTGCCTTCTAAATATTTATGTATGTTCCTATAGATCTGCACTGTTCTCAGCCTTGGTCAGAGGAGCTTCCTGTTGCAGCAGACTGCCATCAGAGCAGATGCCAAGGACAGGTGACTGCTGAGTGCTCAGCCACCTTGTCTTAGTTAGGGTTTTACTGCTGTAAACAGACACCATGACCAAGGCAACCTTTATAAAGGACAACATTTAATTGGGGCTGGCTTACAAGTTTAGGGGTTCAGTTCATTATCAAGGTGGGAACATGACATCATCCAGACAGGCGTGGTGCAGGGGGAGCTGAATGTTGTACAGCTTCATCTGAAGGCTGCTAGCAGAATAGTAGTTTCCAGGCAGCTAGAACAAGGATATTAAAGCCCACACCCACAGTGACACACCTACTCCAACAAGGCCATACCTTCTAATAGTGCCACTCCTTGGGCCACACATATACAAACTATCACATTCCACTCCCTGGCCCCTATAGGCATGTTCAAACATATGAGTCTATTGGAGCCATACCTAAGCATAGCTTAATGCAAAATGTATTTAGCTCTACTTCAAAAGTTGCCATAGTCTATAGCAGCCTCAAACAATGTTAAAAGCCCAAAGTTCAAAGTCTCTTCTGAGATTCACCCAATCACTTAACTGTAATCCCCAAAGCAAGACAGGAAACCAACTAAGCAAACTCCAAACTCTGCATCTCCATGTCTGATGACATAGTGGTCTTCAGATCTCCAGCTCCTTTTTCATCTTTGTTGACTGCAACAAACTTCATTCTCTTGGGCTGGTTCTACATCCTGTTAGTGGCTTTCCTCAGCAGATAGTCCATGGTTCTGGCATCTTGAACATCTTGGAGTCTCCAAGGCAACTTCAATGTTACAGCTTCTTGTTTCAATGTCTGGGCTCCTCCAAAGGGCTGCTGTCACTTCTCCAGCTCTGCCTTCTGTAGCACTCTAAGCTAGGTTGATCTACTCCATTGCTGCTGCTCTTGGTGATCATCCAATGGTACTTGCATTTCCAATATACTGGGTCTTCTGCTGCAACTAGGCTTTACCAATAGCCTCTCATAGGCTATCTTCATGGTTCCATGCCTTCATGGTTTTTGCATGACCTCTTCAGTCCTGGGCCATCAATTGTAACTGAGGCTGCACCTTCACCAATGGCTTTTCCTGGCCTCTCACAGTGGCAAACCTCAGCTGCTTCCCATGACCCCTTCCTGACTTCAAAACCAGTACCACCTGTGCGACTCTTACACATTACCAAGTGCAGCTGCAGCATGAGGTACAACCTTGGCTGTCTCTGGAACACAGCTTCTTAGTGCTTTCAGAAACCACTTCCCAGAAGATTTCACCTCAGTGATGCTGGTCTCTTCTTAATCACTGCTAATTTCTTAGCTTCAGCTAACAGCATCAATTGTCCCAGTAGTTCCTTCTATTCCTGACTCTATAACAAGAGTTACATGGCTGAAGCTGCTGAGTTCTGCTTCTTGCTGGAGCTGGAACATGGCCCTCTTTTTTTATTACTTTATCATCAGATTTTTGTTTTCCAACTCCTTCACTGCCTAAGTTTGGTTGTCCTGGAACTTTTCTGTAAACTGACCTTGAGGTCTGAGATCTGCTTGCCTCTGTCTCCAGGGATTAAAGGCATGTACCACCTTGCTTGGGCCTAAGCTTTTCATGGTCACTATGCCTCAAGATCTGGATCACAGGTGTGTCCTCCATTTCTGGATTATAGTTCATTTCATATCTAATTAAGTTGACAACTGGCAATAGCCATCACAAATGTCAAAGTATAAATAAAATGTTAAAAAAGAAAAAAGTCCACTTTATGCATTCTCTTCAGTGAGATCTTTTCTCTTTCTTTTCTTGCTCGGTTTCCTGCTTTCTGAGACAGCATGCAATGTAGCCCAGGCTAGCTTCCAACTCTTTACGTTGCTCAGGATGCCTTGAACTGAGAACTTTTGTACTCTCTTCTTCTGAGTACTGGGTGGGAACTGAATTTTAACGCTTTCTTTGTTATTCAGATGGTAACTATTGTTTTGTTATTTATTTTTCCATTTAATGCTATCTATCTATTATCTATCATGTCTGTCTATCATATCTATCATATTGATCTGTTTATCATATCATATGTATGTATGTATGTATCTATCATATGTGTCTGTCTATCCTATCTATCTATCTATCTATCTATCTATCTATCTATCTATCTATCTATCTATTATCTATCATGTCTATCTATCATATCTATCTATTTATCTGTTCATCTATCATGTCTGTCTATCTTATATCATATTATATGTCATATTATATCAATTTACCTACCTATCTAGTGACTGTTTTTTTTTTTTTTTGGATACAGACTTTCATGAATTCCAACCCATCTTGAACTCTCTATGTAGTCCAGGCTCATCTTAACCTCTTCATGTAGCTCAGTCTGGTCTTAAATTCCTGTTGTGCCTGCTTTTACCTGCCAGATGCTGGGATGGCAACATGCTCCACCAAGCCTGCTTATTTTTCCCTTTAAGTGTTTACAGACCACATCTCACTCAGGTAAATGTCAAAGCAAAGTACATACTTGTCTCCACCTCATGTTTTCTCATTTAGTGATATTTCTGGGTGACCCCTCCAGAGCTCCCCCACCTTTCCTGTGACAGCTGGGTAGTGTGTGAACACATTATATTAACCTGGCAGGTGCCAGCACAAGTGACACCCAGACCTTTGCAGACATGGTTGCATCTTGCCAGCCATGCAGGCACACCAACGCCTGTCTTTTTGAAGCATTCTTGCACATTTTTAGACAGGTGTTTATGAGTTGATGCTAAATTTCACTTGGGAGTGTTGTGCCATTTTGTGTTTTTACCAATAATAATGCTGAGGCTCTGTTGCTATGGAATGATTTTGGAGTGTGGGGAGAAACGAGTGGTGGTCTGTTAGGTAATCTTGGGTTCCAGCAACCAGCGGCGCTCATGGTTTCTATAAAAATTCTCTGTAATAGAACACAATCATGTTATTTGCATGTCTGAAATTCTGCTGGTTCCTTTTATATTACATATTTTAAAAAGATTTATTAATTTATTTAGAGACAAAGCCTCACTATATATTCTGGCTAACCTGGAAATTGCTAGATAGAACAGGCTGGCATTGAACCCACAGAAATTCCCTTGTTTCCCTTGTTTTGGATTAAAGATGTATGTCACCACAGCTGGATAAAAGATATATTTTGTTTTTAACTGTGTGTACATGTGTGTCAGTGTAGAAATATGAGCACACGAATTCAAATGCCTGTAGAGGCCAGAAGAGGGAATTGCACCTCCCTGGATTTGGAGTTATAGGTAGGTGTGAGCGTTGGTCCTCTTCGAGAATAGTGTGTGCTCCTCAATGCTGAGCTTCCCTCCTGCTGCTGACCTGCAGTGTCATTATCAAGCTAACACTGCTTCCCATGGCTGCATCAGAGCCCCACATAGTCTGGAGGACTTTGTATCTCTTTGTATTTCTCTGATCTTTGTTGCTTCTCTCTTTGTGCGTACTGACCGTTGCTGTTTAGATCCGTGACATTCCCCATCGGAGTATTTGTTTGAACACTTGTTTCCTAGCCGGTGACACTGTTTTTGAAGGGGAAGCATGTTGGAGGAAGTAGATCATTTCGGGTGGGCCTTGACATTTGATAGCTTGCCCCTGCTTACTGTCTACTTTCTGCTTTCTGACTGTGAATGTCATGTGAACAGGTGCCCCACACATCTGCCACCATTATCTTCCCTGCCATGGCAGACTTTATTCCTTTAACTATAAACTGAAGGATTCCCTTTCTTCCTGTATTGGTTACTTTTCTGTTGCTGTGGGAAAATTCCATGACCAAAGGCAACTAAAGGAAGAAAGGCTTTATTGTAACTCATGTTTCCAGAGGGATAGGGCCTACTAATGGCCTTGGAGGTGGTGGTAGGCACAGCAGCTGGAGCAGGAAGCTAGGAGATCACATTTCAACCACACACAGGAAGGAGAGAGAGAGAGAGAGAGAGAGAGAGAGAGAGAGAGAGAGAGAGAGAGAGAGAGAGAGAGAGAGAGAGAGAGATATCTTATTTAGGGGTTTATTGCTGTGAACAGACACCATGACCAAGGCAACTCTTATAAAGGCAAACATTTAATTGAGGCTGGCTTACAGTTTCAGAGGTTTAGTCCATTATCATCACGGCAGGAAGCATGGTAACATACAGGCGGATGTGGTGCTGGAGGAACCAAGAATTCCACATCTTGATCTGCAGGAAGCAAGGAGGAGACTGGAATTCTACACTGGGCAGAGCTTGAGCAAAGGAGACCTCAAAGCCCATCCCCACAGTGACACACTTCTTCCAACAAGGCCACTTGTACTTCAACAAGGCCACACCTTCTAACAGTGCCACTCCCTATGGGACAAGTGTTCAAACACATGAACCTGTGGAGGCCAAAGTTATTCACACCACCATGTTCCTCTCCCGGGTCCCCATAGGCTTGTAGCTATAACATAATGCAAGATGTTTTTAGTTTAATTTCAAAAATCTCCACATTCTATCATAGTCACAACAGTGTTTAAAAGTCCAAAGTTCAAAGTCTTTTCTAAGATTCATGCAATCTCTTAACTATAATCCCCCATAGAATAAAAATTAAAAAAGCAGATCACATACTTCCAACATACCATGACACAGGATATACATTACTATTCCAAAATATGAGGAAGGGAGCACAGAGAGGAAACACTGGACCAAAGCAAGATCGAAAGCCAGCAGACAAACTCCAAACTCCGCATCTCCTCGGATCTCCAACTCTTTCAGCTTTATTGTCTGTAGCACACTTCTTTCTCATGGGCTGTTTCCACTCCCTGTTATCAATTCCTTTCTTCAGCAGGTATCCCATGGCTCTGGCATCTCTAACCTCCTGGAATCTCCAAGACAACCCAGGCATTAACTTCACAGCTTCACACAATGGATTTTCTAGGCCTCCATTCAGGGACACCATGACACATTCTCAGTGGCTTTCCTTAGTCACAGAGGGAAATTCCATCTTTGATTCTAAAGCCAGGACCACATGGCCAAAGTTGCTTGCTGGGGCTGGAACATGGCCCCCTTATTGAATTACATCTTCACCAGCTTTATGTTTTCAATGGTTTCCTTCACTGCCTAAGCTTGGCTGTTCTGAAACTTGCTTTGTAAACCAGGTTGGCCTTTAACTCAGAGATCTGCATACCTCTGTTTCTTGAATACTCAGATTAAAGATATGTACCACCAGGTCTGGACCTAAGCTTTTCTTTAATTCCTTCTCACTATAGATGGTTATAAGCATGGCCACTATGCCTCAAGATCTGGATTAAAGGCATCTGTCAATCTGAATCAAATGTGTGTGTCATCACACTTCAAGATCCTCATCAAAAGCCTATGTCGTCCAGCCTCAAGATCCCAGGCAAAGGCATCCTGTATTCCTGCCTCAAGATCTGGGTCAGGTGTGTTCTCTATTTCTGAGCTGTAGTTCAGTCCAGATATATCCAAGTTGATACTGGAGAATGGCCACAACATATGGCAAGGCTATAACTCCTCAAAGTTCACCCCTCAGTGAACACGTACTCCAGAAAGGCTGTAAACTCTAAACTTTCCATAACCTCTCCAAACAATGTCACCACCGAGACCAACTGTTCAAACTCATGAGCCTATGGGGGACATTTCTCATTCAAACTGCCACAGTCAGCTCCTTGGCCCTCATAGAAGTCATTTCATGATACAAAATGCATTTAGTTCAACTTCAAAAGTCCCATAGTCTTTAACCATCTCAACAGTGTTCAAAAGTCCAATGCCTCTTCTGAGACTCAAGGTGTAAGGTAGAAAATTTAAGTTTGACCCCCTAGACCAAGTTGGAGCCAAGAGAGAAAAATAGTCCCTGAAGCAGCCTGTTCTGAAAATTTGCTGACCACAGAACAGGTAATTACACAAGCTGGTTCAGTGACCTTGTTCTAGGACCTGGTTGACCACAAAAGTTAGATTAAAATTTTGAGAACAATCTTGAGAAGCAGGGAGTTTCCACTTGTGATTTTTGTACCCCCTTGTGATTTTTTTTACTGGTATTCTCAGTATTTTCCAATAACACCCTCCCTACCCTCTTGGGTTGTGTTTTTTTTCCTTTAAATATCCCCTTTCCCAGCTACTCGGGGTCCACGGTCCTCTACCCCTGCGTGGTGTATGACCAAAGCGAGCCTGGAATAAAAAGTCCTCCTGCGGTTTGCATCAAGGCCATTTCTTGTGAATGATTTGGGGTGTCACCTCTCCTGAGTCAGAATGTGGGGAAGTCCTCACTTTGTGGATCTTTCAAAGGCAATTTGTTAACTGTGTCCCCTTATTTAAAAAACGATGACAACAACAACACCCAAATTACCTACTTGCAATATACATCCTTACATAATATACATCACTTACATTCTGAAAGGAGGGATGTGGGCTGTGAAGAAAAACTGGACCAAAGTAAGATCAAGATCCAGGAGAGTAAACTCCAAATTCCATGGTTCTATGTCTGGTATGGGGGGAGGGAATTCTGTTTCAAAGGGTTTACATGACTATTCCTCTAGTTTTTCCACCTGCCACATACATTTCTTTCTTGGACTTGCTCCACTCCTTGTGTGTAGCTGCTCTTGACAGATGTCTCATGACTCTTGTATGTCCAACAGTTTGGGATGTCCATGACAACCCATACTTCATATTCACACAGCTTCATGCAGTGGCCTCTCACAACCTATTTACAGGGATTTCAGCCCTATTACTGACTATGTGACCTCAGCAGCTCTCTGAGATTGCAGGAGAAGAACCCACAACTCCTTCAATCTTGTATCTTTTATACTTCTAATGCCAGTACTATGTGGATGGCATTGCCGAGTCCAGCTACCAGCTTAAGACTGACCCTTATCTCCTCAGACCACATTAGCAGCAGATATTGCATATTTTATAGGAGCAGAAAACCCTCTAGGCTCTTTCACAAGTTGGCCTAGCTGGGTGTGGACTTGCCCCGAGGGCATCTTTTCCTATTTTTTTTTCCAATTCAGAGCTGGAAGTTTTTGTTTTTGTTTTGTTTTGTGGCACTAATCCATCTTCACAGTTATAGCCTCTTACTTAGAACACACCTTGGCTGGACATTAAGCTTCCTAGTTCTCTTTTATTCTCCAAACTGTACAATTTTTATTTCCTTCTGGCTCACTCATTGCTTCTTTTCATTGTAAACATGTATAAGAGTAATGAGTAACAACCATTCCAGAGACTCAACATTATGCTGTCTTGAAATTCCCTCTACATAAGATGCTAGCTTATTGTCTTTTCATTTAGCTTCAGGCAAGCTCTCAGGTCGTGGGCAGAATAAAGTCAGATGCTTTGCCAAAATATCATATGAATGATTTCTAGCCCAGTTGCTAACTGAGTCTTTGTCTTCCTGCCCCACACAACTCTGCTGAGCTGGACCTCCACCTTCTGAATTACTCTCAGCACTACTATCTCCTGGTTTTCTAATAGAACAGCCCATCCACTCACAAACACTTCATGGATACACCAGCAGCCCATTTCAGTAGTTTTGGGGTAGCAACAGGAATCAGCAGTGGTAGCATGACCTAGCAGAAACAGCCAGGCCTGGGATGAGTCAGCAGGAGCAACCAGGACCAACCAGCAGGGACACTAGGAGAAGTTCTCAGCTCCTAAGTGTCTCTCTTAACAAAATGAAAATGAGTGAAGATGTGAGACCAAGAGGTATTGCAAAGCTAGCTATGCAAATCCCCCACACCCATCACTGTTGGTTGAGTCCTATTTGTACTCCCTTCAAACATCATGTGTCCTCCTATGGGTCTCGCCTTAGCACATGAGTCTGTCTTAGCAAAACTCCATGTGAGTCTGTCTCTGCTGACATCACTTTGCCAATGAGCCTGAGTCCTCAGAAACGGCAGGAAGCTGCCAGCATATCATCAGAAGGTTTTTTGGTGCAATTCTCTCTATGTAGTTATGACAAACAGGGCTCAGTTATACAATTTAAGGTGGACTAGTACATGGTTGTTGTTAGCGAAGAATCCTTCATCACCGGTCCTTTATGTGTCTGCCTTAGTGAAACATCTTTTCACCTGTGTCTGCTTCACCTGCCTGCCCCAGGAAAATACCATCTGACACAACTGACTTTCCTAAGAAACCATACATTTCCCCACTCAGAGAAGAGGCTTATTTTACCTCACATTCCAATCAGAATCCATGATTGGTTGGTCCTCTGCTGTGGGTATGAGGTGGGAAAGTGTCCCAGTAGGAGTATATGGTGAAGGAGGCCTGCTCACTGCACACAGTTGTGTGGAAGTAAAATGAGCCTGGGAAGGTTGTGGTTTCAGCCTCCCCCTTGAGGGAACTCACCCAATGTGTTAATTTATTCTCATGATGCCCACCCCTTAAAGATCCCTCATGTACTAATAGCAGCAAAGGCTGAAGACTAAGCCTTCACCATTGTGACCTGAGGAACAGTTCAGGTGTTGCAGGAAATATTAAAAACAAACAACAACAACAACAACAAAAACCCCACACATTCCTGCACTAGTACCGGCATGGGTTGGCCACAACACTTTGTCCTGGCAAGGTCCCGCTGACTCTGTCCCACATTCCAATAACCAAATAGATCCGCCATCCTCATGGTTTCATAACACAATACCCAGTAACCTGGTAAAAACAAGACTCAATGCTTACAGTTAACCAATCATTTATATATCAATAAATTCTCAATACACAAGATGCCAATACAATCATTTCAGAACCATTTGAGAATGATAAAAGCTGACCACCTAAATTAGACAAATTATACCAATATTCTAACATTTATGATATCATAATAACTTGTGGCTGGTCATAGTCACACTGATTCATGTCTACTGCCATCTTCCTTTCTCTCTGCTACCCTTCTTGTCCTTTGTCTCTGCATCTCTTAGCTCCACCCCCTCTCCCTGTCCAATCACAGGCCTTCCACTACCCTAATGTAACTGAACAGAGAAAATCCGGTGACATTCAGGTCCAAACTATAGTAGTAGAATAGTCTCTCTCTCTCTCTCCCTCTCCCTCTCCCTCTCCCTCTCTCCCTCGCTCCCTCGCTCCCTCTCTCCCTCTCTCTCTCCCTCTCTCCCTCTCTCCCTCTCTCCCTCTCTCCCTCTCTCCCTCTCTCCCTCTCTCTTTCATTAAAGTTTTATTTTTATATCTGTATGTGTGTCTCTTTGCTACATGTGTACAGGTGTCCATGGAAGCCAGAAGGCACTGGATTCCCTAGTATTAGAGGTACATGTAGCTGTGAGCCGCTAGATGTAGGTTCTGGAAGCTGAACTTGGGAACTTTGCAATAGCAGTAGGCACTGTTAACAACTGATTTGTAGCAGTAGTTGATTAATCTGGTCTACTCTCTGGCGGCAGTGGCATGTGTGCTCTTTGCTACCTGCCCCAGTGCTCTGGATTCTCCAATAAAAGACACACACACACACACACACACACACACACACACACACACCTTTCTATTTTAATATGCCTTTCAATGGCTGCACCACTCCCAAATTTCCATGTTGCTAGCACCTCCTCTCCGACACTCCTGAATTATTACTTACTAAAATCTATATTCCTTCCTTGCTACCCAGGATCCAGCCTGCAGCCCTCCTGGACCCCTATCCCCTACTATTATGTGTTGGCTGTCTCTCTGTCTCTCTGTCCTACACTTCTCAGGCCTGCACCTCCTTTCTCTCCCAGCAATGAGGATTCCCCTTCTTCCTCAGTCCCTTGCCTGTGAATCCTAAAGTCTTGCCTCTGTCTCCCTTCCCAGCCATTAGCTGCTGGAAACTTTATTTACCAATCAAAGCCAACTGGGGGCAGGGACCCTCAGAATTTCACACGAAGATGTGCAGGTTCCTGGGTAATTTTGAGAGTTGAATTAACATAAGGAGCATTAGAACTAATCAATCCACAACACTGATCCATTTTTCAGCTCCTGAGGACAGTTTCTTGAAGTCAGCATTTTTTTTTTAAATCACCCCTGCTCCACCATATTAATGTAGGTTTAATACATGTCTGTAATGCCAGCACTTGGGAGGTAAAGGCAGGAGGGTCAGAAGTTCAAGGTCATTCTGAGCTACAGATTGAGTTTGAGACCAATCTAGGCTACATGAGACTTTATCTCAAAGATCCCTGAAACCAGGCCACCCAGGCAACACCTCCTACCCCACAGGTGGGACTGGAGAGATGGCTTCAGCGGTTAAGAGTGCTTCCTGCTTTTGCAGGGAGCCTGGGTTTGGTTCCCAGCATCTACAGAGTGCATTGCAATCATCCCTAACTTCAGTTCTAGGTGATCCCACGTCCTCTTCTGGCTTCCATGGGCACCAGACATGAACACAGCACAATACATACACTCATATACTACATATATAAATGCTCACACCACGCACATAAAACTCCACTAGATGAATGTGCAGCAGACACTGTATTAAACATAGCTTGATGAGCATACATCCATAAAACCATCTACCATTGGCAATACCATCAACACATCAGTCGCCTCTAAAGGTGTCCTCCTGCCTCATTACAATGAGTATTATTTCACAGAAAGAACACTTAACCTCTTAATACATTTTAAAACTCTGACTCTGAGGCCGAGAACTCCAGGTACAGAGTGGTAGTTACTCCTCGGTGTAACTGAGACCTGCTTCCAGCAGGGGCACCTTTTGTTTCTTTGCATCTTCTCCCCGCATTTACAGAAGATCCTGAGGGAGAACATTGGTTTTTGTGAAGCCTGAGACCTATGCAGTTTTGAGATCCTTTAAGTTAATCCAACTAAACAGCAGACTTTGGAAGTGTGGGTCTTAGAAGCTCAAGCTTCATTAGCTTCAGGAAAAAGCCACCTTTGGGTTCATTGCATGCCTACTGAGTGAATGCAGGAGTCAAAGGTGGGTTTTAAATGTCTGACTTTGCTCGTTTTATTTTTGGTCTATCAGGAACACGAGGAGAGCGACAGGGGTAAGACAAGCTGATCTACCCTATTGTGATTTTGCACATAATTAGGACTTAAAAATTCTCAAGTTTAAGCCTGCTTCTACCTTAGGTTTGCAGCTAATGGGGATAAGAATAATCGGGTATTGTGGTATGTCAGCAGCATTAGACAGCGGCTGTGTGGGCTTTCTGCTTTCTGTTCTCCACACTTGGAGCCAGTAGAACATTTCCTTCCTTTCAGAGATTCATCCCCTGGCTCCTCTATCTTTCTGACTCAGGCAGACAGATCCAGGTTTCGGGGGAGGGTGTAAGGTCTGTCCACCCCCAGATCTGGGCATCTAACAGAGCTTCTCCTTCCTACTCACTGTGCTGTGCGAATCTCCATGATGAACATTTGATAAATGTACCTCTACCCGTCTGCCCCTCATCCATTGAGGGAGGCCGCCATTATCTCCATATTAGGGATGGAATATGGAGTCATAGATGTGTTGTTAGGTGGGGGCTGCTCCAGTCACCCACACCCCAGTCCCTCTGTGGCTCAGGCTTGAGATTGGGCTTTGCTCCTAAGACCTCTCTCACTGATCAGTCAAGACTGCTCTGTGGGTAGAGGGTGATTTCCTTGGCCAAAAGCCAACTAATTATAGATGTGACTCCCACCCACAAATGCCTTCTGGTAACACTGAGACAAATGTCTAACTGCAAGATGCATGGAAGAACAATCATGCCAACATGTAAAATTAGAGAAGAATGCTCAGTGAGGCTGTCCCTGTAGACCTGTGTCAGCATCTGCTAGATTGGGCAGGACCATCGTCATCTTTGAGCTCCTCTTCTCTCAGTGGGAATGATAGGTCAGGTGTGTGCTGAGGAGCCAGAGAAAAAGGCCCAGGAGTGTGTAAAGGCCATTTTCATGGCTCGTGCGAAGACTCGGTATCAAGGTTCTTGTTGTACAGGACAGACAACATGAGTGCCACCCTGGCACCATGGGGGAAAGAGGGACCAATTTCTCCAGGTTGTTCTCTCACTTCCACACATGTGCCTTGACACATGTGCACTCCCCATCCCCACACATCACAACATCACACACACACACACACACACACACACACACACACACACACACACACACAGACACACACACAGACACACACACACACACACAATGCTAATTAGTAAAATAAAAAATTAGAAAAAAAGAGATAATTTCCAGTCAAGGTCTCCTCACTGGGATGAGATAGAAGATCCTGGAAGTTAAATACTAAACTCCCAAGTCATCTCATGGAGGAGAATGTGACATCAGAGCTGAAGGTGGCTTCTGGCACATACCAGAGAGCTATTTATGTGACTTTCAGTTTTTCAGAGAAGCCCATTTCAGCAAGAGGAGGGAGAAAGCTTAGTGCTCCAAGGGGCTACTTTAACACTTGAGCAGTTGGTCACTTCTGGTCCTACAGAAATGCTCCTTTCATTACTTTTTTCTGTGGATCAAGTCCAGAGCCTCAAGGATGCTAAGCAGTGACCTACGGCTGAGCCACAGCCCCGTTTTTGAGATGCTGACTTTCTTGCTTTGGATACACAGGGTGGAAGGAGCGAAGAAGCAGGAGGAATGCACAGCATGCTGAAGTATTTGTAGACAAGGCTGTGCACTCAGAAACACATCTGCAAAGCAGAGAAAGGATTGAGTGTGTGACCAAGTCAAATGTCTCAGGGAGATGAGGGAAAACCCCAGGAAGTGTTGGACTTGTAGTGGTGTCAGATTCCAAGCTGGACGCTCTGAGGGGACTTGTAATTTATTTTTTCTCATGCGCTTGTCTATGTGTGTATGCATTGTACATACATGTGCAGGTGCACATGCATGAGTGTAAATGTAGAGGGCAGAGAACAACAGGTTTTGAGAAACCTTTTCATTCATTCATTCATTCTTTTTTTGTGTGTGTGTGTCGATAATAAGACTCTCTGAGGGGACTACCCTTTCAGTCTCCCCTCCCCCCGCCCCCAAACCCATGTGCAGGAGGTGGTGGGAGTCAAACAGGATGGGGAGAAGAAAGTCCTTCACCACACACAAGAGGGGTGAGCTAGAGTACTTCTTCAAGTCAGATGGGCCAGAGTGGAGGATGTGAGAGGGAGCGTCACCAAGAGCTCTCACTTTGGGAGGGTCAAAGCAGAAATTTAGCATCCTGAAGGGAAGGGCAGGTCCTGGCAGGGGCACTTAATGTCTCCACTCTCCCCACTGACCCCCAAGAAGGTCCCTAAACTTTTCAAAAGAAGCTTTGGGTGTCAGGGGTTGGGGCCTTGAACCTGTGTCTTGGATATCCCAGGAAGTCAGGGCAGTTGGATGCTGAAGTTCAGTGAGAAAACTGGCCCCAGAAAAACAAAGGAAGGCCTGGGGTAGGGAGTGTCCAGGCAGCTGGAGTCAGCAGAGAGGGTTGCTGTGCAGGGACACAGGCTGAGTCTAAAGCTTTAGTGACCATAGCCATAGCAGGGAAGGGCAGAAAGTGCTGAGCCTAGATTCCCCAGCCCAAGACAGAAAAACAGGAGCAGATACCATCCCAAAATCCCTACAGAGGAACTCTCTGGAGCATGTGTTCAGCAGGATGTTCAGGCCAGCTCCCAGGCCTCAGGTACTTCTCTGTCTCATCCCAGTCTACTCTTGAGAGCTTTCCAGGTGAGAAACAGTTCTGAGTTGGAGCTAGCTAGGCCAGCATGTGGTCTGCAGTGGGGTAGGGAGACCTCAGGCCATCACTATAGGTGTCCATGGGGTAGTCTCCATCCATGTCCATGTGCATGTCCAGAGGGTCCAGAGGTACATTGCTGGAGTACATGGGGCAGTAGGTGGCATCCATGTCATCTGCGTAGGGTTCGTTGATCGGGATCATCTCTGGGCAGCCAGCCTCCCAGGCATGCTTGAAGAGGGAGCTGCTGAGTTCCACGGGCACTCGCTTATGGTAATCTGGGTTCTTGTCCTCAGAGATGTGGAACAGGACAGCAGCAGTGTAGGTCGCTGAGCAGAGAGGGAGGGAAGTAAAGATGAAGTCAGAGGCTGTCAGTGCTGCCGCCTATAAGCCTTTTTTGAGGAAGGGTCTCACATTGGGCTAGAGCTCAGTAATTAGGTTTGTCTTAGGCTTTCCATTGCTGTAAAGAGATATCATGACCAAGGCAACTCTTTTTTTTTTTTTTTTTTTTTTTTAAAGATTTATTTATTTATTTATTACATGTAAGTACACTGTAGCTGTCTTCAGACCCTCCAGAAGAGGGAGTCAGATCTCATTACGGATGGTTGTGAGCCACCATGTGGTTGCTGGGATTTGAACTTCGGACCTTCGGAAGAGCAGTCGGGTGCTCTTACCCACTGAGCCATCTCACCAGCCCCCCAAGGCAACTCTTATAAAGGACAACATTTAATTAGGGCTGGCTTACGGTTTTAGAGGTTCAGTTCATTATCATCATGGCAGGAAGCATGGCAGCATGCAGGCAGGCGTGGTGCTGGAGGAGCCAAGAGTTCTACATCTTGATCCTAAGGTACCAGGAAGTGCTTCTCTTCTGCAGGCAGCCAGGAGGAGGGTCTTTTTCACATTGGGTGGAGCTTGAGTATAGGACCTCAAAGTCCACCCCCACAGTGACACACTTCCTCTATCAAGGCCACATGTATTCCAACAAGGACACGCCTCCTAATAGTGTTACTACCCGTGGGCCAAGCATTCAAACACATTAGTCTATGGGGGCCATTTGTACTCAAATTACCACAAGGCTGGACTGGCTGGCTAATGAGCAGTAGGGACCCTCCTGCCTCCCCAGCGTTGGTGTTACAAGTCTGGGCCACTGGGCTTGGCATATATATGTACATACCAGGGACTGATTTCAGGTCCTTGTGCTTACAAGTAAGCACATGATTACAAAGTGAGCATCTCACTAGCCCAGGTTTGGCATCTTGAGTCTAGCATTTCCTTACTGTGTACTGAGGACGAATCAAGGAAACTCATGGATCTTCAGTCTCTTTGTCTGTGGAAGGAGAGATGAGCTAGCACTATCCGGTTTGCGAAGCTGTGGTGAGGATATGCTAGGCAAATCATGAGCTGCCTTTTAATTTCCTGCTGTTACCACGTGGGCTGCTGGGTGGGGATTCTGGATCAGTGAATCAAGGAGTTGCCTTGTCAGGGATTCTGCCCTGGAACTGAGTGGCAGCCTAGGGGCTGCAGACTGACATTGCCTCTGCGTTTTCTGTGGTCAAGTTCAGCTCTCAGGTACCTTGGGTCTCAGTGTTTATGTTTATTTTTAGCAGGGGACTATTATGGCGAAGGAAGAGAAGAGCTATTAATGAACACATTATTCAATAATGGAAGATAAGAGGCAGCTACTCTAATTGCATTATGCACCTGCCACTTGAAGCTTATGCTGAGATTCAAGCTCAGTGCTTGCAATATTTCTAAGTGGGAACCCAGGCTTCCCAGTACAAGGAGGTGTGCGTATGTGTGTGGGGAGGACATTTCCCTAAAGGAGGAAATGCTTTCGTCACCGAGGACCAGTAAGGACTTCAGGATTCTGAATTCTGCATGGGTGCAGAGGGACAGCAGCCAGTTTCCTCTTGAGGGAAGAGTGTTCACAGAGTGTTTCCTAGTCGTGGAAAAGGTCGATCTGGGGACAGAAACCTTTCTTTGTGTTTTGAAGTCCTAAGCCATTCTTACCTTCCTGCATCTGATGCACTTAGCAACTCTGAGAAGTGACCATTATGTCACTGACAAGAAGAAGGCTGAGGCCAGAGAGTCGAAGTGACAGACTCTAG
This sequence comes from Mus musculus, assembly GCF_000001635.26. Taxonomy (NCBI): domain Eukaryota; kingdom Metazoa; phylum Chordata; class Mammalia; order Rodentia; family Muridae; genus Mus; species Mus musculus. Next base: position 8,998,172 of record NC_000082.6, read on the forward strand.
GGTTCAGAGGAAGTGGGAGGAGTTAGCCAGAGTCTAACCCACGGCACTGATAGAAAGCTTCACCCTGACTTTACAACCCCATTCTCACCCCAGCTCTTACCCCACCCCTACCCTAACTCTCAGCCCACCCACATCCTCATCCCACCCTTGACCTAACCTTTGCCCTCATCTTAATTTTAAATGTAACCTTGCTTCCAGCCCTAATCCTAACCCAGTTCCCTAGCCCTAAATCTCACCCAGATTTGAACTATGTTCCTAACCTTAACCGTACCTAACCCTCATTCTAACCCTAGTTCTTACCCGGACTCCAACTCTAGTCACAGCCTGAACTTAAGCCCTGTTTTTGACCCTCCATCCCCACCCTAAGTCTAATCCACATTTTATCGTTTATCCCAATTCTCAACCCCACCCTGATCCTAACCCTAATCCTAAATTTAATCCTAATTTTAACACATACCCTGATCATAACTTTGTTCCCAACCCTGACCTGGAGAGACACCTTAGAGGTCTGCCCAGGGACAGGCCAAGTGAGTGTCATCAAATAGTCCTCTCTTAACAGCTTGAAGCCCAAGATGAAGCATTAGGACCTGGACTGTGGTTTTTGTAACGTAACTTTGCTTCAATATGTTCTACTTATTCTGAGGCCATTTCTTCCTGTATGGAACAGCAGGGCCAGTAGTCAGTGTCCAGAGTGGTGCAGTCACCCCCTGGACAAGTGTTGTTTCTGTTTGGTATCGGCTACACACTCATGTTTACAGTCACCCAGTACTTACGGCTCACAAGGCCAGCTTTCCAATTAGGGTAGTGATTTAGTTTTACATCAAATACATTTAAACTCTTTCAGAGTGTGTAGATTAGAAAAATTCTTAAATACATATTAGAGGTGGTGGCAGGCATAATAACAATAATCGCAAAGGTTTATTGAGTGCTTATGTGGGCCGATTGTGATTCTAAGCACTTTCTATTCATCTGCTTCTTCTAATGCTCACAACCATTAAAGCTGGGTCTATCATTAGTCCCACTGTACAATGCAGCAAATGGAGGCTGAGAGGCCTCCCTATCTTGTTTGGGTCTCAGGACTGGTCAGTGAGAGTCAGGACTTGAATCCAGATCCCTGACTTGACCCCATGTTCCAAAATGCTTCTGCCCACAGGATACACATAAACGGTGTTGGTATGATGTTTGCCTGGGCTTGTATGTAGAATGATCACTTGCTCTGATTGCTCAAGACTCTCTTGATTGAAGGGATATCATGTATCTTGCATGGAGGGAGACCCGCAAGTTTCAGGCCAATGGTTACCAAAGATGACTCTAGTAATGTCTTTTCCAATCTCTTCTGAGATTGTCTTACTGCGTATGGTGGCAACACCCGCCAAGCATATGCAACCAGCCTAAATATGGGAGATCTGTAGGGATTGTGAAGAGTAAATATACACATCTTCTAACCACACACATAACATCCAGACATTCCTGCTTTAAAATAACACGGTAAGTGCCTGATCGGTGTGAATGTAACTAACAGTGACACTTGCCTTCTCCACATAAATAACAGAGAGAAAATGTCCCACATCTCTATCTATAGCAGAATAGTGTCATGTACAGAAATATCATATCTTGGCACACTGACATATATCATATATCAGAATAAAGGAGGCTCTGTCAGTGCAGCCGAAATAGTAATGATACAGATGATAGTTAAGATGTAATAGTGATGGAAGATGTTGATAGTGATGATGGTGGTGGTGGTGGTGGTGGTGGTGGTAGTGGAGGTGGTGATGGTGGTGAGTGGTGGTGGTGATGTGACAATAGTGGAGGTAATAATGACAAGACTAGCTGTCCTGCAAATCATCACTCACTTTATTTCAACACTGTGCTCATTGCTTTGTGGGCTCTGTTTTTTTGTCTTTGTTTTTGATTTTTGAAGCAGGGTCTTGCTATGCAGTCTTGGCTTGCTTGGAACTCACTATGTAGAGCAGGTTGGTCTTGAACTAATGACACCTTCTACCTCGGTGTCAAGTGCTAGGATTATAGATGTGTGCTACCATGATTGGTTGTGTGAAATTCTGGTGGGGCAGAGTCATTAACTGTCATCTCTAGGGGCTGGAGAGATGGCTCAGCGGTTAAGAGCACTGTACTGCTCTTCCAGAGGTCCTGAGTTCAGTTCCCAGCAACCACGTGGTGTCTCACAACCATCTGTAATGGGACCTGATGCCCTCTTCTGGTGTGTCTGGAGATGCTATAGTGTACTCATATAAATAAAAAGAAATAAATTTTTAAAAAAAAACCCTGCCATCTCCATCTTGCACACAAGGAAACAGGGCACATAAAGCTTCTACAATTAATATACACAGGAAGAGAGGAGCTGGGATTTCTAATTCAGGCATCACATCTGTAGAGGAGTCCCGTTCACCCCTTTGGTACATGAGGAGAGCACATCAGAACTGGGTCATGAAAGTCATGGCATCCGCACCCATGCCAATGACATTGCTTTCAGTGACTTTTGGGAATCTCTCCATCTACGATGTCTTGACGGTATCTGCTAGGAGCAGACTCAGCACGAGCTGCCAACTGGGTGATAAACAGTGGTGCCTCTGAATCTGCATTTTTGCTCCCTTGATATTTCTTGGCCACTGAAGTTCTTCCTCTCCTCAGGGCCCACTTCCAGGCATGGATGGATGCCCCTGTGTCTGGTGCCCAGAGAGAAGGGATACACGCCTTCACATACCTCACAGAGCTGGGGTACAGAGAAGGGCGGCTTAGCTTCCTGTCGGGCTGCTCTGGACGCCTCCCCTCTCAGCTGTTGCTGTGCCTTCCCTCATTTCCTTTCCCTCTGAAGGAGCCTCATCAGAATTCAGTGAGCGAAGGCAATATTTATGGGAATAACCTTGAGCCTACTCGTACATGTATTTGTAGCGTTCAACACTTTATTATTAGCAACAGATTACTTGGTGATATACCTCACGATTGCTTGCAATGCACTACACCTTGCCCGAAGACTGCTCAGAACATGCAAGACATGGAGCGAGAGAGGGAAGGGGGAGGGGGAGAGGAGAGGAGAGAGAAGAGTGAGGGAAAAGGAGCAAGGGGAGGGGGGAGAGGGAAAGAAGGGAGGTGGGAGAGAGGGGAGGGGAGGAACCTCTTCCTCCTTTCATGACATCCTGGACACAAGCTATGCCACCCTGACCCATCAACCTGCATCTAGACCACTGATTCTCAACTTTCTAATGCTGCAGTCCTTTAACACAGTTCCTCATGTTATGGTGACCCCCAACCACAAGATTTTTACATTATGTAAGAGTTGCCACTGTTAGGTACCTGTACTGTAAAAACATTGTAGGGCTTTGGTCTGGTGCTGCTTGTATTCACATGCTAAATTCTGTATACCCCCAAGATCTGGTTGCTCCAAGACAAGCAGATCTTTACATATACCAGCTTTTGTTGTGTAAACCTTGTCCCCCAAAGTATCCCTGATGCCTACAGCCTGAGATGGATAAAAGGGAGGGACAGAATGAAGGGTCCAGGGCTTGGGTTCTCAGAATGGCCATGAGGACCTGCTTGTTGGAGTAGGAGCAGCCCAGGCAGAATATGCCAAGTGGTATTTTAGGGTTACTGACAGAGAAGTAGACAAAATGGCAGAGGGTTGACAGCTGCCCAGCTCTAGTGCTTCGAAACTTATTATAAATATAAAGGTTGTTGTGTCTTTTATGGGGGAACAATATGGCCTAACTGGGGTAAAAAAAACCCTCCAAAATAATATTTACCCATAATACATCGGTATTATGGTTTTAAGTGATTCCTGGGAAAGTGTCATTTGACTCTCAAAGGGGTGATGGCCCTTAGTTTGAAACTGTTGATCATCGACAGTTGAGTCTTTGATTTGAGGGCTCTTAGGGATTTTTGATGCCAGGAACACTTGGGCCTTTTCCCAGAAGGTGTCCCCAAGAGAGCACTCCTGAGACTGCAACCACAAGAAAGCCTTTGATAATTGTCAAGAACCTTGGGACTTAGACAGAGAGCCATATGACACCTTTAGGCTCCAACAACTTAGGTGTCCCTCCTCATCCCCCCAGGACAAAAGTGATTAAGAAAAGAAATTAAGGAAAGAAAGCGTCACTTTGGTTTATGGTCTCAGAGGATTCACCCATGGTCACTTGGACTCATGCACTCAGGCAAAATATCATGGTAGTGTTAGCATGTGTCAGAGGAAAGCTGTGGTGTATAGTGAGCTGAGGTTGGAGCAGCTCACATCATGGTGGACTAAAGCTGAGAGAGAATGCCTCACTGTGTGGCAGCAGGAAGTAGAGAAGAGCTCACAAGGACCAGTGGTCTACTTCTTTCAACCAGGCCCTTCCTTTGACGCTTGTATGACCACCCCACCCCCGTGCTCCAATAGTCCATTTAACATTTGAAAGCTCCAATGGCTCAAACCATGGAGTAAGCCAGAGCTCGCATGATTTATAGAACCGGCTCTAGAAAGAGTCTCGGTCACAAACTATTGATCTTCTTTGGGCACTTACCACTCATGGTCTTGGCTCTAATCTCTTTTCCTGCAAGGTGGTCTGACAAGTTGTCAGGATGGTGTGAAATCTTTTCCTGGGAGAAAAGGTCCTCCCGTGGCTGACACTAGGTCTTTAGCTTTCCCTTGTGTGCAGTTCCTGGGAAAATTTAGTTCTTTGTGGATCTGTTATGTCAGCGGTCTGACAGCTTCTGGGAGGGGCAGCACTGCTACCCTCTAGGTGCTGTCTTTCCTGCTAGGGTGGTTACAGTAGGAGCTAGGTTCTTCCCCAGAGTCTCTGGAATGGACAAGCACCCTCCCCCCCTCCATGTGGCCTCTTTATATAAAACAAAGTTTGGACAGAGACTCATGCACACAAGAGCAATGTATAGAGCAGGGGAAGGCAGGGTACTTCTTTGACAAGTCTAGGAGCAGCAAAGACGGTCAGAAACGACCAGGTGTCAGGACAGAGGCACAGAACGATTCTTCCCTATAGCCTCAGCACAGCTGGTCCTGGTGCCTTGACCTCTGACCTCTGGAAGCGTGAGGAGACATCTCTGTTGCTGAAGCTTGTGTTTTGTGGAGACTTGTTACTTCAGCAAAGGAAGATGCCATGAGACACAGACAACTTGAAGAATATGGAGAGGGGGAGATGGGAAGGAAAGGAAGAGAGGGTTAAGGAGCTTGTCTAATAGCCAGACCATTACCTATCCAGTCACAAGAAGTGAGAGTGACGGTGTGAGAGTGTCTGCACTAGAAAGTCTTAGTGAACACTATTCTGCTGATCTATGTCCCTAACTTTAGAAAGTCTTGGGCCTTTGGCTCAGACTTGGGTTCAAACCCCAGCTCTTGGTTTGAGGAAATGGCTCAGAATGTAAAACTTTTGCTGTGCAAGCATGAGGAGAGAGTTTGGATCACCAGCACCTACGGGAGAAGCCAGGCTTGGAGGCAGAGACAGGAGGACTGCTGATTAACCATCCTAGCCTAACTGGTGAGTTCCAGGTCCAGTGTGAGACTCTGTTCCAAAAAAATAAGGTGGAGAGTGACTAAGCCAGGTCTGATGTCATCTTTTGGCCTCTGTGTACATGTGTACACATTGCACACACACAGGAACACATGCACAGAGACACATGCATACAGACATATACACACACAGACAGACAGACACAGACAGGGACATACATACATTCATACATACACCTTGGCCCTACTGTGTAAATTTTGTCTAGTCACTTAACTTCTTTGGGCTTCAAAGCTCATCCACAAACAACATGTTATTAATGAGGACTTTATTTGTGAGTTCTGTGACATCGTGTAAACTGCTGTATTTGCTCAGAGCAGGAAGGAAAGCTGAGCTCTGTGTACAGGGAGCAAAAGGAAGCATTGCTGTACAGACTCTCGTGGGCATTGTTTCCCTCCCCATGGGCAGGACTGGAGGTGTTAGAAGCCAGGAATCTAGAGGCCCAGGGCTGGAAACCCCTGCCAGGAAGTGAAGTCACTACAATTCTGTACCTTAGGAGTCCCTCCAAAGGGAAGTAGGGTCACCGGTGTGGAAAGTATCCACGTCATCCTGGCATTCTTGAACAGCAAGTGCTGGGGCTGCGCTGTTTCCATGGTGACGGAGAAGCCAGTGTCAGCACTGAAGGTGGGAGGAGGTGGTGTGGAGAGCACATTTAGCGGTTGATCTAGGGATCCTAGCCACAGTGAATGGGGTCCATGTGTGACCTGTGAAGTCCTTGCCCTAGGGAGTGCACACCCGGCTCTTCTGTCCTCAGCAGCTCCTGCAATGAGCACCGGTGCCTGTGTGTGTTGATGTGTCTGAGTGTCTGTTTGTCTCTCTGTGTGTGAGCATGTTGTCATTTGCTTCTGTGTATCCTTAGGTGCCTATGTTTCCTCATGCCTGCATACATGCCTTATTGTGTCCTTGTGTGTCTGTGTGTACCTTTATACTTAAAATATCTATATAGCTTTAAAACTTTATTATTACTATTTGGTGAGTGTGTGTAAGTGTGCATGTGCATTGACATGTGAGAGAGTGGGCACATGTGTGCCATGGCCTGTGTGTGGAGGCTCAAGGAGAGCTTAGTGGAGTTAGTTTTCTCTTTCCACCTTTACGTGGCTTCTGGGGACTAAACTGAGGTGCTGAAATGACTGCAGCAAGTGCTTTACCCACTGAGCTCTCTTGCTGGCCCCTACATGGATGTTTCAATATCGTCCGACATTTGCCAAGCACTTAGTATCTGTGCGCAAATGTGGTAACAGCTTCATGTAGACTACAGTTTAATTTTCCCCATTTGCCAGGAGAAAACAGAGGCACAGGGGAATTATTTGTCTGTAGAGCAAATAACTTGTTTAGAAGGCAAATTTACTTATTGGCTAATAAGTAAATGGTACAGCTTGGGCCGTCTTTGCCGGCTCTGTGCATATGCTTGTATGTGTCCCTGTGCGTCTGTGTGCATACGTGTCTATATGTGTCATTGTGTCCCAGTGTTTCTATAGGTCTCTGTATATGCCTATGTGCTTCTGTCTCTCTATGTATACATGACTGTGTATCTTTGTGTCTCTGTATTTGTGCCTTTATGTGTTCCTGTGTTTATGTGTAACAATGTGCGGATGCCCAGGTGCATTTGTGTGTGTGTGTGTGTGTGAGCATGTGCACATGTATGTACATTATACATATACATACACATAAATGCATGGCACTTGCATCCATATGCCATGTATGTGTGTGTGTGTTTGTTTGTATGCACGGTGTACCTGTGGAGGTCACAGGGCAACCTTGGATATTGGCCTTTGACTTTTACCTTGCTTGAGGCAGGGTTTCTTGTTCCCACTGTGACCTTCTGTGGATTCTCCTGCCTCAGCCTCCCTTCATCTTGTGGAAGCACTGAGATTATAGATCTATTCTGCCCCATCTGGCTTTACATGGGCTCTGGGGATTTGAACTAAGATCCTTATGTGTGTGTGGCAAGCCCACCAGGCTGCCTCCCTAATCATCATACTGAAATGTAGTTGTCACTGTAACAGTAGCCACTGTGCCTTATGACCACTGTGTGCTCAATGCCCCACATAGCACCCAACACACACTGGGTCTACACCAACGTGGCCAGACTGAAAAAAGAGGGGATAGATGAGGCTCAGGGTCAGTGATGGATAATTTACTGAAGTCATAGGAAGACAAATGTAATAAGGTAGAAATAAAGTCAGACCCTCTGTCAGTCTCCATCCAGGAGGGCTTGAAAGGGCCCAGCAGCTGCCCAGTGACAACTGTCATCGCTCACCCAGTGATCTGTTAATCAGGTATAACTAAGGTGCCAGTGATTCTCCCTACTGGGAAATGCTGGGTGACCAGCAGGGGGTGACCACGTGGTGTTGGTGACATTGACTGTCCTTTACACTTTAGGGCAGGTAGCAACATCCCTGTTCCTACCCACTAGATGTCAGTAGCAACCTCCAATCCTTCCAGTTGTGACAACAGAAATGCCAGGAGATGTCAAATATTCCCCACAGGACAGCAGTGCCCCACTGAGATCCACGGAGTTACAGTGACTTCATTGCACAGCTGTTCCATCAGGTCCCAGGCAGGTGACACCCACAGGCTAGCAAAGAAAATGGTGGGAGAGGGGAGCTTGCAACTTAGCTGCGACGAAATGAGTCATCTGGGACTCTTCCTGCAGATACTACCCCATGACAGGACCTGGGAGAGCAAAAGCAAAGCCTTGGAATCCCTGTGAGTTATCCAGTGAGTGACCGGGTTGCATGGAGAGAGGGAGGAGGAGGAGGGGAAGGAGGAGGAGGGGGAGAAGGAGGAGGGGAGGGGGATGGGGAGGAGGAGGGGGGGAGAAGGGGGAGAAGAGGAGGAGGAGGGGGAGGAGGAGGGGGAGGGGGAGGGGGAGGAGGAGGAGGAGGAGGAGGAGGAGGAGGAGGAGGAGGAGGAGGAGGAAGAGGAGGAGGAGGAGAGGTTTGGCAGGGTTCTGGGGTTCTAGGGCCTGAGATAATGCAAAGTCTCTGCCCTTTGTATTACTGCTTCTCCTCAGTGATCTCACGAAATGCCGGACAGACGCAACCTAATAAAGAAAAGAAGACATACTTTGGCCCACAGTTTAAGGATTTGGGGATACCACCACCGTGGCTGCAGTAGCTTGAGATAGTTAGCCAAGCACTGCATCTGCAGCCGGGAAGCAGAGAGATGGACGCCTGTGCTCAGCCTGCTTTGCTTTGCCTGGTCCAGGACCGCAGCTGATCTCAAGCACCCCTACAGTTAGGGTGGGCTGGGTCTCCCCATCTCTGTTAACCAAATCTAGAAACTCTACCACAGACATGCCTAGATGCTTATTTCCCAGGTCACTCTACTCCTGTCAAGCTGACGAACTAATGACTGTATTTTTACACTGGGTGGCATCCAGACCAACATGCTGGGCATGTGGTTAGCAAAACTCTCCTAGAGCTCACTTCTCTCCTGTTTCCTTCCTAGACAGGCTTCCAAGTGTAACTGGCTTGACCCACGCTACCATCTCGTCAGCAAGAACGCACGCAGGACACTCGGATCCGTCTGCAGTAAAGCTTTAATGAATCTCAAGAGATAGATGATCAGCTTCAGGAGAGGAGACCCAGAGAGCAGAAAACCCTTCCCTTATATAGGCTGCGAAGTAAGTTTGGAGACGTGCACTAGCCGGATTGGCTGCCCACCATCAGCCAGATGACGCCATGGGAGAGGCAGGGCTCAGGTAATGGAAAGATACCCTGACGCCTGCGCACACTACTTGTTTTTCACCACGAGCAACAGATGTCAGCGCCATTTTGTAATGGCGACCGTGAGGGCGGCTCCTCACACTGGCTAGTTTTGTGTCAACTTGACACAGCTGGAGTTATCACAGAAAAAGGAGCTTCAGTTGAGGAAATGCCTCCACGAGATCCAGCTGTGGGGTATTTTCTCAATTAGTGATCAAGGGGGAAAGGCTCCTTGTGGGCGGGACCATCGCTGGGCTGGTAGTCTTGGTTCTATAAGAGAGCAGGCTGAGCAAGCCAGGGGAAGCAAGCCAGTAAATAACATCCCTCCATGGCCTCTGCATCAGCTCCTGCTTCTTGACCTGCTTGAGTTCCAGTCCTGACTTCCTTGGTGATGAACAGCAGTATGGAATTATAAGCTGAATAAACCCTTTCCTCCCCAACTCGCTTCTTGGTCATGATGTTTGTGCAGGAATAGAAACCCTGACTAAGACAATGGGTGAGGTGGGGCAGAGGAATGTGCAGTGTTTGTCACATGGGATGGAGTCAGAAAACAGGACTGGGCTAGCAAACCTTAAGGCCTTCCCTGTGTGACACACTAACTCCAGCAGGCTCCACCTCCTAAAGGCTTCATGACCCTCCAAAACAGCACAAGCAACACATGAACCTGTGGGAGACATCTTAGACTCAAACTTTATGACAGAAGGGTTGTTTGATAGCCCTCCACTTGGATAAGCCCCAATGTGTGTTGGGGTCCTTTTGTGACTTCATGGTCATCTCCCTAACCCCATACTTACTCTCTCAAAGTCACCTACTCCATCAATTCTGCCTGGCTACTTTTCAAATCCTAATTGTGTTCTGTATCTTGCCCAATGTTTGGCACTTCTAACAATTAGCATAAAGGTCTGACATATAGTAGGTGGTCATCTGCTCCTACATTAGCATAGACCTATAGTGTGCCAGGTGTTGTGAAGGGCACTGGGCACGCTGTGGTGTTAAGCATCTACCTTCGGGAGTGTTTAATATACTGTCTCCCTGGTGTGACAGGAGATGAGATACAGACACAGCTCCAGAGAGTCACTTCTCAGGTCTGTGAAATGCTGTTCCCTGGAAAACAGCTCCAGGAAAGTAGGCTCAGGCAGTGCGGAGCACCTGTGCAGACAACAAGGTCTAGTCCTCGGCTCATAGCAAACAACAATCACAGGACATATTGGGCCTTGTCGGGTGTGTGTGTGTGTGTCCAGAGTCTGTCTTCTGGAATGAGTAGGAGAGTGTGGAAGTCTAAGATGATCCTCAAGCGAAGACATGGAGCTACTAAGTCAGGGGCCTTCATAATTCTCCTTGAATGCTCACAACTTTGTGATGTAGGCTCTGGGGTTCATACACCCATTTTACAGACCCAGAGAGATCGACTTGTCTGCGGTGGCCAGTGAGCTGGCAGCAGGGTACATGTGATGCCTGGACGCCCATCTCTGTTTTTATTTTTTCCCCTTTCTCTGATCTTCCTGCCTCTGCTTCCTTTTCAGCATGCTGGGATGGCAGGCTGTGTGCCGTCCACCCAGTTATTGTGAGAACCCGGCCTAGTGCAAGCCCAGCACAGTCTACCAACTGCTCTGCCTCCCTAGTCCTGGACTTTTCAACTCGCAATGGGTGCTTTGGGTTGTAGGTTCAGAGCACAGACTGGAGGTGATATCACAGCTCTGAGTTGCCGGCCTTTTGACGCTAGCCAAGTCACTTTTCCAAGTCTTGATTTCCTTATATCCATAATTCTAAGCCTTCTTGTGAGGTAGCAGTGTGACGGCCCAAGTAGAAAAGATTCTAAGAGAACATGGTAAAGCTCTCAGAACACACAGCGGCTGCTGCCTCAGAAAAAAAAAAAATCCCAAAGTTCTTTTCTTTTTGTAGAAGCTGAAAGCCAAAGGGTGGATGATCTCACCTCCTTCCCCGGAAGGAAGATGCAGAACTTCCTGGGAACCGCACATCCCTCCTTCCTCCTCCGAGTCCAAATTTCAAGAAATGCAGCTAAAATTGGCCCTCAAACAGCTTTTGCAGAGCACGCCGCAGCTTTTTTTGGGCCTAGAGAGCCAGTTTCCATGATGAAAGTGGCACAGAAGGAGAGACCCAGCTAAAAACAGCCACCGCCCAGGCTGGTGTTAACAGGATGCAGCCTACCCTAAGATCTGGCAGTTCATACGCCCAGGCTTCCGCAGCTGATTTGCGCATCGCCACTAGGTGGTAGCATCGCGACATGAGGCGCGGGAGCACACTCCAGGACCCCAATGACCGAGAACCCTGTGAGTGAGAACATTAACCTGCCTTGGAATTCGCCACTTCATTGTCTTGCTTTTATTTTGGGGCATGCATTTGCATTACAGGAGCTCCACCGAAGAGTACTTCTTTTAGGGGATTGGGACCCAAAGAGGTCTTGGGCATCCTGGCTGCAAACACCAGACACCCTGAATCACCTAACCCAGCAGGTTTCACCATGCCAACCTGGCTTCTTTTTGAACATTCCAAGCAGAGGCGTCAGAGTCTAGAGGGAGAAGGTACGCATTTGGAGTAAAAGCCAGCTGTCTCCTTTTCTGGGTGCAGGCAGTGTGGCTGCGGTGTCTCAAGGCCACTGAGGCATTATAACCTAGACCCTGAGCAGGATATGAAGGGACTGTTTTCAGAACAAAGAGGACTCACTGCTGTTTCTACAAGTATGTGTGAGGCACATGCATTTGTTAAATGCACTTGCCTGGGCCTGCAGAGTATGGGAGGCCAGAGATGACATTGGGTTGTTATCCTCAATTGCTTCTCCTTTTTATTATTTTGAGACAGGGTCTCCCATTGAATCTAGAGCTCATCTGTGGCTACACTGGTTAGCCAGGGAGCCCTGTAGTGCTGGGGCGATTTACTTTCTTCTCCGGGAGGCTGGGGCTCCTAACTCAGCTGAGAACTTACTTAACCAAGCTTGAGGGCTCACACAGCCGGTGTTTCATCCACTGAGGCATCTCCCCAGCCTCTATTGTCTATTGTCTATTACAGTTCAGTTTCTCTCTGGTCCAGTGTATAGTAGATGCTCAACAAACACACATCACGTTTTCTCATCTAAAATGCTTGGGACTAGAAGTGCTTTGGACTAGGATGTTGGAATACATGCACAGATACAGTGGGGTGTCTTGGGAAAGGGCCCTGAGTCTGAACCCTGCATTCAGGTATGTTCTGTATGTATCTTTTATGCATAGCCAGAGGTCAGTTTTATAAACTTTTCCATGCACCTGTGTTTTGACTGCAGCTGTCATGCAAGGTCACATGTGGAATTTCCCACTCGTGGTCTAATTTGCTCAGTTTTGGATTTTGGATTTTTGGATTATGGATATTTATTATCTTAGTTTGGGGACCACAGAGGAAGGTGGACAGGGTGGGCCAACACTGTGGACACCAGGAGTTTTCCTTTAAGAAATGTAAATTCTAGTCCCTGTCTGGCCACCACCCGAGGCAGAACCTCCTGGATAGGCTCTCGAGAGATCTCAAAGCACACACTTGAGTTGCTCCACAGCGAAGCTTCTTCTGGCCCCAGTGATCAGGAATTTACCTCAAGTTCTGCGAAATGGCTTTATTCCTCAGGCTAGTCCTCCATTACAACCATCTCTCTCATTTTCCTCAAGCGTCTCCAGCTTTCTCTGCCTGAGCACAGGTGTGTCTGGCTGATGCACTGCACTGTATACAGGTGTGTCAGCCAGATACACTGCAGTGTGCACAGGTGTGTCAGCCAGGTGCACTATAGTGTACACAGGTGTATCAGGCTGATGCACTGCACTGTGCATGGGTGTGTTGGGCTGATGCACTGCACTGTGCACAGGTGTGTTGGGCTGATGCACTGCACTGTTCATGGGTGTGTTGGGCTGATGCACTGCACTGTGCACAGGTGTCTCAGGCTGATGCACTGCACTGTGGACAGGTGTGTTGGGCTGATGCACTGCACTGTGCACAGGTGTCTCAGGCTGATGCACTGCACTGTGGACGGGTGTGTTGGGCTGATGCACTGCACTGTGGACAGGTGTGTTGGGCAGATATACTTTTCTTCACTCTATTGGGCATTCTGTCTCCATGAGCTCTCAGCCTGCCGATTTGCTAGCTATCATAAGTGTCCTCTCTGTCATCCTAGTTACTGGGAAGTAGATAGCTTTTCTTATTGTCTTGTCTTCTTCACCTTTGGCCACCTAAAGTGTCTTTCACACCCCAGCTTTCTTTCTATTTCTTTGCTGTTGCCTAGCCTCTCATCGCCCAGCTTTTGGGGCTGTTACCTTACCTCCTAACCAAGTCACTGCCCCCTTATTTTGTATAATCAACATAGGGTGATACAAAATTAGGGGAAAGAGCTTCCAAGTGACTCAGGTCAAATTTGGTTAGAGGCAGTTGCTGCTATTCACAGTGTGGTCCATGGACTATAAGCTTCAGGATGTAGTCAGAGACGCCAGGCTTCATCCCAGGCCCGCAGAGTTGGCACCTGCACTTACCCTGCCTTCCCAGTGACTCCTCTGCATGGGAGAGCATTTGAATAGCATTTGAATTCAGTCCGAGGATCTGATGGGCAAGCAGGTCTGCTGGACCAAGGGAGGGTTGCTGAGGGATGCAAGTGCCTCGTGGACTTTAGCATAAGTGGCTGTATTGGAACTCTATATCCCTGACCTGAATCAGGATGCTTTCAAGTCTTAGCTTAAGACACGGTTGTCAAAGAGATGTTGTAGCCAGGCTCATTTCGTCATCTGTTGCTCTCCCTGGACAACTGAGGCCCCTTAAATGCTCATTCCTGGATCTTACTTTAGATTGCTTGAGTCTGTGAGGGGTGGCAAGTGGAGACAATCTCCCCAGAGGATTTGAAAGTGCAGCTAGGATTAAATCTTGACAGAGAATCAACAGCCTGCAGCTATGAAGCTGCTCTGTGACCACCACCTCTCTTTTCAACATGACTGCTACCCAGAGCACTTGCTCTCAAGTAACATCCTCAAACTAACAGTCCCCTAGGATTTGGTCTCACATGTAGATTTCTGGGTTCCACTGCAGAGCTACTGAATCAGAAATACTGGGAACAGGGCCAGGAATTTGGTTTCAAGTCCTATGCTGTCTCCCAAAGCACACATAGGAACCAGCATCCTATCCCTGTGTGCTCTGGGGTTCCCTCTCACTGCTAACTGGCCTTTGTCCATGCCTGTATTCATTTTTATTTTAAATTTTTTTTCTAAGACAGGTTTCTCTGTGTAGCCCTGGCTATCCTGGAGTTTACTTTGGAGACAAGGCTGGCCTTGAACTCACAGAGATCCACCTGCTTGTGCCACTACCACCTGGCCCACTGCTTTATTTTTGTAATGTAAACAGAAGGTCCTAGAGAAAAGCTGGGCTGCCATGTAAAGGCTCTCCAAAGCTTACTGATTAGAACTGTGATTGTCAGGAGACAAATTGTCTTGGGCTGTTTTTGGCCCCTTCAAAGGCCATCTATTGTCTGCCTCTGTGTTTGACCTAACATCCTTGCGACTATTAGGTAAGACCTTTTTTGAAATGTACAAACACAGGCCAGCTTCCAACAATCCAAAGGCTGAGACTGTACATCAGATAACATCTGAGGCAGGGATTTCTTGCTTTTCTGTAATCTGCCTACCTGCTTTCATCAATGTAGCATTCGTGTGTGAGGTGTGTGTGTGTGTGTGTGTGTGTGTGTGTGTGTTGGCCAGAGGTTAACTTCCCATGTTATCTATCTTGTCTTGTGACAGCATCTCTCACTTGGCCAAGCACTTTCTGATTAGGATAGGTCTCTTGCCTAGCAACCCTCAAGGATGCTCATCTCTGGCTCCCCAGCACTGGAATAAGTGTGTGCCACTGTGTCCGGCTTCTTTTATGGGCTGTGGGGCTTGAACCAAGGTCCTCATGCCTGCATAGAGCACTTCAACTGAGTCGTCTCCCCAGCCCTCCACTGACATCTTTCCATTGTAAAGGATCTTGCTTTATTCCTTTGCTATGCTACCATAGGAACTTCATGAAATAGTTGCCACTATGGGTCACTGTATTTGGGACCTCCTGAATCTGGCTTCCTGGGCTGTGGTCACTCATATTTCCTCCAGAATAAACTTGTATTCCTTTTGAGGCAAGAGCGCTATTAAGCTCATGTGTTTTGTATTGACGGTACTGAGGGTTACTGTCTAGAAAGCCCCTCATTCTCAGCTGCACATCACATGCATTAAATCTCCAAGATAAAAGACAGGAGGCATTGAAGCTATCAAGATGGTCCGGAAGGGAAAGGTACTTTTTCTGTTGCGATGGAGCACCATGACCAAGGCAACTTAAGAAAGAGCGTACTTACAGTTGCAGAAGATTAGAGTAGTGATATAGAGTAGAGGTGGCGGGCTGTGAATGGCACCCGGAGCAGAAGCCAAGGGCTCACATTTTAAGCCACAGGCAGGAGGCAGAGAAAACGCACCAGAAATGGCATGAGACGTGGGGACCTCAAAGCCCTCCCCAGTGACATACTTCCTCCAGCAAGGCCACACCTCCTAAACCTAACCAACAGCCCTGCCAACGGTGAGCCAAGCATTCAAACCCCCGAGTCTGAGGGGACAGTGTCACTAGAGTTCACAAGGAACCCGCTGTTCCAGTCCAGTTCCTGGGCCCCACATATTGGAGGGAAAGCTCCATCCACTTGCTGTCCTGTGGCCTGTGTGCAACCCAGCCAAAAGAAATAAAAAGGTAACAAGACATTTACAGAGGAGACAGTGAGACACAGGGGGAAGTTGCCAATATTCTACCAGCTGCTCTCCTCTGTGAACTAATAGGGGCGCTGAAATCACATCTTTCTGTATTCAGTGTGAGAGAGAGAGACACATCTCTGGGGCTTGCTGGCCAGCTTCATAGCCTGACTTAAGACTACCAGGGTAAGTGAGAGGTCCTATTTCAAAGAAACCAGATGGTACCTAAGGATTGTAGAAAGTTCGAGGTAAGTTTGTCTCAAAAACATCAGCAGCTATGACCATGACGTCAAAGACAAAAACAACAAACCCCCAAATAGGAAAAGACAGAAAGAAAAATGCAGAGCAAGCAAGGAAACAAACAAACAATCCAAAATACCACCACCACCAAAAACCTGATTCTACTTCTTTTACAATTTTATCTATTTATTTTTTGTGTGTATACGTGTCACATGTATGAGTGTGAGTATGGTATGAGTGGGTGTGAGTGGCAGATGGGCGTGGCTGTGTGCACTTACGTGGAGGCCAGAAGAGGATGTCACGTGTCCCATCTCCTTCTACTACCTGCCTTATTTGTTGGAGACAGGGCTTCTCACTGAGACTGGAGCAAATAAGCAGCAAGCCCTACTAATGGTCCTGTCTCTACCCCTCACAGTACGGGGTTATAGACACAGACATACAGGTCTCTTTTTACATGAGTCCTGGGATTTGAACCCAGGTTCTCAGGCTTGTGCAGCAAGTGCTCTTGTCTGCAGAACCATCTCCTCAGCCCTCTAGTGCCTCTGTTGCAGCTGCTATAGCAGAAGTTTTGGGGATATACTTGTGAATAAACCTGCTACTCGAGCCTTCTGCTTTTTCCCCTCTTCTTTGCACCCCATTAGTATCAGGAGTTTGTAATCTCATCTGCTTATGGGATTACTCAGCGGAGAGAGTGGGGGAGACATTTACCACCTTAGCCATTTGAAGCATACAATTCAGTTGTATTTTGCACATCACTGCCGGTGCCCTCTCCCCCCAGGCCCTGTTAAACATTATTCTGCTTTCTGAACATGCACGACTCACTCTCTGGGTACCTGTTACAAGTGGCACCACAGCTTTTATGCGCTTTTTTTTGTCCCTGGTTTATTTCCCTTCCTTAATGTCTTCATTGCTCTGTGGTGTCAGAACACACAGGGACTTTCTTTTGTAAAGGATAAAACAAAAACTATATATGACTTTTATTATTGTTTTATTACTTACCCATGCATATGTGCATGGGCAGGGAGCAATTCACTGGAGCATGGACAATTTACCAGTAGCTACATCCTCAGATGATTCTCCCCTCCAGGAGCCATCGCCTGCCCATAGGTGTGTAGTTAGGAGTGGGTCTTTGAGAGCTGGCTTGGTCTCATGCAGGTCTTGTGCAGGTGGGCATAGCTGATGTCAATTCCTGAGCACAAACATGGCCACGAAATATCCAGAGGACAGTATTTTGAATCACCCTTCCCCATCTTCCTGCTTTTAAATTCTTTCTACCTCTTCTCCTCGCCAACATAATATTTTTATTAATTATTTGGCAATTTCATACAATGTACCATGACCACTTTTGCTTCCCATTTTGACCAGGTCCATCCTCTCACTCTTGCATGCTCCCCCAAGTCTCCCCAAAATACCAAGTTCAATTTGTGTTGCCCATAAACTCACTGGAACATGGTCAATCTCCCAGTGGCTAGCCTCTTAAAGAAAACTGAGTCCTTCTGCTCTATCCCAGAAGTTGTCAACTGTGAGGAGCTGTACTTCAGCATCGTTATCACAGTTTTTAAGGACTCTCTTCTACAGGACTGTTTCTTTTGTGTTTGGGCGTGGGGAGAGAAGTTGTCACGGAAGTCTTCAGTGTCTCTCTTTCTCAGGTATGAGTCTGGAGTCATTGATACCACTGAAAAAGAAGCTTCCTTGCTCATAGTGGCTGACAGCCGCATAGTCAACGGACATCAACATGGCCTCTGGCAATGAACCACTCTTCATCCTCAGTATCCTACTGCTGCTCTGAGTCAGGGTGTCTGGGGGGCAGGATCCATACAAGCTTCTGGCTGCTGCACACCACCTTACCCTCTGAGTCAGCCAGCCACTCTGCTGGCACCCAGGGTGGGCGTGACCTTCATGCTTGCAGCCTGCAGACAGCGAGGCTCTCCCCCACACAGCAGGGTGAGCGGCGGCGGCGGCAGCAGCAGCAGCAGCAGCAGCAGCAGCAGGGGCAGCAGCAGCAGCAGCAGCAGCAGGGGCAGCAGCAGCAGCAGCAGCAGCAGCGGCAGCAGCAGCAGCAGCAGCAGCAGCAGCAGCAGGGGCAGCAGCAGCAGCAGCTGCTGCTCCGTGCCGCAGGCAGGCCCGTCCTGTCCAGAACTTTCTTTTTAAGGCTGAATAATAAACCACACATTGAGTGTAAAGTGTCTGGAATTGGCTCATGTGTCAGAACACTAGCACCCCAGTTCCTTTAGGAGGTGGAGCCTCAGTGGAGGAAATGAGTCAGTCACCTGAGGCTTTTTAGCCCTGCCTAGCTTTCTGTTCTTGGGCTGAGCAGATGTCATGTGACCAGCCGTCTTCTGCCCTGTCTTCCATGGTAGAATGTATCCTTTAGAACTGCAAGCCAGAATAAACATTTTCTTTCCTAAGTTGCTTTTGTCAAGGCATTTTATACCAGCACCAGGGACGATAGCGAACATGCCACACTTATCTGTACCTGGTCGGCAGGGTTGGGGGCTGCTATTTCCTCAGGCTCTTGTGAAGAGGCCACTTCAGAAGCTCTTGCGTGTTTCACAGTGATCCTTGCCGCCTTTGAAGCTTTCGCTCCAAGGCCCCGGTATCCTGTATACTTTCAGCAAATATGGATGGCATATTCAGCTAGTGGCTGGCTTGTGATGATCTGAGAAGATGCCCTTGCTCTCAGGAGCTCCTATTGGAGCTGCTGGCTGAGTTTACCAAGAGGTAAAAGCAACCCTCTCTACATAGACGTGCAAAGGAATCCAGCCTACGGTTGCGGCTGTCTCTGAGGCTGAGTCCAGGGCTTTCTAGTTGTATTACAGAAGTGAAATTGAGGACTGCATGACAACTGAATTCTTAGTTTTCATGAGGAAGTGCCGTAGTGTGCCCACAGTGACTGTGCCATTTTGTAATCTTGCCAGAACCTGCTTTTATTTATTTTTTGTTTTTAAATCGTAGCCATCCTAAAGGATGTGAAGTAGTATCTTGTGGTATTGATTTGCATTTCCCTAATGACTAATGATGGTAAGCATGTCTTTATTTACTTGACTTTATTTTTGTTTTTTGTTTTGGTTTTTAGAGAGAGGGTTTTTCTGTGTAGCCCTGGCTGTCCTGGAACTCACTCTGTAGACCAGGCTGGCCTCGAACTCAGAAATCCACCTGCCTCTGCCTCCCGAGTGCTGGGATTAAAGGCGTGTGCCACCACGCCCGGCTACTTGACTATTTTTTAAGACTTTTGGAAACGTGTCTGTTCTCATACCCCTCCCCTTCACTGCACACTCCTGATAAAAGGCTCTTATAGCCTGGGCTGGTCTGGAACTTGCAGTCCTCCTGGCTCTGGCCCCTCTGTCCTGATTGGTGGCGTGTTTTTCTGTCCAGCTCCTTTGATTGAGTCACATTACTTTTTTATTGCTGCAACTGAGCACTTAAAATGGTTGACATCTGGGTTCCAGGCCCCTTTCTGGTTTGGTTGGTTTTAAGTATTGCCTGCCTTAGCCATGCCTCTAGGTTTAGATCTCAGTACTGAAAAAAAAAAGACCCCAGAACATTATTATATCTACCACTGTCACCATCACCACCACCGCCACCACCTTCATCACTGAGAGTAAACCCAAACAGGGCACCACTAAGCAAGTCAGAGCATAGGCACCCACCATTAGGGGCAAGCTTGCCCCGGGGCAGAGGAAGCTGTCACCTTGTAAAAAGCTGCGCAAGCCCTTCCTCATTGTGCCTTCTTGTTATTGCAACTAAAACTCTTTAGATAAACTCAGGGGCCATCAAACTTCGTCCCAAGGTGCTCTTCTAGGTGTCCCGATCACCGCTTCTCATAATACCAAACGGAGTGCTCCCAGAAGCAGTTTGGGTCCTCCTTTTTTTTTTTTTTTTTATTCTTCCTTAGAAACAGGGTCTACTGTATAGTGCAGGTTGACCTTGAACATGCACTCTGTCAGGGATGAAATTGTAGATCCACTACTGTCAGACTCTGTTGATCGTCTTCTGAACATGTGAAAAGTGCAGTTTAAACTGAGTGTGTTCAGAAATGTGGCTCCTTTCATATGTGCTTTTCTATATGGATGTAGGCCCTGAATAAAAAAGAAATACCATGCTTTCTTTATTCTAGAGAATGCTGTTTTGAAAAATATTATCATCGGTCTCCTTATTAGTTGCCAGCAATGAATATTCCTTCATTCTTTTATCTCCTGGTTGTGCTTGAGGTTTTTGCCACATTAAGATATGAGACTGTTGCTCTCGGTGGTGCCCAGGCATAGGGGTTTTATAAAGGCCTCTCCCCTCATTACTCTCGTCCCGGGTGATCACATTGTAGAGCTGAGAACTTCTAAACTTGGCTAGAAACGTGCTTTGTGGGGATTTCATGTGCTCGGGGACTTGGGTCTCTTGGTCCACGAGTTGGCAATTGTTAAAGCTCTTGATGAAAGTCCACCATTGGGGCCTGTCAGATGGCAGGCTGGGGAGGGGTCAAGACATGGAGGATTTCATGTTAGCTGCTCATGTAGATTGGGGGGAAGAGGGAGGAAGAGCCGAGGCGTCTGCTAAGTTGCAACCATCTATTTTCTTACTCATTACAAGAAAGAACAGGAATTCTTGCAGATGAATAGAGCCATTTAAGGTCCCGTGTATCTCAGAGAGTTCAGATTCTAGATTCCTTTTAAAAAATTACCCCTAACCTCCAGATCAGTTTGCCAACCTTCCCAGCCTTTCCTAACCTTCCTGTCCACCATTAGAACAACCCTTTCTTTCCCCCAAAGCAAGGTTAGCATTGTCTTGCCCCCTTGAGTGTCTCCTCTTACCAACCTCAGCTGCCGGAGGAGGAATTCCAGCTATCTGTGGAGAACACATTCAGAGGTCTGTTTAGTAAAATGACTTGATGTAATGAAGCCTGCATTAGATCAATTCTCACTGAAATGAGCTGGGATTTGATTTTTGCCCCTCCCCCACGTAACTTTCAATTTAATGATGAATTGTGGGAGTCATCAGCCTGCTGACATTTCGATGCTGGGCACAGCAGGCAACAGCTTTCCTGCTTGCTGGTCCTTCTGACTGGAGCTCTTGAAAGGCATTTTTGTATTTTTTTTTAAAGGGGAAAATTTTTGTTAAAGACCTTTTTCCTTGTTCCAGTGAGAATGCCATTTTAACATTTCCATTTGGTTGTTTTTAGATGTTCTCTTGGGTCACCAGTGTGAATATTAATGATGGTGTGCAATGCACACACAAATAAATGATTTGTGTGGTTGCAGGCAAACATTTCTGTGTGTTTTCTCCTCCCCATCTTTAGAAGGACTGGATTGGGTCTAAAGTGCTGCAGATCACTCAAAGATATTAAGAAAAAAGGATACAGGAAGGGCTGGGCACACTGGCTCAGACCTGTAATCGCAGTTCCCAGGAGACAGAAGCAGAAAGATCAGGAGTTCAGAACACTCCAGAGGAGGTTGGTTCATGTTAGTGTGCAATTGTTTGACTCTGTAACTTGGTGCTCAGATACATGTGTGATTTGGAGACAAAATGTAGGGAGTGGAGATTTTTTTGCACTTTTAAGATATTCACACTGACCCTTGGCCCCAAAACATCCCTGCTGGCTCTGGAGACAGTCGCTTACATTTACAGCTTGACTACAGTGAAGTGTCTCTTACTTGCTGGACACACGTGTCCAAAGCTCTGTGGATGCCTGAAATCACAGATGGCACTGCACCTGATAGAGGCTGTGTTTTTTCTGTCTGTGCATTCCTGTGTGTGGTGTGTGAATAGGTATACCCCACATAGACTCACATATTTTGAGTGCTTGGCCATTGGCAGTGGCTTTATTGGGTATGGCCTTGTTGGAGTAAGTCTGGCCATGTTGGAGCAAGTAAATCACTGTGGAAGTAGGCTTTGAGGTATCATATGCTCAAACTCCATCCAATATGGAACACAATCTCTCCTTATTGCCTGCAGATTCAGACACTGCCATGCTGCCCACCATGATAATGAACTAAACCTCTGAAATTGTAAACCAGACCAATTAAATGTTTTCGCTTATAAGAGTTACCTTGGTCACAGTGTATCTTCACAGCAATGAAACCCTAACTAAAGCAAACTATGATAAAGCTTAATTCAAACTATGCAGAAGAGCTTATCAGCAATAACTAGTAATAAAACAATAATTACAGACAATCTGCTGGAACAAAAGGGACAGTTTCACCACTCCTGGGATTTGGAGTCATTATGGGGTAAAATAAGGATTTTTACTTAAATACTAGCTCTGGGAGACGAGGACAGTTGACCTGATAACTCTGGCTGACTGAATAATTGATGAGAGGGTAGTGCATGGGTATTCTGGATAGAGGGATTATTCATAGCCTGGGCAGGTCAGCATGAAATCTCTTTATGGTACTTAGGATGATGCTTAGTGGAAGCATCCATAGGTGTGCTGTATGCACATCACACATGGGAATGCACAGGCAGGAAAAACACAGCCTCCATCAGGGGCAGCATCATCTGTGATTTCCAGCATCCACAGAATATGTGTCCAGCAAGGAAGGGACACGTCACTGCGGTCACACTGTAAATGTAAGTGACAATCTCCAGGGATGTTTTGGGGCCATAAATATAAAATTTATGAATTACTTCTTGGAATTTTCCATTTAATGTTTTTTAGAATGCAGGTACCCACTGATAATGAAAACTGTAGATAGTGAAACCACAGGTAAGGAGGGACTCCTACAAATGGGTAGACATGTGAGGGAAATACGGCAGAGACTCTGGAGGTATAGACATCTCCATGTGGAAGAGGGAAAGCAACAGGAAGGATACAGCACCACCCAGCAACACCTTCTGATGCTCACAGACATTCACAGGCATGGGCTGAGGCAGGTAGGACCTTTGCAGCAAGCATCATGAGGATGCAGGGCTATAGGGAGTTCCTGGAGAGCTTGTTTGGAGGTTCTATCAGGAGAAGGACAAATAGTCAGTCATAACACACCCTTGAGTGAAGAATGGTTCTGGGGGAGACCATCCTCTTCGACGGACTCTGACTGTATAGCTTGGGGAGGGCTATCCGTGGGGTGATGAGGAAGGAAGATGACAATCACCTAGCAGTTGATTCCACCTTGGGAATTAATGAGGTGGCACACGTCCTAACCAGATTGCTCAAATGTCCAGATATGGCTTCATTTGGGCTTCCTGAGTGCTGTAGAATGAACCTCCATGAAGTAGAAGCCGTCAAGATCTCTCTTCTCCTGGAACTGATATTCTAGTACAGGAGACAGACAATGCTACGGAAGCTAATACACAAAAGTAGCAATTTCAGAATCTGTGATGCAAGGTGAAGCACAAAGAGCACTGGAGTAGTGGGCGGGGTCAGAAAATGGCCAAAGGAGGAAGTAAACTGCTTCTGGGCAGAGTTGGAGAAAGAGCGCTTCTGGGGCAGATGGCAGCCTGTGCAAAGTCGCTGAGGTGGGAGGGGTGTGGTACAACAAGTGACATAAGAGGGAACCCTGTGTGGCACTGGACAAGCTACTTACTGCTATGTAACCAAGCATTACAATAGTCTATGCTTATTCTCTCTCTCTCTCTCTCTCTCTCTCCTCTTGGTTTTTTTTTTTCCGAGACAGGGTTTCTCTGTGTAGCGCTGGCTGTCCTGAAACTCACTCTGTAGTTCAGGCTGGCCTCGAACTCAGAAATGGACCTGCCTTTGCCTCAGGGTAGCCCAGAGTTTCAGGAAGCCATCTTGTGACTGGGAGGTTCTGATTTTGGTCAGAGTGACAGAAAGAACTTGCAACTCCAATGAAGGTTTTCCATTTCTCTGGAGACTTCTATACTTATGATGTGAGAGAGATCTACTACCACTTGGTTACTGAGGTTTCTTACAGTTTTTTAAAATTACATTTTATGTGTGTATGTGTGGTGTGCAACACACACATTCTCATGGAGGCCAGTGTTCAGAATTTGATTCTTCTTTTCCAGCACGTGGGTTGCTGGGACTGAACTCAGGTCGCCAGGCTTGGTGGCAAGCACCTTTATCCACTGAGCCATATCACAAGTCCTCGATTTCTGTTACACCCAGCCAAACAGAATCCCAGCCTAGCCCGTATAAAGCAGAAGCCAGGCAATAGGGGTTTTGTCGTGACATGTTTTGGTGTGTGGGAGCTGCTTGAATTGACGTGGAAAGATGTTGAAGACTTTTACTCAGATGATTTTCTGGGTTGGTTTATATTTTGGAAAAAAAATCTTCTAGCTATTTAGCAAGAAATGAACTATGATGTGGGTACGTCTTAGTTACTTTCTCCTGCTATGACAAAACACAACGACCAGGGCAACTTACTAAAAAAAAAAAAAAAAAAAAACCATTTAATTGGGCTTATGCTTTCAGAGGCTTAGAGTCCGTGATGGTGGAGCAAAGGCAACGGAGCAGGAACAGCTGAGAGCTCACATCTCATTCTACAAGTAGGAAAGGGAGAGAGAGAGAGAGAGAGAGAGAGGTCTCCTAATGATTAACTGAAATCTTTTGAAGCTTTAAAGCCTGCCCTAGTGATACACCTCTTCCAACAAGGCCACAACCAATTCTTTCTAAAAATTTCCACCAACTGGGGACCATGTATTCAACCACATGAGCCTATGGGGGCTAGCCTCCTTCAACCACCACAGTGAGGTATGTATGCAGACTCAGAGAAGGTGAATAAGCTGCCTAAGGTAACACAGCCAAAGAATGATGGAGATGGGATTCAGGATGTAGTTGGCTTGGCAACACTGGCTGCTATAGATGGTTATTATCATTGTTATCATTATTTCTATCACATTTGAAACAGGCTCACATCTTATTTATTTATTTATTTATTTATTTATTTATTTATTTATTTATTTATTTGCTTCATTCAGCTTTGCAGGCTCACATCTTTCTGCCTAGGACACCCTCAAATATTTTTGTGTAGCTAAGGATGACCTTGAATTTCTGATTCTCCCTCTTCTATTTCTTTCTCAAGTGCTAAGGTCATAGGCCTGGGCCACCCCTTCTGGTTATGTGGTTCTAGGGATGGGACCTAAGGCTTTGGATGTACCAGGTAAACACTACCAATCGAGCCATATTTACTAACCACTGCCTCTGATTTTAATCACGGTCTTTGCCTACCTGTCATTGCCAGGGAAGCACCAAATTATCACTTCAATTTATCTCTAAATTTTCATTCTCTGAATAAAAAAGCTTAGTAATTTTCACAATCATAAAAAAGCTATTTATGTGGAGTCTGGGATTTTTTCCATATCAATTTGGCTTGCCTAATAATTTCTAAGAGGAAAAAGATATGAGTGAATTTGTGTGTGTGTGTGTGTGTGTGTGTGTGTGTGCATAAATGTGGCTGCATGTTTGGGCATGCAGGAGCCATATACCTTGTTTTTGGGGATGATTCTTTTGGTGGGACCTGGCTGGCTGGTAGGCAAGTCCCAGGGATGCTCCTTCCTCTAACTCTGAGCCAGAGCTAGGGTTACAAGTGAACACTACTACATCAATCGCTTTTATGTGTGTGCTGAGGTTTGAACTCAGGTACTCACCCTTGCAGGCAAACACTGTTGACTGACCTCCCTGGCCTCTCCAGTTGCATTTACATTGTTGGAAACAAATGCCCCTTCCCCCTGGTGTTAAATTATTATTGTTTGGAAACAAATGATTCCTGTGTCACAGCCAGAGCTGCAGTCAACCCCAGTTGGATGCTTGGTGAGCTGGGGCAGGAACCTCATTTGGCTGTTGAGTGTTATTGAGGGGTCTCCAGGCAGCCATGCAGCTATGACATGACAAGGTGGTACAGTGGGAAAGTGCTTCTGGCTGTGAAGGAGGTCTGCGTTCCTGCCTCCAGTCTGTGCATGAAACTGGGAACACCAGTTCCTCCCTCTCTCTGGTTCTCAGTTTTCCCATCAGAAAAGTGGTCCTCCAAGCCAGGCTAAAGGTTTTCAATTTGTGTTGAGTCTCAAGGCTCCAGGGGCTCCCACTGAGGAAAGAGGCAGGTTCTTTGGGCCACTTGTCTTCAGGGAAAATGATCAGAGAGCAGGGAAGAGTGCCAGTTGTAGACACCTGCAACCTTGTCCCAGGAGGAGCTCACCTTCTGGTCCTGTGCTAGAGTTGGAGGTTGGGGGGGGGGGCACCAAGTTCTGTAGGTCACTGAGAAAAACATCTGCTGCCATTAGATGGCTCCTGGCAAGCAGGTGGCCTTGGCATCATCTTCCTGGGTGTTGGGCATCTGCTTGCTTCCTGTGGACAATGCCCCCTTTGTCCTCTTGTCTTCTTGAGTAAAGCTGATTTGTTGAGTTTATGAGGGCTGGGACAGCTTCCAGATGAGGAATGAAGAAATGATGGACAGATGCTATGAGAACTGGGAGGTCATACTAGAGAAGCAAAGCCTGAGGAGGGGCGGGTGGATGTGTGGGCTGGTACTCTGGGCAACACCTGCTCAAGGTTTTCTTCATTTCTTTGTTCTTCATTTCTGTTTGGTCATTTCTACTCATTGTAGGCCTTCTGCTCACCATCCATGTATCCAGCTATTGATCCACAGCCTACCATCCTTCCCACTTATTTATTCATCTATGTAGCCATGCCTGTTTATTTACTGGTTCACCCACTATCACTCCAGACACCTTTTATTTATCATCCAATCACCTTCTGGCACCCACTCTCTATCATCCATCCATCCATCCATCCATCCATCCATCCATCATCCATCTATCATCCATCCATCCATCCATCCATCATCCATGAACCATCATCTATCCATTCATCATCCATCATCCATCATTCATTCATCCATCCATCAATCAACCATCCATCCATCATCCATCCATCATCTATCCACTCATCCATCATCTATCCATCTACCATCCCTCCATCCATCATCTATCCATCTGTCATCCATCCATCTTCCATCCATCCATCCATCCATCCATCCATCCATCCATCCATCATCCATCCATCCACCCACCCACTCACCCATCACCTATTCATGCATCTGTCAATGCATCCCAATCTACCTATGCATCCACCATTTACTCATTTGTCTATAGATACAAATTAATTTATCTAGAACCTACATAGTCACCCACTCACCCCACTAGCCATACATGCATTTGCTCATTTGGTTAAACCAGTCTCTCCAACCTTCTTGGTACCTGGGATTGTACCCAAAGCCTTGTTTCTTGGCTGGTCCTTCGAGATTGCTCAGGTTGGCTTTGAACTTGTGATCCTTCTGTGTCAGACTTTGAGTAAATGGGATTACAGCTATTCACCACCTGGCTCAACTATTTCCTCTTCCTTTCTTCCTATTATTTGCTTGGTCTCTCAGTAATTCCATAAACATTTGAATCGCCCTCCCTCCATACCTGGGGTAGATAGGAGGATGGAGTCTCAGGAAGCAAAGTGATTTTACTTTGGCAGAGAGAGGGGTAATGAAGAGGCACTGGTGCCCAGACAGCTCCCAAAGGCGGGGGTTTAGGGGTTTAGGTTCATGAGCCAGGTTTGAGAGTAAGGCTTTGCTTTATTTGGGGGAGGGTGTTCAAATTTAAAGAATGGAAATTATATCTATTCTTTTTAACTTAAATTTTTTTGAGATAAGGTTTTACTATGTAGTCCAGGTTGGCTTTGAAATCACCATTTTCCTATCTCAGCCCCCAGAGTACTAGGATCACAGGTGTGTGCCCTCATGTCTGCCTCTGTGTTTATTCTTTGCAGATAATATTAGTTCTATTCTCCTGTCTCCTTCCAAGCCAAAAAAAAAAAAAAAAAAAAAAAAAAAAAGAGTCTAGATTATTCATCTCAGATGCCAGGCTGATGAAATTCAGGTTTAATTCAACAACTGATTGTTCTTGTTCAAAACATTGGCTAGAAAAAAAGAAACATTCAAAGAGAGGGGAAAAAGTATCAGCTCATAGCAGGAAGCTGCCTTAATCAAATCTGTCTCTGGATGGCATTCTGTGCAAGTCAGAACTCAATATCCTGTCCACCTATTCATGCTGCAGAGAAGTCACTGTGTGTGTGTGTGTGTGTGTGTGTGTGTGTGTGTGTGTGTGTGTACATTTCTTAGCTAATGTTATTTCATACATCCAGACTGCTTCATTTGGAATTATCTTGCCAAAGGTGTCTCTTAGATGCTGGCATTGTCACACTGTCAAAGAACTTGACATTCATTCGCTTAACAGTCATCAAATATTTTATTCATCAAATATTCATTAGGCTTCTATCTCCCAGGCTCAGTGCTAGATGCAAATGGCAGTTCAGCAAGGAACTTCAACTGTCCACAGTCCACCGCAAGGGCCACCCAGCTTCTGTGCAGCAGGCTGGGGAGCAAATGTCTTACTTTTGCAGGCTGGGAGGTCTCTGCTTAGATCTGGGAAGTGCAAACCCCACTGCAATAGATATGTGGAAGAGTGGGCGGGGCTGTGGAAGAGTGGGCGGGGCTGTGGAAGAGTGGGCGGGGCTGTGGAAGCTGTGAGGTGGGCTGCAGCCACCAGAACAGATTCAGATTCCAGCTGTAGGTTTCCGACCTCTTCTCCAGTTCAGCAGACCCATAGCTGGGCAATTGTAAAATAGCATTGAGTTAAGTACCAAGTAGGCTTGGACAGTGAGAAATGCTGTTTGGAGAAAATGATATGCAATTTTAGACCCAGTGGGTGAGCAGATGGTGAGGTTGACCCTGAAGACATGGCAGACAGTTCAAAGATGGACAAAGATCAGCAAAAGTTTGTGGGTCTGGGAATGCAAGGCGGACAGAAACAGTGGGTTTTCAGTAGAGGGGTGACATCAAGATGCATGGATACAAGAAAGAGGAACCTGGGTGTGGTTCACTTTGACACTTGTCTAGTCTCTTCTTGTATTGGTCTTTTTAGAAAAGATTTAACAGTGTTCTCCTAGCAGGCTCTGAGCAGACATGTGGATTTACGGTATTGGTGCTGCTCCTGAAGAAAGCAACTCTTCCTTGGGGTTCCTTCTTGACTGTGACCTGTAAAGACCATACCCCTGCAGTCACTTGGGAAGAGAATGTAGAATGGAAGCCATGATTTGGTTTTTAGATATATTGATATTTATATGTATGTGTGTATCTATATATGCATGTGCAGGTATAGGCAGGTCCTTATGGAGTCCAGAAGAAGGCATCGGATCCACTGAGTCTGGAGTTACAGGTTGTTGTGAGTCTCCTGGTGAGGCGCTGTGTATTGAACTCCAGTCCTCAAGCAGGACAATTAATTACAATCCTGAGGCCACCTTGCCACACCTCTTGAAAAGGATCAAGTGCTGCCACAGGTGTGAGTTTCAGCCTTATAAAGGCTTAAGTGTAATAGAAGTTCAGCTTTTAAAAATTCTTTTACAGGGCTGGGGATGGAAGCCCAGTCTTAGACGAGGTAACCAAGTATTTTGTCACTATGCTACACCCCCTAGCCCTCAGCTCTTGCGCTTCTGTCTTGTAATGTTTGGTCTCCAACTCACAATCCTTTTATTTCCCTCTGAGTGTTGCGATTACAGGCAGTCAACTGAGATGTGTGGATGCACCTTGCTTCTTCATGCCCACCTCCCTCTCCCTTCTCCTTTCTCCTCTCTTTACAGTGGTCTTGTAAAGCAAGCTTACTGAGTTATGCTGTCCTCTGGCATTCACTGAGCAGAGTCCAGGGATGCTGGTAAGCACCCGGTGCCCATCCCACCACAGGACACAGCCTCAGATGCCAGTAGAGCTGGGATTGGGGAACCAGCCCCTCACACTCCATCCTCTCTGGAGTCTCTCATTAGCTTCTGAACTTGTCAGGGCATCTTCTCATCTTGGCTTCCTTCTGTCTCCTTTGGGTTGTTTTTCTTGCTTTGTAGTGGTGTTTGGTTGGCCTAGGGCCTAGCAAGACATGCTAGGCAAGTGCTCCACCATTGAGCTGTGTTCCAAACACCCTTTGTATTTCTTTCTTTAGAAACAGAGTCTCATTGCGTTGCACAGCCCGACCATAAACTTGTTTGAATTTCACATCCTCCTGCATAGCCTCTCAAATAGCTAGGATGTCAGGTCTGTGCCACTACATCTGCCTTAGAGGATTCCTTGTGTTGGTCTCTGGCTCAACACCCTTGCGTCTGTCCTTGTGCCTTCGGGAAAGGTCATAGTTCTTCTGAGTTTGTTACTTTCTTTTTTTTCTATGGCCTCTGGGATTCCTTTCACAGCACCACGGACCTTACACCACACTATGGTGTTGTCAGTATTATTGTTATATAGTAGAGTGCTCTTCCCCGTTCCTTTCTGTTTGATTGTTTTGAGGCAGAGTCTCATTTAGCCCAGGCTGTCCTCCAACTCCCTATGTAGCCAAGGACGATATTGAACGTCTGATCCTCCTGCCCCTACCTCCCAAGTGCTGGAACAGTAAGTGTGCACCACTATACCTGGCTTATGCGGGTTAGGCATGGAACCCAGGGCTTGCTTCATGGATGTTAAGCAAGCACTCTTCCACCTGAGCCCCTTATTTTTGAACTTTAGTATCAAGATTGAGTCCAGCTCAATGTTCCAAACATCCTGTTCCCTGTCTCTGTGTTCTCAGAGCTCTGTACTGTAGGACATGTGGAACCCCTGGCTTTCACTTACCTACCTTCCTCACCTCGGGAAAGCATATGCAGGCAGCCTTCATACTTTCCCAAAACTCAGATGACTTCGGCCATGACTTCATCTCCCCTCTGGCATTTCTACTTCAACAACAGCTTCCACTTCCCAGTCAGTCCACAGACTTGACATTGCTTCTCTTGCTTCTCCTTGTGTCGCCAACCCTGGACTCTCTGTTGTGGGAATTGAGTGTGTCCCATCCATATCTGCCAACACCTTGTCCACATTCTCAGCATGATGACATTTTACCACAACTGAATTCCCTGATGTGGTATTTCAAGTCCACGGAGACCAAAGACCAGCAGTCTCCATTGCTCCTGATCTGACTGCTCACGTAGTACCTGGCCTGAAATAAGTACTCAGTAGCTACGTGTTGGGTAAACATGTGAACTGGACTAAAGTGTCAGTTGCCAAGCCCCTTGAGAAATGAATGAGACCTGAGAAGAAGGCTGATTTTTTGCAACCTTGAGGTCTAGCTTTCATGGTGTGTAACTATGCTGTTATATGCATGAGCCTTTGTGCCTTTATTTTCCTGACAAACTTAACTTATTATTATTTTTCTTTTACTTTTTATTTTTAAGCATTTGGAGACAGGATTTCACAATATAGCCCAGGTTGACCCAGAACTCATAATTTTCCTGCCTCAGTCTCCCAAGTGTTAAACTGAAAGTGTCTATTGCCACCCCAGTTCTATAGACTTCGCTTACAGCAATCTGTAGGGCTGTTGTGATAAATAAAATGGTTCTTGTGATGGTTAATAGTGATTGTAGCCTTGTCATGATCTAGAATCACCTTGGAAACAAGTTCCTGGGCAAGCCTGTAAGAGATTATCTAGGTTGGCTAACTGAGGTTGGATGATCCATCCTAAATATGGTGGCACTGTTATAAAATATAATGCATCAGTGGGGGTAAGGGAATACCAGGCAGGCCCATGCCAAGGTGTCTCCCTGAGAAATCGAGTCATGTGACACACCTGGTATAAGAGATTAGTTGGGAAGGGAGTGAAGTGAGGACCTGGAGGAGGAGTAGAGGCAGATAGAGCCACAAGGGCAGAGAAAGAGGGGACAGAGTGGGACAGAAAGAGAGAAAGAGAAGCTGGCCGGGAACACATGAGAACACAGAGTGAGAGAGAGTGAGAAGCGGGTGGAGAGAGGGAGAGAGAAGTGGGGCTAGGGTAGGGAGCAGTCCTCTTTATATGCTGCTGCTGCTGTGGCTGCTGCAGCACCTGGCTCGCACCTGGCTCGCACCTGGCAGGCAGTGGTGGCAGGTGGTGATACAAATTATTCCTTGGTCCCTGTTGCTAGGTCCCTAGGAGGAGCCTAGTGGAATTGTCTGTGAGCCAACAGGTACTATTGCATTCACTGGGGTCCTGAGATGCATGAGAAGTAGAAAGCAAGCCTGGAATTGGCACTCACCTCTCTGCTTCCTGACTACAGATGCAATGTGACTGAGCAGTGACCTCACATCTCTGCTGCCCCTGCTTCCCAGATGTGATGGACTCACCACGCTCCCACCATGAGCCAAAATAGACCCCGGTTCTGTAGAGCAGCGTTTGCCAGGCATTCTGCTGAAGCAGTGAGAAGAGTAATGGATACGGTTCCCATCCAGGGCTGGGAGGTAGCTCAGTGTTAGAGCACTCTGCTGAAAACCTAAAAAAGCGTAGTCACCTGCAAGCTAGTCACATAGATAGGAGCTCTTATGTGCAGAGGGAGTGCACGCCAGGTCACAGGGTGTAGCTCTCTATTCTGTGGTGCAGTATCCTTGGGGTGCTGAGGCAAGGAGTTGGATCACCACACTCAAGGCTCAGAAATGTAGAGTGCCTTGTCCTGTGTCATTCAGTGAGTCGGCAGCAAAGCAGCAGCCTGACCTGAGATCTCTGACTCGGAGCCTGGGTTCCTTTGCCTGCCTGCACCAGTAGCTTGCATTCTGTGGCTGAAGCACACTCTCTTCAGGTTGAGCCTACAGAGGCTCAGCCCACACAGCTCTCTGCAGCATTAAATTAAGCTCCTGATTCAGCTCTTTGAGGCAGACAGCCCCTCATGAGGATGGGGCATGCATGAGAAGCATTTCTCAGTGTGGTGCTTCTTAGCAAAACAGCTCTGGTTCCAGCTAAGATGTCCTTGGGCTTCAAGGTCGGTATCCGAAACACAAGGCTATAATGGTAAAGCTGTAAAAACCAGTGCAGGCAAATCCTGGCTCCTGCATCCACCCATCCTTGGCACCTGAGAGGACACTCTCCTTAAACCCAGAGTCTGTTCTTAGATTTTGGTTTGTTGCTGTATCTAGGGAGGCCAGACACAAAAAGCAAGGATTAGAAGCCAGATGCTCTGGGATTCAGTCTGGTCCCTTTAGTCGAACTGAGCAGCGACCAGTAATACACCAAACTTCTACATCCCAGTTCCCTCATCTCTGAAGTGGGCAATCTCTTCATTGGACTGTTAGGAGGAATAACTAATCAAGGATAAATAGCACACAGTGGGTTCTCAGTAAACCCTACCTGATGTTTTCACCATAGATGCTGGATTCTACCTTGGTTCAAGGCCCTGCTTGCTTTTCTTTATTTTGTGTATGAATGTTCACATATGTGTATATTTGTGTTAACTCATGTACATGTAGAAGGTAGAGATCAACATGTTGTTGCTCTCCAGCACTGTCTACCTTGTTATTTTTGTTATTGTAGGACCCGTTACTGGCCTGGAACTCACCATACAGGCTGTCTGTCCAGCCAGACTTAGGGATCTGCCTGTCCTCATCTCACCAGCACTGTGATTATAAGTGTTTGCCAATCATGCCCAGCTTTTCTGTGCAAGTTCTGGACATTGACCTCAGGTCCTCACGCTAGCAAGGCAAGCACTTTCTTCACCAGTTTCTCCCCCGTCCTTCTGCTCTACTTTGCGTCAGTTGTATGGCTTTTGATGAGTTACTTGACATCTTTGAGCCACACTATTCTGTCCTAGGATAATAATCATCATTGTGTTGGTAGATTATAGTCTTTACATACTGTCTGTACTGACTAGTTGTAACTGTCAACATTCCACAATCTAGGGTCACTTGAGAGGAGAGCCTTAACTGATGAATTCTTTAGATCAGGTTGGCCTGTGGACATGTCTATGGAGGATTGTCTTGATTCTTTATTGATGTAGAAAGACCCAGCCCACCATGGGTGGCACCATTCCCTAGACAGGAGGTCTTGGTCAGTATAGAACAGGAGAAGGTTGAATGAAGCAATAGCAGTTAAGCACAGGTGCAGTTGTTTCTTTCTGCTCTTAAAAAAGTTATTTCCTTTTAAATTATGTAAGTCTGTGTATGGGCTTGTGCCCGAGGAGGTTAGAGTCATGTGATGTGGGTGCTGAGACTCAAACTCAGGTCTTTTGCAAGAGCTGTATGCACTCAACCTGTGAGCCATCTTTCCAGCTCCTCTCTCTGCATTTCCCCGTGGGTGTGCTGCTTGAGTTCCTGCCTCGACTTCTCCTCAATGATGGACTGAAGTCTGGAATTCTAAGATGAATAAACCCCTTCCTACACAGGGCTGTGTTTGGCCAGGATATCCTATAACTCCAACAGAAATGAAATTGAGCATCATCTTTGAACAGACAGCCATGGAGGCATTTCCAAGTGTGCCAATGCCCCGTTTCTCATCTGTGAACTTGAGACTTTGTGCTTCTACTGTGTAGAGCCCAGTTAAGGGCTCATGTGATGGTGCTGCTGGCAAGGGTGGCTCTCTGGAAGGGGTTTGCCTCTCTGTGCTCAGTGTTGGTGCCAAGGACTTTAATATTTTATTGTATCTTTGTGATTTCTGTCTAAAACCAAGCTGAAACAAGAAGTGCTGATCCCATGGATAATGGAGCACGAGTCTCATAAACTCCACAGAGCCGAGCCAAAGGGAGGAAGGAAGATGAAGATAAAATCCTCAGAGACATCAAGCCCAGCAGATTTTTAACTCGAGCTGAGGACCATTGGCTCAGTTCACTGCTTACCTCATGACTGAAAAAGCAAAGATCACAAGAGAAAATGTACTTTTGAAAATGGACATATGTGGTTGACATTCGCATCAGGAAAATGGGATTTAATTACAGAGTGTCTACAAATACCCCGTTCCTCTATCTCAGGCTAGGGATCAATTATTCCAACTCAGTACCCATTTTCTTCTGTGCTTGATATAAAAGAGGGGGTTGCTCTGTATGTGTGTGCATGGCACACAAAGGTACCTGTTCAGTGCCACAGTCATTAACCTGGACCCATGGGCAAGGTCGAGAGTGTAGATGAGGACATCAGAACATCACCTGCACATTTCAGAAAGGACTGACTTTCCTGAGTGTCCCCTCCTGCTTCTGCCTGGATACCCTCAGGGTTGGGACCTGGACACTTGCTGAGGGAGCTCAGTCTCTTTTTAAAGTGTAGTTAAAGTTGGCTACTATTGTGCTCTTTCCACAGGCCATTCCCAGCTCCCTGTGGTGTTTATGTTATACTAGAATCCACAGTATCTGTGAAATCCCCCTTACGCTGGTCAGCGTGCGTTGCTCAGAAACAAACTCCCAGATGCCCTCAAATCTATGTGTGGGGCTCCAGGCTGGACCGTGGACAAGTTTCAAGTGTGGGGCAGACATAATCTGGAAAGATAAGGGGGACACCATGGGAGCCATCTATTCCCACTGGAGATGGGACAGCAGTGAAAGTCTTCTGGCAGGAAGTGACACATGAGCTGGGTTACAGAGGAGAGGGAGTAGGAAGTGCACACGAGAAGCAACAGGAAGTTCTCCAGGCTGGGCTCTGGTGCGAGTGCCTTAGGAGCAGGTGCACATGTATTGGGGAATGTGGGGTCCCCAGGGATGAAGGCAGAAGGATGGACAGTTCATTCTTACACGGAGTTTGGACTCCATTCAGAGGATGGGGACTTCATCCAGTAGCTCTTTGGTCACCTGCATAGGGCTCAGTTCTCTGGTCTGGAGCCTCCCAAGAGTTATTCATTTTGTTTTAAATTTAAAAATTACATTTACTTACTTGTGTGTGTGTACCTCTTTGCTTATAGCATGGGGCTATCGGTAAAAGCAGCAAACCAATGGTCAGTCGCTAAGTACCAGGCGCAACCCAAATGCTGCGAAGGTTATTCCACAATCTGTAAGGCCCGCATTTTCACCAGCTCCAGCGGACAGATGAGAAACATTGAAGTGGCTTTGGATCGGCAGGAACAGGAAGCTGGTAGATGTTCCCCTTCTAGAGCTGATAGGAAGATCATAAGAGCCAAGACGTGCAGAGTCCTGGGTGCACTAGCCAGTCCACCGCAGTTCCTCAGTGCAGCATCACAGTCAGCAGGACATCAAGACAGACAGCACAGCACAGCATAGCATAGCATAGCACACAAGGACAGAGCCGCTGGATTCAGCGAACTGCCCCCATCCACAGGAGCGGCAGGTGTGGGGAGGACACGGCCCTGATGCAAACTGACTCATTAGCTCTGGACAACGGAAAATGGCAGATGAAGCCTTTGATAAAAGAGAGTGGGATGCCAGTCTCCTTTCTTCTCCACTCATGGACTGACTTCCCAGAGCTCTTCTGTCTGTGTAATTAAAGAGCTAACTGAACTGTCTGGAGTGTCCCTCCCTCGTTCCCACCATCACTGTGGGCTGGGGGTAGGGACAGACATTTGATAATCCACAGATCTTCTCCAGAAGTCAAGCTTTGGGGTCTTGAGTCTCTGAAGCTGCACATCACCCTCTCTTTTAGCATTCTTGTAAAGTCTTGGCAAGTACAACCAGCAATTGTGTAAAGAAAGAGGCCAGGAGCTGGCGAGAGGTCTCAGTGGGTAAAGGCACTTGCTGCCAAATCTCTAGTTCCCACGCAGTGGAAGGAGAGAACTGACTTTTGCAAGTTGTCCTCTGGCTTCCACATATGTGCTTTGGCACATGTGTGAATTCACACACACACACACACACACACACACACACACACACACACACACACACACTGAAACCAAACACAGACAACAGCACAAACATGAAGCACAGCATTGGATCCATCTCAAGAAAACCCAGTAATAGTAACTTGGATTTTTGTGGGAGCAAGTGTCAATGTTGAATGCTAATTGCTTGTGCCAAGTAAGCCCACCAGAGACAGCAGGGGCATGGTGATGGCCGCACCGTGGGTCATTTTTGTGGGAATCCTGAGCTCTTCCTTGCAATCTGCAGTGTCCCTATTCTTCC
Source organism: Mus musculus (assembly GCF_000001635.26). NCBI lineage: Eukaryota > Metazoa > Chordata > Mammalia > Rodentia > Muridae > Mus > Mus musculus. The sequence goes on from NC_000082.6 coordinate 9,035,154, forward strand.
ACACCTCTGCCTCAAGGAGATGTTTAAAGAAAACTATTATCAAAACTTTAAAAAGCAGGAAACCAAAGCAGTTCTTGGAAATGCTGAAAGTGATCTGGGGTCTGCTGATGTGGATCATGATGGTGCCTCCCACAGGGTTTTCCCATACCCTGAATTTCTGAAAGTTGTCCCTGGCATGAGTAGGTTTTCTAGTTTGGTCTTGGATTCATTTTCCTGAAGTTCAGGGCTCTCTCTCTCTCTCTCTTTCTCTCTCTCTCTCTCCTCACCCTTCCACCACTCGTTGTTCACTCTCACTGTTGGTGGTTGGAGCTTGACTTCTATGGACTGTGTTGGCAACAATTATCCCACAGTGGAGGGACAATAAGTAAAGCAGAAAGCTGGCTGCCTCAGCCTCCTGTTCACGTCCTAGAACTGATCCAGGTCATCAGGCCCTGCATCTCTATGACCAGAGTGAAGCAACCATGGTGAAACCAACTGTGGTCCATCTCTGCTGTAGTAGGTGGGATCACTTTGAGGGTGCATATATAGACATTTCTTTCAAATAGAAACATTCCTTCTTGGAGGAAGGTTCCTTCAGACTCAGGAAGCAAACAAACTTTAAGACTCAGGAAGTTTATAAAACTTACAGGACTCCTAACGCCCTCCCCATATGGCTAGATTAGTAGTGAGGACTGCTGAGGAGAGGAGATCCAGCTGTTAGGCTGCCAGAAAGTTGTTCAGGGAGCTCAGAGACGCAGCGTCGGTGAGCCATGCCCCATGTTGCCGTGCCTTCTGGTCTGCTATGTTTTGCTGCTCAGTCACCCATGTTCCTGCAAGTGCTCCTTACCGCTGCTCCTAAGAAACCCCAGGAAACTCTCTGCTTGTTTAAGCAGACTTGAGTGCAATCATTTTTTTGTCATGTCTATGTCTATTGAATTATTAGGTCCTGAGATACCCAGGAGCTAGGGAGGTAGCTTGGTCTTTGAAATACCTGCCTTTCCAACACAAGGATATGAGTTTTGTTTAATCCCAAGAATCCATATTTTTTTGTTTTTGTTTTTTTTTTTGAGACAGGGTTTCTCTGTATAGCCCCGGCTGTCCTGGAACTCACTCTGTAGACCAGGCTGGCCTCGAACTCAGAAATCCGCCTGCCTCTGCCTTCTGAGTGCTGGGATTAAAGATGTGCGCCACCACGCCCGGCCCATATTGTTTTAAAAGCTGGAAATTATAATATTATCTTAAAAAGAAATAAAAAGAAAAACTTGCAAAGCATGAGCAATAAAACAAGAGGCAAATAACAGCTCTTTGCTTGAGTCAAGCTAGTTAGGATCCTCAGTATGGAACAGCAGACTCCTTACTGTGGCTTGCAGGACTTGTCCGCTCTGACCTGTGCCTTCTCCTCCAACCTTGTGCAGGTTCTTCTGCATCCATTCCCATCATCCTTTGCTTCCGTAGAACCCATGCCACCCCGTCTTTGTTGTTTCCTGTGTTTAGAGTTCCCTTTCTTCGGCTTCATTCTCTGCCTGACCTTTCTCTTCCAAAATTGACACTTCCATGTACAGCACTGTCCTTTGGTGTATCACCTGTCACGGCCTCAGGATGACACCTTCTGAAAGTTTCAAATGTCCGTAGCACCTACTGTTACTGCATAATGTACATGTGTCATAATGGTAACCATACATTATTTGTGATTTGTGTAATTTCCCACAGGGAAATGGCTATATATTTTCCTGAGCCGTGTGTGTGTGTGTGTGTGTGTGTGTGTGTGTGTGTGTGTGTGTGTATAGTGTACAATAAACAGGCTCAAGAATGCTTTCACACAGTGGATTCTCAATACATGTATCTTGAATTAATTAGTAGTGTACGCAGCTAATTCTAAGATGAATATTGGGAATGCTATTTATCTCTGTAAAGCAATAGTTTCACATACACTATGCTGTTGTGTAATTACTAAATCATAACCTTAGGTTTTTTTTCTGTGTGAAATAAAAATATGAAGGAATTAAAAAAAAAAAAAAGCGCCGGGCGTGGTAGCGCACGCCTTTAATCCCAGCACTTGGGAGGCAGAGGCAGGCGGATTTCTGAGTTCGAGGCCAGCCTGGTCTACAAAGTGAGCTCCAGGACAGCCAGGGCTATACAGAGAAACCCTGTATCGAAAAACCAAACCAAACCAAACCAAATCAAACCAAACCAAACCAAACCAAACCAAACCAAAACCAAAAGCTGGATGTGAGGTAAGGCCAGTGTTGGAGAGCAGATGAGCTCAGTGGCCAGACGGGCTGACACGCCCACCTTACAGGCCGAGGAAAGACTCTCCCCAAAGAAAGGGACTGTGCCTGAGGATTGATGACAGCTTCTGCATACCTCCATGTACGTGTACATGTACACATGCACACAACACACTCATGCTGACATACACTCACATACACACTCATGTTCATACATTCATATACTCATACCCACACACACTCACACACATTCTCACATAGTCACACTCACACACACACTCACACACTCTCACACAAACACCCTCAAACACTCTCACACACACACACACACACATACACTCACACATACTCACACACTCACAATACTGACAAACACACTCACACATTGACACATACTTTCACATACTCACATTCACATTCACACACTTACAAACACACACAGACACACACTCAAACACTCAAACATACACTGACACACATATACACGCATGCTCACACACATATACACATGCTCACACACTCACAATACATACACACACACAGACTCATACACATATCACACAAACACTGACACACACTCATACACACTGACACACTGATACATGGGCATACATACTCACAAACAAACACTGACATACACACTGGCACACACACATGCACACACATACTCACAAACCCACACACTGACACACACTCATACATGCACATACACACTCATGTACACTCACATACTTCCATACACTCACACACTTACTGACACATACACACACACTCACACACATGCACACACTTGCACACTCACTCACAGACACACACAATCACACTCACACATATGCTCACATTCACACTTAAACTCAAACTCCCCAAACTTACACAACTCACACGCATACACATACTCACACACATACTAACACACACTTACACTCCCATACACTCTCACACACACATTCACATACTCATGTACATTCACACATGCATACATATTCACACTCACCCTCACACATTCTCACAGAAACATACAGACATACATTCACACATATTTACATACTCACACATATCAACTTACACACATACTGGCACACCCACTCACTGAACACACTGATAGACAAACTTTCACACACATATACACTCATAAATACACTCATGGACACACACACTCATACACACACTCACACAACTCACACAAACATACTGTCATACACACTGACACACACACACTCACTGACATATCTCATACACTCATTTTCACACTCACATACTCACATACACATATACATACTCATACACATACTCATACTTACACACAGTCACATACATATACACACTCACACACTCATGCACACACACACACATGAAATAAAATAAAAACTGTTTAAATTAAGATATTTTTCTCTGTTCTTCCTGTCATGTATGGTCATGTCGGTCTCCTGTCTCATTGGTCTGGAGCCACACTGTGCCACATGTAGGCTCAGGAATGTCTTGGGTGGTGGATGAATCACTGTTAAAAGGAGATTCAAAGTTGCCCTTTCAAGGCCCCACCTTGAAACATGAATGGGCTTTTGAGGAGCAAGGGTTGGGCTTCATTCTGAACCTGCAGATTTTTATTCCCCCTTCTCAGTGGAATGTGAATATCAAAACGTTGCCTAGAAGCAGAATTTGGGTTTATTAAAATCGATTTGCTGAATGATTTCAATGACTACAACCAGATAAATGGTGCCCCAGAAAAGACAATGCTCACGAACAGAAGAAATTAGCTTTTGCTCATACAAGAGACATTTATATGGGAGGTTTTAAAGGAAGAAAAATGACCATTTTGGATAAAATATGAATCACAAAAAGTTATAGAATATAAACAGAGTGTGGCCCAAGTTTGTATTATGCTGGGCGGGGGGGGGGGGGGGGAGTACAAGAAAGAAGTGAAAGAGGAGAAAAAATGTAGAACCCCAAGATTAATATTTCAAATTACCAACTCATTATGAATTTGGCCAAAAAATTCTTGATTGTAACAACTACTGAATATCCTGATTAGTTAACTATTTAAAAATTATTTTATATGCATGGGTGATTTGCCTGCACACATGTGTGTCTACCGCATGCATTGCCTGTGTTCACAGAGGCCAGAGAGGGGGGTAGATTCTAAGACCTGGGGTTACAGTGGTTGTGAGTTACCACGTGGGTTCTGGGAACCAGCCATCTCTTAACTCCCATCCTGCTGAGTTTTTATTTTGTCAATGTGGCATAAGCTAGAGTCATCTGGAAGAGAAAACCTCCAGATGTCTGAGAAAATACCTGTACTGGTTGGTTTTGTGTGTCAACTTGACACAGGCTGGGGTTATCACAGAGAAAGGAGCTTCAGTTGGGGAAATGCCTCCATGAGATCCAACTGTAAGGCATTTTCTCAATTAGTGATCAAAGGGGAAAGGCCCCTTGTGGGTGGGACCATCTCTGGGCTGGTAGTCTTGGGTTCTATAAGAGAGCAGGGTGAGCAAGCCAGGGGAAGCAAGCCAGTAAATAACATCTCTCGATGGCTTCTGCATCAGCTCCTGCTTCCTCACCTGCCTGAGTTCCAGTCCTGACTTCCTTTAGTGATGAACAGCAATGTGGAAAGTGTAAGCTGAATAAACCCTTTCCTCCCCAATTTGCTGCGTGGTCATGATGTTTGTGCAGGAATAGAAACCCTGACTAAGACAATACCTTTATTAGATTGACCTGCAGATAAGATGGTGGGTCATTTTCTTAATTAATGGTAGATGTGGGAGGGCCCAGCCCACTGTGGGCGTGCTTCCCTTGGACAGGGTCCTGCGTGCTACAAGAAACCAAGCAGAGCTAGCCAGAGCGAGCAGCCAGTAACCAGTGTTCCTCCATAAACTGCTTTAGTCCTGGCTTCTAGGTTCCTGCCTCGAGTTTACTCAATGGCGACTAAGACTAAGATCAGGATATGCAAAACCCCTCCCCTCTCCAGATTGCGGTCAGCGCTTGGCCACAGCAATGGGAAGGAACACAGACAGTGACATGTTCAGGTCCTGAACCCTCTGCTTCAAACACTGCCGTGTTTAATCTTTCTCAGTACTCCTCTGTAGGAATCGCTGTCTCCATTACAACAGAGAGCCCCAAAGTTCAGAACATTTATGTAATTGGCCTCACCTTTACACTTCTAGAAGCAACAGAAGCAGTTTTGAACTCTAGGCTGTTATCAGAGTTACTGTTCTTTCTCCTCCACCAGCCGAAAGGTGGGCCTCTATGGAATTTCTCAGTCTCAAAATGAATGCTGATTTCATGGTGAGTCCCGCCAGTTAGCTGAGAATTCTTTCTATCCCTTCTTGCTGTGTTAGAGACCAGCACTGAGGTCTTAGAGGGGCCTGAGCTTTTACGTGGGAAGTGTCAATCTGAAGACTCAGCATTGGCATCTACAGAAAACCAGATATGCTTCTACTCTGAGGATAAAACCTAGACAGCAAACTCTTTCTCAGGAAGAGAAGGAATTCGCTCCCTTCACCTCCTTTGCCTTTAAGGTTGGTGTGTGTGTGTGTGCGTGCGTGCACACACACACACACACACACACACACAAACACACACACACACACACACACACACACACAAACACACACACACACACACACACACAAACACACACACACACGCAGATATATCAATGCATACATGGATGCTAGAGAAGTTCAGGTGTCTGTCATTCCTACTTATTTCCTTGAGTCAGTCTCCCTGAACCTGGAGCTAGGCTGGCAGGCAGCATTTCCCAGGGTCTGCTTGTCTCTGTTCCTCATGGCTTTGGAGCTACAGGCATGTGTGTCCATTCCTAGTTCTTTGTGTGAGCAAAAAGGATTTGAACTCAGACCTTCATATTTTGGTAGCACATGCTCATACCTGCTGAGCCATCTCCCCAGATCCTTTTTGTGTGTTTTTGTGTTTGGGTCTTATACATTTTGTGGTCACTTTTGGCCACAGAGGCGTGTCACTGCACGTGTTAATGAATGTAAGTGTGTGCTGTTTTGTAGTTGTGGTTGTTTGGCACTATTAGGAGGTGTAGCCTTGTTCGAGGAAGTGTGTCACTGTGGTGGTGGGCTTTGACACCTTCCTTCTAGCTGTCTATAAGCCAGTCTTCTGTTTGCCTTTCAAGACAAGATGTAGAACTCTCAGCTCCTCCTGTACCATGTCTGCCTGGATGCTGCCATGGATGGTCTCACCATGATGATAATGGACTGAACCTCTGAACCTGTAAGCCAGCCCTAGTTAAATGTTGTTCTTATAAGAGTTGCCTTTCTCGATAGATGCCCCAGTGTAGGGGAATTGAGGGTGGGGAGGTGAGAGTGGGTGGGTGGGTGGAGGCACACCCTCATAGAAGCAGAGGAAGTGGGTGATGGGATAGGGGTTCCCAGGAGGTGGGGAAACCAGGAAAGGGGATAACATTTGAAATGTAAATGAAGAAAATATTCAGTAAAAAAAGTGTTGCCTTGGTTATGGTATCTGTTCATAGCAGTAAAACCCTAACTAAGACAGTAGTGTAAGCAAGCAGGAGTTTGTGTGTGCTCAACTAATTCCATATGTGCATAGGTGTGTGTGTGTGTGCTGTGTATATGTGCATAGGTATGTGTGTGTGCTGTGTACATGATGACTTGTAACAATAACGACATGTGTGTACATGCATCCCAGTTCCCGCTGAGTGGTCTGACATCCCAGGACTGCCATTTGCCTCTGGTTGAGAGAGCTTTCCAGTTTCATTTTCTATTTGGTCAAGGGGTTTGTTTGCCCCCAGAAATCTCTTCGCAAGCCCAGCTCTAGACTCTCACACCTCTGTTTGTTCTCAACACAGTAGTTTATTTTTATTTTTCTATGGGGTTTAATATTCAGGACCAGCTTCCACAGGATGCTAATTTCCTGCTTGGCTGTCTGGATGTTGAGAATTGTGGTTTCAGCAGCTGCTGCCCAGACCTGTCCCTTTAGCCTTCCTGAGATACAGAGTATGGCAAATCTGGCATCGTCTTCGGCAACCTCTGGCATCTGAGGCACCGGAAAGGATGGGTTTGAGATGAAATGGAACTATGTTCAAATTGGGTTTTGGGACCTCTCAGACAAGTGACTTCAACTGGTCCACTAGTCTCCTTTCTAGCATTACAAATTCTCAGTTGTAAGAATAAATCTAACATACCCAAACTATTTTATGGGTTTGGTGGTACATGGCAGAGACCCCAGCCTTGGGGAGGTGGAAGCAGGAGCACCAGAAGTTTAAGGACATCCTTGGTTATGTAATTATTTGGAGTTCATCCTGGGCTACAGGAGACTCTGTCTTAATCAGACAACCACAAGCAAAGAAACACTCAATGTTTTTGTTCTTGGTCAACATATCAGATAGATATTACTGTATAATAAGACTGCCTCAAAAATGTAGTGGTAAAACATACTTACACATTTAAAATTTGTGTATATATGTGTATGTACATTTGTGTATATATGTGTATGTACATGTGTCAGTGTGTATGCACATGTCTTAGTCTGTGTGCCTGTGTGTGTGTATTTGTATGTATGAAGGTCAGAAGACACATTTCAGGAGTTAGTCTTCTTCCTCGACCATGCAGGTCTTGGGTATCAAACTCAGGTCATCAGGATTGACAGCAAGTGCCTTTGTCCACTGAGTCATTTCAATGGCCCACAAACTATACACATTTTGCTCATGGTTTTATGTGTCTGTCAATGACTTCAGGTGTGCTCTCCTGGGCCATTCTTCCCCGGGAGGGTTCTCTGTGTGTATATGTGGTCAGCTGAAGCAGGGTCAGTATGCAGTTAGCTGAGGTGACTTAGTTCTCTTCACCTTCATGTCTTAGCCCTAGGTGTCCCATCGTAGGCTTCTGGCTGCAGAAGCAACAGGGACCAGGAGAGAAAGTAGAAGCCAATGGAGCCACAGAAGCTCTGCTCTGAATTGGAACGCTGGGGTCCATTGAATTTCAGCTAACAGCACAGGTTACAGGCAATCCCAGAACAAACGGTGGGGAGGTAGACTCTGACTCACAGTGGAAAGATCTGAAGTAGGCAGGCAATTAACGGGTGCCAATCAGAGCAATCGCCGGCTGCAATAGGCACTCAATGTGTGTGGAATTTTCTGGAACCTAGCAGGCATTTAGTGAACAGCAATCAGCTGCTTAGCATAACCTGTGTACAGCGGGAGATCTATGCTGTCCCAGTGGGGCACATCTGTATGAAAGGACATTTCATTCTGCAAGCACATTCAGGGGAAGGGACTCAACCCAGACTATCACCTAAGGTCACCTCTGGCACTTCAAAAAACCCTGCTCAAATCTCTCCTGAGAAAAGAATAACTTCTCTCTCATCTCCAAACCCCAGAATTTAGCTTTAGAAATTTCTCCATTTTTATTCTAAGCTCCATTGCTATCTTTTTTTTCAGTTTTATATTTATTGTTAATTTGTTGACATTTCTGCCTTTGTATGTGCCTGGGCATGCATGCATATGAGTGTTTGCTGTTTCTTCTCTCTGTCCCTGTCCCTGTCTCTCTCTGCCCTTCTGTCTGTCTCTGTCTCTCTCTCTCTCTCTCTCCCTCTCTCTGTGGCTAGCCTGGCTGGCTGGCCAATAAGCCTCAGGGGTGCCCCTATCTTATGGCTCCAGTGTGGGGATTACAGTGTGCATATCACCATAGCTGCCTTTTTCCTTTTTTAAATCATGGGTTCTGGATATCAAGAGCAGTCCCTCGTGCCTGTGAGGCAAGCACATCACTAGCTGAGCCATCTTTCCAATCCTTTCTTCTTAAACGCATGGCTCAATTTTCTAGTTCCTCTAAGATTTCCTCCCACTTCTACTTACTTCTACTTAGCACACAGTAAAGGAAACTGAAAGAGCTGGAGAGGAGAGAGAGGACTCCTCCTCAGAGGGAGTGAGATGGGAAGAGAGGGGAGTCTCACACTTTTAACTTCCTACCATCCCTCTTGTTTCCGGCTCTGTTACAGAGATATTGTTGGTTTCAAAGCCTTCTGTTCCTACCTCCAAGGCTCTTTCTTCCCAGCCGCCTGTCTTCAGGAGACACTGCTGGAAGATCGGGCTCCTTGGGAGCCTCTCAGTCTTTAGAATTGTCCAAGAGGAGCAGGAAAGGCCTGGAGCCCTGGCTGTTAAGACCAAGTGGAAGCGTCTCAAGGAGTCCGTTTCTCTCTTCTGGGCTCCTAGCTTCCATCTCCATCCAAAAATGAGCTCCAACTCCACTGCACCCTGAGACTTTAAAGTTACCTACAAGGCTGAGTCGTTCCTTTCCTTGATTCACCAGGCGTTTCTATGGCAGCCTCGCCTCTGGTTGTTTTTGCCAACCTTCCCCATTGGCTTCAGTCATCAAAACGTACCGATGACTCATGTCTTCAGAATTGGAGAGAAGAAAGCCACGGCAAGTGTCCACTTAGGCCAAACACTGTGCTCATGGATTGTGTTCATGTGATCAGGCAGGCACCGTGTCAGGCGTAAAGGGAGAGTACATTGCTGGACCAAGATGATTTCCGCTAACATAGCTGGGATTCAAACCCTGGTCTATCTGCCTTTATAAACTCTAAGCTGTAGACATGTAGACCTGTCTCCCCTGTCTAGTAGGAACAACTTAATTTAGTTTAGGTCTGAAGACCCTGCCTCCTGGCGTATCACAGTATCCCAGGCAAAGTGAGGTGTCTGATGGGTGAGCTTGCTCCTGTGACAAGCCCCAGTAAGCATTCTGATCAGGCAGGCCTGGCTCAGCAGGAAAGCCCCTCCCCACTTCCCCATTCCTGATGTGACATCGAGTACTCAGGTCCTATGTGGTCCTTTTGCTTCTTAGCAATATAGTCTTGTGTGCCCATGGCATCTGTTTGGTTCCACTGGGAATATGTTCTTAGCACCGTGGCTGCCACTGGCACTGAGACCATGTTTTCACTGCAGACATGCTCAGATCCTTGGGTGATGTAATCAAGTTCAAATTCCACTGGGGGTACAGAATCTTGGTGTGTTTACTTGACTCTTAGTGTCATGTTGTAGCACTGGATAAGCAATGTATTCTGGTTTCTGAGACATCCTTTTGAGTCTCTTGTCTGATAACTCAGCCATCATAAGAAGCAATGGAGCAATAAGCAAGAGAAAGAAAGGCAAATAGGAGATTTCTACCCCAAAAAACATGGCAGTCTTTAAGAACCATTGTCCTTTTATGTACTTTGGATTCTTAAATAAAATGCCGATACCAATTGTCATTTTACAGTCTCCCTTTGGTAGGACACTTGCCTAGTGTGTGGGAAGCCCCGTGGTTGATTCCTAGCTCTGCATACAAACTGGGCATGGTGGTGCACATTTGGAGGGTAGAGGCAGGAGGACCAGAAGTTTAGGGCCATCTTTAGCTGTATAATGAGTTCAAATCCAGCTTTGGGTACAGGCCATTTCTCAAAGCCAGTAAAAATGCTTCTCAAATAATAGAATAAAGCTCTTCAGATCAAGGAACTCAAAAACCTTAGAAGCAGAAGGTACTGTTTGGACCTGTGCACACCCACATATATCCTCCCCGATGGCAGCTCAGACCCGTGTGTATCAACAGATACCCTTCCTGGCTGGAAATGCAGCAGAAGGGAGAAACGAAGGACCCCACAACACAGACCTACTGAGGCTTGCCACACCATCAGAAACAGGACTGTATGTCTCCAGTTGCCGGTAACTCACCCTTAATCACCTTATGCTTGACCTCCATGGGGCTAAAGCGTCCCACAGAACACGGGGAAAGGACATGAGTTGTTGAACAGCCACAGACATTACTTTCATGTATGTAACATTCTCAACACATGTGTGGTGTCTGCAGGAGCAACAGGCAGAGAAAAGGGTAGTCAAATCCAACGAAGTAGGACTGCTCCAGTCTCTCAAAGTTGAACATTAAGCAACAATCCTCAGTTGGCCCCTATTTCTGGAGATTAGTGTGTGCTCAGGATATACAACAGGAGTCAAATCAATATTCACACAGAGAAACACATTAGAAACGAGCAGGTCTATACTTACCCAAGTGTGCCAAGCTCTCCAAGGATGCAGAAATGAAAGATTTCCTCAGTCCTCCTGAACATGCCCCAAAGAACATCTAAAAGCTCCCCAAGGTTAATTCAAGAATAAAAAAAGGCCTTTGGCAATTGTGATATCGTGAGAATTTCCATTAGATAAAGTTAATGGAATTTTTAAAAGTACTTCTTGGTTGCTATTAGGTGCATGCTGGGAAAATAATGGAAAAAGTCCAGCAAAAATGTTTTTCAAAATTAGTGGGAAGTACTATAGGGGAGGAAAGAACCTTGGTGGAAGATGGACACTGCTTCCTGGAAATGGCCATCACAGAGGCTAGGCCGTCTATAATTCCAACTATTGTTATAGCTGATGTTGCTACTAACCACGTTGGCAACCGAAATTTACAGTGCTCAGGACGTAGGGGATGGCTGATGAATTGTTCTATGCTTTGTTTGTTTTTGGTTTTGTTTTTATTCTTTATTTATTTAATTTTTTGCATCCCCAATGGTCTTATGTCATTCAGTTGGCCATTTTTGAAAGGTGAAGAAAAGGAGGGAAATACCACACCTCTCCTGTTCTAGGACATAGTCTAGCTATCTGTGTGGCTCCAGTAAAGGGTTGTCTTGTGGGTGTTCTGACCGTAGTTTGCTGCTATCAGAAAGTGAAGAATAGGCTGGGTGGTGAGAGGCTGGAGTGATGACTCAGCAGTTATGAGCACTCACTGCCCTTGCAGAGGAGCCTACTCATTTCTTAGCACCAACATGGTGGCTCACAGCTGCTCATTACTCCAGTGCCATGCAGTCCGGTGCCTTCTGGCATTGTTATCAGTTCCCTAGCACCCAGGGAAAGCTGTAATCTCAGCACTTGGGAGGTAGAATTGGGATCCATTAGACTAGTAGAATCAGTAAGCTCTGGGTTCATTGAGAGACTCTGTATCAGGAAATAAAAGGGAGAGAGATTGAGGAAGACAACTGATATCATTCTCTGGCCTCTACATGCAGGAACATAGATGCACACACACCTTCACACATGTGCACACATGTATTCATCAAGTGAGAACGTGAGCATTCATGTATGCGGGCGTGCACACATCCACCCCCCCCCTCCACACACACACACACTGTTGAGGACTGACTGTAGCTATTGAGCAACTGTCAGAGGGAAGCCCGACTTGGATGCTGAACTGTTGCTTCCCTCTCAGAAGCTGGGCAGTGCTTCATACCCTGACTTTCCCCATAAGAGGCAGAAAATCTCATCCCGTCACCATAATCTCAGGTCCTCAGGGAGCCTTGTCAGGGAGGATTTGAAATCACACTGGGATTTCAAACGGAAGCAACTGCAGTTATTTCTCTAAGACACTGGTATTACTGGTGTGTTATAGGGGCCAAAAGTCGGGGCTTTGTTGTCTGACCACACTAGCAACAAGCATTTTATCCATTCCTCAGTGAATCGGTCTGCCAGAATTGCTTGGGAATTTTAAAAATAAATTTCTTTAGGATCCCTTCAGACTGACTGAGCTAGGCCTAGAAAGGTATATTGAGACATTTATCTGTAAAAGTCACCATTACTGGGGAAATGGGCACGTGGGGGCTGGCACTTGTACATTCTATACATTGATTAGTAAACGCCACAGGCGACTGTTTTGTAGCTACAGAGTGTAAATTAGGACAAGGAACTTTATATCAGTCTATGCAGAGAGTGATGAGAGGCTAAGTATCAACAGGGTCTTTCCCTGAAGGCCAGAATGCATCTCAGAAATTGCTTCCAGACACTTCTAGAAAGGTTTATGACCCTCCTTTATATATTCACCGAGGAGTGGGTTTCTCTGGCAACATCTGATCCCCTTTCTGAGCTTGCTCTGCAGAGCCCTCAGGGGCGACACTTCTTCCTCTGCTTGGATGGTTTCCATGAAGAGCAGGACAAAGGACATGTGTACCACAGCTGAGTATTCAGAAGCCGAGACTTGTGGTCACTGGAGCCCCCCGTTGCCATCCCAAAGGCTGAATGTGATTGTTTGCATCCCCCAAACCAAGCAACTGAGGCTGAGACAGGAAAAGAAACCCAAGGTATCAGAATTCAACAGCCTACATACAAAGCAAAGCTCAGATCATCCTACCTCTGGGTCTCATTTTTTCTCTGTTTGTTCAGGGGCCTTCATGCATCTTTAATCGTATCTGGAGGGTTTCAGTCCCTTTTCACGATTTAGCAACCAATGTAGTCTCTGGGTTAAAAAAACCAAACCACTCACCTGTCTCTTTTGAGTTGAAGCAAGTGTCAAAGATGCTATTTAATACTTTATAAAAGTTCACAAATGTTGAGGTCTGAAGGGAGCATACAAGTCATTGCTCTTTTTTTTCTTTTTTATAAACCTCAAACTTACAGAATGGTTTATTTTTACTTATGCCTATGTGTGTGAATATGTGTAAGCATGTGCCGTGTGTTCAGGTGCCTCAGGCGTTCCTTTTCTGGTTGCAAGCTGCCTGATGTGGATGCTGGGAACCAAACTCCAGTCCCATGGAAGAGCAGCAAGTGCTCTTAACCACAGGCCCATCTCTCTAGACCCTCAAACAAGTTAGAGTCTCTAGACCTTTCACACAGACAATTCTGTCGGGTATAGGTCTTGGCGAGGATGGAATTAGTGCTGATGAAGTCTTTGAATTTCTGGATGTTAGAGACATTTTCCCTGAGAGTGAGGTCAAGCTTGGTCATTTGCAATCAGCTGATAAAAAGACACGTGTGCACAGCCACATGGGAAATCTATGACTATTATCAAATAATGATGTAGAGTATAATTAAGGTTGCGCTATTAAGTACTAATTAATTAAGCTGTCAGATTTTAATCAAGGAATTGATTGTTTCAGCGTAGTGTGCTAGTGGCTTCATGTCTTTGCAAAGGTCTGGAACCCTGATTTGTAAAGATTAACAAGTTAAAGGGTCACACTCCAGTCATGTGTGGCAGGAGGCAGTGTGCATTTATGATGCCTAGATTTCAGACCCCACAAATTTCTGCTTCTTTCAGGAAGTCTGCAGTGAGATCAGGGAGCTGGGAGGCTGGGAAGACAGCTCTGTCAGTAAAGTTCTCTACATACACATGAGGTCCTGAATTCAGCTCCCACATGTAAAGAGATGGGCATGGTGGTGTGCGCTTGTAAAACCCGTGCTGGGCAGTGGAGGCAAGTGCATCCCTGGGACTCACTGGTCAGCCAGCCAAGGATACATATTACGTTCCAAGACTATGACAAAACCTATCTCAGAAGATAAGGTGGACAATACCAAGATTGACCTCTGGTGTGTGAACATATGCATACCCACACAGACAAACACACATACATACAGACCCAGAATATACACAAGCACATACACATACATGTGTACTTAGATCCACACATACACACATATCCAAGCACATACATATATGCATATACTTATACATATACACATATATGCAAATGGGCACACATACACACTGTGATGGTTTGTATATCCTTGGACCAGGGAGTGGCACCATCTGAAGGTGTGGCCTTGTTGGAATAGGTGTGACCTGGTTGGAGTAGGTGTGTCACTGTGGGTGTGGGTATAAGATCCTCACCCTAGTTGCCTGGAAGTCAGTCTTCCACTAGCAGCCTTTGGATGAAGACATAGAACTCTCAGCTCCTCCAGCTCCATGCCTGCCTGGATACTGCCATGCTCTCACCTTGATGATAATGGACTGAACCTCTGAACCTGTAAGCCAGCCCCAATTAATTGTTGTTTTTTATAAGACTTGCCTTGGTCATGGTGTCTGTTAACAGCAGTAAAACCCTAACTAAGACACACACATACTTGCACACACATGCACATACACATATGTAGACATGTATACATGTGTATTTGTGTTGAAAGGGGTATATTTTAGGGCCAGGTCAAAGGTGGTACTTCTGGTGGTGAACATTAAGATGGAAAAAAAGAGTCCTAGGTACCTAGTGTGTGCTAGCAACATGCTGCCTCGCTGCAGTCTCGCCACTGCCTATCTTACTGAAGAGCATTGTGTTAGTTACTTAATTCACCACTCTGAGAAAACACCTCACAGGTCAGCACAAGGGAGACAGCTTTATTTTGGCTCATGGTTTTAGAGACCTCAGTCCTTCATGGTGGGAAGATGGGATGGCTATAGGCTCTTGTAGGTAACTGTAGGAATGTGTGGTAGCTGCTGCACACATGGTGCCCTGACCTGGGAACAGAGCATGTGACAGGAAGAGACCAGGGATACTATACCCATAAAATCTCTAGGCTCCAGCTAAGTCTCCAGTGATCCACTTCCTCCAGCTAAGCCACATTTTCAAAAGGTGTCATGATTTCTGAAAATAGTACCATCATCTGGGAACCAGGTGTCTAAATACATGTGAAACATTTCTGACTTATTATAACAAAATATACTCAGGAAAAGGTATGTGTGTTGAAGTTTCAATTCCCTGAGCCTTAGTGCCTCTCTCTCTCTCTCTCTCTCTCTCTCTCTCCCTCTCTCTCTCTCTCTCTCTCTCTCTCTCTCACACACACACACACACACACACACACACACACACTGGTAATGAACCCTAGGGCTGTATGTAGAATTGTGAAAGACAGCCTGGTTTCTGGTTGAGCACAGGCTAGAAACCCCAGTGACCTTGAGGAATGGCAGGCATTTTGCCATGCTCTCAGACACTAGGCTCCTGATACGAGACCGTAGCCCTCTATAGATTTGTGGCCATCAGTCACATAAGGGCAACGCCCCAAGCCCCTCCACAAGTAGAGGATGTGATCTCTGGTCACATAGCCTCAAGACAGATCTCCATTTTAATGAGGTACCTAAAGGCCTGGAGGCTTAGCTAATAAACTTCCCTTCCCAGACACGTCTCTCTGCAAAAGGTATTTAGCTTCAGACCCACCCTTGAGAAGTGGGGTACAGTTTTATTCACCTACCTTCTGCCATGACAATAAATGCCTTAAAACCATGGACTGCTTCTTTTCATCAAGATCCACCATGGGGAGCAATGGAACAGGCCTTCATCTAAAGTGCCAGCTACCTAATCTCCCGCAGAAGGACTCTCAGGGCTCCCAGCCACAGCCTCTGCCAAGCCAAGCAGCCTGCCGAATGAGACAAGGACTCTCTCCTCCCTGTGGGACCCAGCCAGAGCTCTCCCCTCTTTACCCCCTTGGCCCCAGGCTAGGTCCAGCCCACAGGCCTCCACTCAGTTCTTCTGCAGCATCCAGCGGCGCCTGGGTGCCCAAGAGTCTGAGAACCAGAAGGCCCCGATCTCCCTGCAGGCCCGGGGATCTCCAAGTCAGCTCCATCAGTCCCTGGGACCTCAGCCTGCACTCCCTCACCCCCAGAGCGGTGTCCCTCAGCTTCCCATACCTCGACATCCTCCTGGCACTGGCACGACACAGTCCAATTCCCATGTCCCACCTCCCTGAGTGACCCAAGCCCTGTGGCGGAGTGGACTTGGGGTACTCATAACCCTACATAGGGCCTCATGCATTCTAGGCAAATTCTCTATCACTCTATCTTAGTTCTCACCCTCCCCAACCGTGTGTGTGTGTGTGTGTGTGTGTGTGTGTGTGTGTGTGTGTGTGTGTATGTACTCAAGTATGTGTACACATGGAGGCCAGAGGGCTGCCTCAAGTGTGGTGATTGAGGTAGTATAGGCTGGTTGGCCAGTGAGCCTTAGGGGTCTATGTGTTTCCACCTCCCCAGTGTTGGGATTCTAAGCATATGCCATCATGTGGAACATTTTTAGGTGGGTTCTGGGAATTGAACTGGGTCCTTCCACTTGAAAGCCAGGCATGATAGTCACCGAACTAGTCTCTCAGCCTGTTTTGCTTTTGATGACACAGCTGTAGCTTGTGCTGTATTCGCAACAGTAGCTCTTAGCTATCAGTTTCTTTTATTCCCAGAGGACCACTGTGGGAAAACCACCATTTTTAGAGTCATACTTACTAGGGGCTAAATCTAGTCTCTAATGGTTGCTGGCTATGAAAGTCTGAAAACCCATATTAACTCCCCTGAGCCTCTCCCTTCTCATTTGTTGAGTAGGCACAATGTCATCTTCCTTGCAGAGGATCAAAAGACAGTAACTCCATTCCACTAAGCGTGTCTTATTCTTCCGATGTGGTACTAAAGCATACTCTGTTTATCTATTTATTTAATCCTTCTGACAGCCCTCTAAAACAGTAGTGCTTAGAGAACTTTCTGGATGTTGGCATTCTTTTTTTTTTTTTTAAATTAGGTATTTTCCTCGTTTACATTTTCAATGCTATCCCAAAGGTCCCCCATACCCACCCCCCCAATCCCCTACCCACCCACTCCCCCTTTTTGGCCCTGATGTTCCCCTGTACTGGGGCATATAAAGTTTGCAAGTCCAATGGGCCTCTCTTTGCAGTGATGGCCAAGTAGGCCATCTTTTGATACATATGCAGCTAAAGACAAGAGCTCCCGGGTACTGGTTAGTTCATATTGTTGTTCCACCTATAGGATTGCAGATCCCTTTAGCTCCTTGGGTACTTTCTCTAGCTCCTCCATTGGGGGCCGTGTGACCCATCCAATAGCTGACTGTGATCATCCACTTCTGTGTTTGCTAGGCTCCAGCATAGTGGATGTTGGCATTCTTTATCACCTTATCTGCTATGGTGGCCATAAGCCACAGGCGGCCATGACGCCTGCTAGAGTTTGAATAGTGAATGTCTTCAAAAATGCATCTGTTAATGGTCTGGTTCCCAACCTGTGACAAAACTGGGAATTGGTAGGAACTTTAGGCAGTGAAGTTAAAGGGAGGAGGTCACTGGTGGGTATGGCCTGGGGAACCTGGAAGCCTGGACCCTTCTAGTTCTTTCTGGTTTCTGGTTGTGTCAGCCATCATGCGTTCCCTGCCCTTGCGTTTGTTTTCCTATAAGCCAAAAGCGATGGGGGCCAAGCCTCTGGAATAGTGAGCAAGGTAAATCCTTCTTCTTCCATTGATTGATTGATTGATCGAGACAGGGTGTTATATATCCCAGCTTTAGGCGCTATGGTAAGAATAAGCTTGAGTCCCTGGTCCTCTTTCCTCCATTGCTCACTTTCTGAGAAGGCAGATGTGTGCCATCATGCCTGGCAGACCGTTCTTCTTTAAGCTGTTGAATTTCTCAGATATTTTGCCCTAATGACAGAAAGCTGACCAACCCAGGGTACTTGAAAACGTGGCTTGTGTAACTTACAAAAGGATTTTTAATAATGTTTTTATCTAAATGAGTTTAAATCCATTAACTTGGTTTGGCTAGTGGCTATTATTTTTATTTTTTAATTAAAAATTTTATTTTGTGGCTATGAATATCTTCCTGCATGTATGTTCATGCACTATGAGTCTATAGTACCCCTGAGAGCCATAATAGGCCGCTGGATCCCCTGGGACTGGAGTTGCATGTGGTTGTGAGCCACCAAGTCAGTGCTGGGATCAAACCATGGCCCATCTGGAAAAATAACCAGTGCTCTTAATCTCTGAGTTATTGTTTTAGCCCAGGTAGCTACTGAACTTGATAGCATAGGTTAAGCTTCATTCGTAGTCTCCTTTTCTAGACCAGGGCTTGGAGAAACTGTCTTGAACCTGTCCCTACAGTTTGTAAGTGATGGAGACCTAAGCACAGGGGAGGAGACTCCTTGATTGACATACTGACAAATGGGGACTATTATGCAGGCAGGACAGCTTAGAGATCAAGCTTATTTGGTGCAATGCTTGCTTGGTATGCACCAAACTCTAGATTTACTCCCAAGCACTGTACAAACCAGGCATGGTGGCTCAAGCTTGCCATTCCAGCCAGTGCTCAGGAGGTGGGGCCTGAGGAACAGAGTTTTAAGGTAATTCTCAGTTACATAGTGAATTCGAGTCCAGCTTTAGATACACGAGAACTCTCTTCCCATCCCCTCGCAGAAAAGGAGCCAGGCCTTAGCAAGTTTAGAAGCTGAGGTCAGTGTGTTTGGTTGCTTGCTTTGTAGTCCCTGAAGACGGATGGGTCTAGGTCTTCTTATGACTTGTGTCTCTCCCTCAGCAAATGACAGCCTAGCATCAGGTCAACCTCTTGCAGGCAGGAGGAGACAGGCACTTGCTCAGTGGGTTGGCAGAGGTAGCTCCCAAGGGTGAGAATTAATTACATAGTCCATGCGCATACACTTTGGTGTCTGGATGGTGAGGGCTGGTGGGTCTCAGGAGCCACGGTGAGAGCTTTTCATGGATGACCTCATCCCAGCCCTCTAGTGACTGTTGTCATCACTCTTCCCACAGCAGGCAGCTGGCGCCCCAAAGAGGTTACAAGACTGCCCAAGGTCATATACATCTATCTTGTAGCTTCCTGTGGGAGAAGCTGTCCATGATCAGGAGAGTGCTGTGAGGTAGGGGGGTTCTGCATAGGTAGCCTGAAGCTGCTTCGGTGAGCAGGCTGTGAGAAGGGAGGTGGGGAGCCCAGTGGGAAAGTCCTTATAATGATAATGATCATTATGCCAGTTCTCCACGCCTTTCATCTAGTGGTCACTCTCAGGGTTACCATTAGGACAGTCTTCCTACGGAACACCCACATTTAAGGAGCTGCCCCAGTGTTGGTTATTTTTTCTTTGTTTGTATCTTTGTGTTTCTTCTTGTATTTGTAATTCTTTGTTTCTTTCAGGAGGCAATGCCAAGATTTACAGGATTCGGGATTCCTAATTGAATCGTCTGAGCGTGGAGAGTGCTTGCTCTGGGAATCTTCAGAGGCGGGAGAGTGGTTTGTCAGTGTCAAGTGTCTGGTGTGGCTCTGTGGACTGGGGCTGTGGGCTCGACTGTGATCGCTCATTGCCTTCAGGGTATGCACTGTTCTAATACAAGAAACATTTCACAAGGAAAAGAAACAACTCAAACTTGGACTGGTGGCAGGTGGAGCCCCTGCCAGGCTGACTCTGAGGGGAGGGGTGGGTGTTTTAGAGAGTTGCAATAGAGGTAAGGACTCAAAGTTCTGGGGAGCTTTAGCCTTGGCATGCTAAATTCTGGCTGTGTGATCTTTCATAAGTTAACAAGCTTCTCTAAGGCTTAGTGCTAGACTCTGTTTATTAAGAGAATGAGTTTGTAGTTTTGTAATGGGTTGAGCTGTGTTCTGCCTGACATGTGAACCCTAAGTGCATGTATATGCAGCTTTACTTGGAAATAGGATCTCAGTAGCTGTAAGTAAGACGGAGTCATGGTGTGGCTGGGAACATAGCTTAGTTGGTGGAGTGCTTGTATAACATGCCTGAGACCCTGGGTTCCTCCCTCAGCTTCTCCTAAACTGGGCCTGGCGAGGCTTGCCTGTAATCCCAGTGATTAGGAGTAAAGGCAGGGAAATCAGAAGACCCGTGCTATCCTTGGCTATCTGATCAGTCTGAGGAAAACCTGGCTATGTGAGCCTTTGTCGGAAGAAAAAGTCAGAATGGGGTAGAACAATCTCTAGTGTAATGAGATTGGCCCTGGGTTCTGCTCTCAGGAAGAAAAGAAGCACAAGCAAGCACAGAAGGGGAGGAGCTCTAGAGAACACAGGCTTACAGGAGAGTGGTGTGTCCACAAGCCAAGGAATGTCTGAGGCTACCAGGATCTGGAAGAGGTAAAGCAGGATGCCTCCTGGGAGCTGCTCTGGGGCTTCTGGCCTTCAGAACTGTGAGATGCATGGGTTGGGGGACTTCGTTCCTGGGGAATAAATGGGAGGGAGGATGGTGTCGAGCAGCCAGAGCATCTATTTCTGTGCCTGGCGAGATGAGATGTCAGAAGATGGACTTTTACTTCTTTCATTGCAGTGTCAGGAAAAGACACAAACACATTAGAGTGGGAAAGACACACACCCAGGTGGGCTGACCAGTGTATGAGTGAGTGTGTGTGTGTGTGTGTGTGTGTGTGTGTGTGTGTGAGTGTGTGTGTGTGTGTGTGGTGCACTCATGTGTCTACTCTAGCTGCATCACTAAGTTTGTTTGTTTGGGACTCTGGGCAAGTTGTTTGGCTACTTTGATCTCAGTTCCAGGAAAGAGATAGGAGCTGGAGAACCACCACACCCCCCTCCACCCCAGCACCATCCTGGTGGTGCCAGGAGCTGGTTTGGCACTCACAGGTACACTGTTGGTGTCAAGCACAAACACAACACTGGCCTCAGAAAAAGCTTTAAATAGGATGAGTCAAGGTGAAGAGATACAGAGCAGCAAGGCGCCACAGGTCTGTACCCTGGCTCCCCCATTGCTCCTTTTCCAGTGTATCTTCAGTGACTCATTGCTCCCACTCTGTACCTGACACATTAAAATCACAGACTCACCCCCACAGCCACTAACAGACTGGCATATGTGGGACAGCAGATCCTGGTATGTCCTGGTCAGGACTAAGTGTTCACTGGAATTAGGATGGTTGCAAACAGTATATGTGTGCCTTTGTGTGTGGTATGTGTAAGCACGTGAGCATGTATACATGTGTGCTCACGAGTGTGTAGGTCAGGAAACAGCCTCAGCTGTCAGTTCTTCTCTCTTGGTTTGAAGATGACACTGGCCTGGCATTTAGGCCAGGATGGTGGCTTATGAGCATCCAGGGATCCCCCTGTCTCTGTCTCCCACTTTGCTACCACGGGGATTTCAGGCATGTGCCAATATGCTGCCTTCTAACATTGTTTCTGGGGATCCAGTGTCAGGGTCCCACTCTTGCCAGGCAAGTGCTTACTGACCTAGTCATCTCCATAGTCCCATGAATAAAGTTTTGAAACACATTTACATCTCTTCTTGGATGTATTGTCTATGACTGCTTTGAGCTCTAATGGCAGAGTTGAGTGGGCTTGAAAGGCCTCAGAGGTTTCCCAGCAACCTTTTCAGATAAAACTTGCTCACCACAAATAGCAGCTGCGTCTTTGCTTCCATCTCAGTGCTGAGACGGCTCCTTGGGGCAGCAGAGAGGAGGCTGTGATCGTCCACAGGTATGATTCTGTGTAAGGCCAGGGTGGGGGCTCTGGCGGAGGCCCCGTGGAGCAAGCTGGGACATGTACCTCTTAAGATTTTTTTGACTCAGTTATTGAGGACAGAAAGTGGCCCCCTCATTTAGGAGGGAGACGGATGCAGCTCTGGGGTGAAGTGGTTGGAGTACAAGATGCTCTAAGGCTGTGCAACTTGATAGAGACTCACTGACTTCTCCCAGCTTTGGTCAGCAAAATGACAAAGATTACATTTGTAATGTGGCCACCAGAAGGAGCATCTAACCCCTGCCCAGAAAGAACATCTTTCTGCATCAAATGCTTCTCCAGGATGTATTGTGCTTCTCAAGCCCACGTCTGTAAAAGCAGGACCTACCTGTTATCACTTTTTCTTGGTGTTGGCCTAAAGCTCAAGGCTCAGCAGGTTTATATTATAGCAGCAAAGGCCAAATGCAACATTCGCATGGCTTTAAACATCACCTTGATATTTACCAGTCACCCTGCAGGGGGTGAGCTACTTTGAGGCTCTGCTCTCTTTTGCCCTGCTCCTTACCCTGGTGATTCAGTGTCCTGAAACCTGCTGGCCTAGGGAAGGATTCCAGATTGCCAATGGAGCGCTGATGGTCTCCATACTTTGCCCTTTGATATGCTCCCTAGCCTTAGTGAATACTCTCGCTCCTGCAAAATGACAAATGGGCCAGGGCCTAGCTGGACACTTAGCACATATACTCTTGTGTGTGTGTGTGTGTACACGCGTGAGAGTGTGCACATTGTGCATGCAAGCAAGCGTGTGTGTGCAGAGTTGAGTGTTGGTGCCATTGCACGTTATTCCCTAGAGAAAAGCTCTCCCACTGAGCCTAGAGCAAAGCTGTCAGCCAGCAAGCCCCAGCCAGCCTCCTGTCTTTGCCCTCCACAGTCCTGGGGTAAGAGTTGAGTGGGCCTGATAGCTGGTTTTTCTCTTGGGTACTTTGGACCCTCCTCATGCTTGCATGTGTGCTCTTACCTTGCATCCCTTCTCCAGCCTCACATTTCCTTCTTCAAGCAGACTTCTAGGACAATGCCCACACAGCCACACGGTCCTCTGCTTTGGTGCTGAGAAGTCCTCGTACTTTCTTTCCCAATTGGATGAACTCCTACCCACCCCTTAAACCCAGTTCACAGAGATGCTTCTCAGCCAAGCAATTAAGAGTGAGATCCCCAATCTAGCCATCCAGATGCACGTCCCCTCTGTCTCCTGATTGTTCTGCCATCTCCTGCAGGCCACCTTCTCTAAGCAGCAGCTTCCCTACTGAACAACAGGCTATAACAGCATTTCCCTCAAAGTGTCCTCAAAGTGAGGGTTTCAGGAGGGCTACAAGGATGGTGCTAGCAATTACTCTAATCTTTAGGTTTTCTGAAACCTTTTCCCCAGCACTACCCTGCCACAAGTGCTGAGAAGTGGATCTCAAGGGACACACTGTGTGCTTCTTGCCTGTGAGGAGGTGGATGGCATCTTCCACCACACATTCCTGTCAGGGTGATATTCTGCCTGAGGGTATAGGATCAAGTGACTGTGGACAGAGCCCTCGGAAACTGTGAGCCCAAACAACCCCTTCCTTAAGCCATTTTGGTCAAAAACTTTGTCTCAGTGACAATGTGAAAAGCATCTAACAATGTTTATAAACGTTTGTGGACACAATGAAGATATGGATTGATCCTTGCTAGTCACATTTTGTGCTTGGCTGCTATATTTTGAGCAACACAATTAAGATCTTAATTTTCACATCTCTTCCCATCTACTTTTTTGGGGGAGATATTGTTTGTTTTTGTTTTCTCAAGGCCTCAAAGTGCACAACTGAGTTATTGATTTGAGTTCTGTAATTTTTAAATTCTTAAAAATTCTATTAGTTTTTTATTTAATTAAAATATAACTTCTTTTCCCTTTATTCTTTAATTATCATTGTTACATGTACACACTCTTATATGCACACAGATATATAACTGCAACCTGCTGTGTCTGTTTAGTGTTGCTTGTATGTATAACTTTTTAGGGCTGACCACTTGGCTTGGATAATTATTTAGAGTGCTCATTTCTAGGGAAGACTAATTCTCATCTTTTCTCTCCACCTCTCTCAGCAGTTTTTAGTTTCCTTTAGCTCTTCCTGCATCCATGTTGGCCTGGCAAGTAATGCTATTGCTCAGGCCTTGCCTAGGCAGCTGTATTGCTGTCATTTCTTGAGGGTTGCTTTCCTGTCATTTCTAGAAGGTGCAATTTTATAGCAGACATTTTGATCTTCTCACTCTTGAAATCCTTTTTCTTCCTCAATGCTCCCCGAGCCTTAGCTGTAAGGCAGATGCATCACTTTGGGTTGGGCACACACAGCCAGTTCTCTGCATTTCGGTTAGCAGTGGCTTTCTGTAATGGCTTTTCTTCTGGTGTGAACAGATGCTTTTTGGTGAGGATGTGGTATCTTACCTGTGAGATAATTATTTAGAGTCCAGCTAAATGTCATCCCGGTTGAGCAAAGTGGAAGTAGGCAGTTCACATTTTCTGGAGAAGGAGAGTCAGTTTTAGGGATGTGGCCCCTGGTAGGCTAACCACACTCCCTTGGATAACCACTTACCAGACCAATTGTTTGGGCTGCACAAATTGGACACAAAGTTGGGTGCATAGGGAACAGGGATAGATCTGGTGTGTGTGTGTGTGTGTGTGTGTGTGTGTGTGTGTGTGTGTGTGATAAATATGATCAAAATAAATGGCATGAAATTTCAAAGAATTAATTAAAATTGTGTTAGGAGAAAAATAAGTTACAACTCTATAAAAACATGTTCAAGCTCCTCATGAGCAGATTCTGGTGTTATAAAAGAAAGCTGCCAGTCTCCAGGGCAGTCTGAGATGGTGATGTCATGAGGGTACTGCTAGCGGCTTGCATTATAAGGGCTCTGGGCTGATGAGAAGTGAGCTAGGCTTGGGGATTCCACCCCAGGTAGCTCTGAAATTGCTTGCCCTGGAGCCAGCAGGACCGCAGCAGTTCAGGTTCATTGGCTCTGTCTCTCAGGCAGTCAGAGCAGTGACAGGAATGATAATCTCCTGTAGATGCAGAGAGCTTTGTGAGTTTGTCTTCCAATCTCTGTTGCTCTTCACAGGGTGCAGGATGCAGGATATCCTAGCTCTGTTCTGGCTACTGCCTGACCTTGGATAGACCTGCTCCACGTTGTAAAATGAGGGCTGCTAAAGCTGATCCCCGAGGTTGTAAAAAGCCAGGTGAGACAGTTGGGCAGCGATGTGCTGTTGAAGGAGCTTTCTGCAGCAAAGGTTCTGGTGTGTGACCTTGGTCCAGCTCTGAGGCATAAATGCTCCCAACATGGTCACTGCAGAGCTACCAATGTCATAACACAAGACATAGACTTGGGAAGCAATCTGCACTGTCAGCTCTTGTAAGTGGCTGTGTATAACACATCCTGTTTGTTAGTGGCTTTCTGAGGGTGTCTTCAGAAAGATCCTCAGACCAGGCACAGAAATCATGATGCAATCACTGCCAACATGGGTGATGGGGAATGATAGTGCCTAGGTGTGGGATGTGGTCTAAAGAGCTCCCTCTACGAAAGGATGGACCATGTAGAGACTGCCATATCCAGGGATCCACCCCATAATCAGCTTCCAAACGCTGACACCATTGCATACACTAGCAAGATTTTATCGAAAGGACCCAGATGTAGCTGTCTCTTGTGAGACTATGCCGGGGCCTAGCAAACACAGAAGTGGATGCTCACAGTCAGCTATTGGATGGATCACAGGGCTCCCAATGGAGGAGCTAGAGAAAGTACCCAAGGAGCTAAAGGGATCTGCAACCCTATAGGTGGAACAACATTATGAACTAACCAATACCCCGGAGCTCTTGACTCTAGCTGCATATGTATCAAAAGATGGCCTAGTTGGCCATCACTGGAAAGAGAGGCCCATTGGACACGCAAACTGTATATGCCCCAGTACAGGGGAACGCCAGGGCCAAAAAATGGGAATGAGTGGGTAGGGAAGTGGGGGGGGGAGGGTATGGGGGACTTTTGGGATAGCATTGGAAATGTAATTGAGGAAAATATGTAATTAAAAAAAAAAGAGCTCCCTCTAGAGTCTGGCACCTGGTGGGCACTTTCATGAATACACCTTATGGCTGGGCAAATTGCCAATGGATGCTCATGCTTGCTGAACACATGGAGAAACTCATTGCACCAACAGTTGACATTGTGTTGATGACAAGTTGGGCTTTAGAGGCAATGAGCCTGGCAGGCATTCTAACCTGTTAATGCTGATCCTGGGGGAAAACTGCTTATTCCCTCTGCTTGACTTCAGTTTCCCTGACCCAAAGAGGGAACAGTAGGAGGAGGATGAAACATGACCTGCATGGAGATGAAATTCTGGTCCAAGGCTGGTATGACTCCTTCCCTTCTGAAGCTGCAGAGGGGCTAATGGACAGTATTAGTTGGTGCTGCTGCAAAATAGCTGGTAATGGTAACTTGGGAGGAAGAGTTTATTTTGGCTCATAGTTTGAGGGTGCAGCCCATCATGGAGGAGAAATCATGGTGGCAGGAGCCTGAGGCAGCTGGTCACCTTGCATCTGCATCCAGGAAGCAGAGAGAAATGGATGCTGGTGCTTGGCTTACTCTCTTTTTTCCATTCAGTCCTGAATCCCAGGCTATGGGATGATGCTTCAGTCAGTGTGGGTCTGTCTATGCTAAATAATTTAATCTCAGAAACTCCATCACAGTTGTGTCTTAAGGTTTATCTCCTAGGTGATTCTAGGTACTGTAAAGCTGACAATGGACATTCACCATCTCAGGAACGCACAGTCAAGTCAGTACTATAAACCCTGGACATCTGAGGTCTGACCCAAGCAGTAGGAAAACTCAAGATCACTCCCAGACTCCTTGATTCACTGAAAATTAGCTCTGGGGATTTTTGTTGTTGTTGTTTTGGCAAATAGGAAAAGTAGCAATGTATTCTGACTCTCGGGATAAACAGCCACCAGCAGTCCTTGGGGAAGGGCAGGCTGGCCTTGTTTGTGCTACATGCTGCCTGAGAAATGCCGACGCAGCTCTTCTCTGTTGCTGTGACACATGCAAGCATATGCAATTGCATCCCTAAATATGGAGGCTGAGTGTTTAATTACCACGTTTTCTGCCTGTCTTCTAGGGGAGTGTTGGTCACCACAAACTGTTAAATGTCACCTCTTGATTTTTCCTTCATAGATCACAGGGGCTACTACTGCTCATAGTTTATCTTTGTTCCACTTGGGAGACTTAAACAAGAGCTGGGACCCAATCAGGCTGAGGAACAAGCTCTTCAATGAAACAGACTCTGCAGGATTCTGTGCAAACAAACAGTGTCTGTCCCTGCTACTGCTCTGTGAGTCTGTAGGCAAGTCACTCAACTGTGCTGCTATCATGAGGGCTTTCTCCTTGGCTGAACTGATCAGGGCATGCAAGGTCACACCTCCAGCTTGCAACCCCACAGCTGAGGAGGTGGGGGACAAGAGGATCTTTGAACATCCAGTTTAGAAAAGTCAGTGAGCTCCAGGGAAGACCCTGTTCCCAAAGTAAGGTGGGCAGTACCTGAAGGACAGCGGCTGAGGTTGACCACTGGCTCCCACATATGCACCAGGATAATAAACACACACACACACACACACACACACACACACACACACACACACACTCACATAAAACAACGTATGTAATACGGAAGTTACTCCTGTTAACTGGCCACTAGCATGCCTTCTGTGAGGTGGCCTGTTCTTTATGGATGTGGAGGTGATTTTTTTCCCAAGTCAGCCACATTGAGTCCATGTCACTTCCCTCCTGGAGTTTATGATCTTACTCACACTCTTGCCAGATGCCAGCAGGTTCCCCCTCTGCTGGGATCGGCAATGCTCATCTAAGCACCAGGACAGAGAGAGATACTTCTCAGTTCTTGCCTCAGAAGCTCCACTTTGCTCATGGGCAAGATGCTGTGACTCCCATGTCCTTCTGGATTTGGAGAGCATCAGTAGACACTGCTATGCATCAGAGCAGCCTGTTGCTCACAGTGCCCTGAGTTAGGCAGAGAACTTTGCATGGAGCAGCTCGTTCATGATTCTGGCATCTAGGAAGCAGAGAGGGATCGGTAAGAAAATAGGGCTGGGCTATAGCACTTCCTGGCCCACTCCTCAGATACACTTCTTCCCATTAAGACCCACCTCTTAAAGGCTCCCCCACCTCCTACAGTCACTTCACCAGCTGGGTACCCAAAGTTCAGACATGTGAGCATGTCAGGCCACATTACACATTCTAATCACAAAGGTTAAGAAATAAGATCACTGGAAAATGCCCTACTTATTGTGTTAGCTGGGAAATCCATCCAGTGGAATATTAACACTCACAACTAGACTATGCTAACATACTCCAATCTTACACGCGTTCTCGCGACCGGCCAGGAAGAACACAACAAACCAGAATCTTCTGCGGCAAAACTTTATTGCTTACATCTTCAGGAGCAAGAGTGCAAGCCTCAAACCCAAAAACGAAAGCGAAACCCCTTCCCTCTTAAGGAGAGTTATCCTTCGCCTAGGACGTATCACTCCCTGATTGGCTGCAGCCCATGGCCGAGTTGTAGTCACGGGGAAGGCAGAGTACATGGGGTGGAGAACTACCTTTGGCACATGCGCAGATTATTTGTTTACCACTTAGAACACAGCTGTCAGCGCCATCTTGTAACGGCGAATGTGGGGGCGGCTTCCCACAGTTCCCCCTTTTCTATTAATAAAAGCAATAGGCCACCCATAATAATGAGAGTGGAGATAGAGGTCAAATCCCCAGTGTGCAGGTAAAGGAGCCGTACACATAACCTCCTTCCAGGCTCATCACCTAGAGGGGTCCTGGTCTGGTCCCGTGTTGTTTTTCCTGGAGGAAGGACACTTGAACACTCAACCTTCTTGAAAGATGACATGTCTCCCTAGAATAGGCTCATATATGCCGCAGAGCCCTTCTACTGCAGTGCTTAGCCGTGCAACTCTCTCGGGCTGCTGAAGCACACTCACTCTGTCCCGTGCAATGAGACTAGCCTCGTGGTGTGCAAGAGCTGAGTGGCCAGCGACCTATTGCTTAAGCATAGATAACCATAAATCAGGGGAAGCACCATGTTCTAGAGCTGCAAGCGCCTGGGCAATAACCACCTTGTCTCTCCTAGTTTGGGCCTTAAGCTTACAGACCAACCAAAGAAGCAACACTAATCCACAGCAAAGTGTATCTCCAAATAATATCAATCCCACCCATTCTTTAAAGAAGGAAAATGCTGAGGAGATCCAATTGGGTAATCCTTTGGTCAGGGACAGGTCCAAGCGCGTGGAGTTGACCTGAAGTCTCAATTCCCGAAGGATCTGTTCAAATTCAGCCGTCCAATTCTGTAACATATACTGAGAAAGACTTTTTGACAAATTAGCTGCCCTAGTAAATTTCTCATACTGAATGGAAGTAACACACAATCCCGGAAACTTTTGTTCACATCCCAGCTGAGCTATTTGCCATAATACATCTAGTTGTTTCTGGACAAGATCTATGAGTTGATTAACCAGCATGAGACCACCCTGTATCTTGACATTAGCTGAGGCCTGTTTATCTATGACTGTAGTCACTGAGGCTGACAAAGTGTTAATGGTGTCAGTCGTCTGGACCTGTCCAGACAGAGCCAAGGCTGTCTGAATCAAGGCCAAACCCAGTTCCTAGTTAGTGGTAAAAAAGCAGGGGAATACTTGAGCATTATACATCACCGGCATTGGGAGTGGAAATGTCGACATTATCCCCCAACGCTGCTCTCTCTTTATTATTGACGCCCTGGACATCACCAAGACGAGGGACATCAGTATTCCCTTGGTCAGTCTGGATTTTTCGGGTGAGTCTTTCTGGTATCCAAAATGGGTTGTCTTCATTCTGTGGGAAAACACAAATAGCTCCCCTGGATCTTATCAAAATAGGATCCGGGCCATACCATTTATTATCAAGGACATTTTTCCATTTAACCATCTCATTGGGCCTATCTGGCTCTGAACAATGACGTTCAGCCGCAGTATGGCCATGAGCATCAATATTTAAAAAATTGAGTGTAAAGAGTGCCATAGACACAGACACTCTTGGTACTCGGGGTAGAGTCTCGACTCCCCTCTTCTGCTTTATTAGATAGGCTTTGAGGGTGCGATGCGCACGCTCAACAATACCCTGTCCTTGAGGGTTGTATGGAAGTCCAGTCAGGTGGGTCACGTCCATCTGACGGCAGAACTGCTGGAATTTTTGAGATGTATAAGCTGGTCCATTATCAGTCTTAAGGAGTTTGGGTTTCCCCCAAGCACTCCATGCCTCAAGGCAATGTTGAATCACATGTGAGGCTTTTTCACCTGTTAACGGAGAAGCAAACATGATGCCAGAGCATGTGTCAATGGACACATGGAGATATTGAAGTTTTCCAAAGGAAGAAACATGTGTAACATCCATTTGCCAGACCTGTAGAGGTCGAATACCGCGTGGGTTAATTCCCACATGAGGAACTGGCAAGAACTCACAGCAGCTTTGACATTGAGTAACAATGTCACGGGCTTCTTTTCTTGTCAAGGAGAAACGACTGCGTAATGTTTCAGCCGTCACATGAAAATTGTTATGAAAATTTCTTGCAGCCTCTACCGGGGATGATAGGGCAGCAGCCACCACTTTAGTGGCCTTATCTGCCAAATCATTTCCCAGAGCCATGGGGCCAGGTAGGCCTGAATGGGCTCTAACATGAGTAATATAAACAGGAAATCTTCTAGATAACAAAACTAATTGTATCTGCTGAAAAATATTGGCAACTCTACTGGAAGGCTTAATCACTCCAGCCACTTCTAAAAGATTTACTGCATTAACCACATAACAGGAATCTGACACAATATTAAGGGGTTCTAAAAAGGTTTTTAAAACTTCTAAGACCACTAAACATTCTACCACTTGAGGTGAATTTTCATTATATTGTTTGGATACCACTTTACCATTAGCCACATAGGCACCTATGCCAGTTTTTGATCCATCAGTATATACCACAATCCCATTTTTAAGTGGGTTTCTTACTGTTATTTGTGGAAACACAACAGATTGATTTTGGGCAAACTGTAAAATTGGATGTTTTGGATAATGGTTATCTATTTGTCCTGAAAAGGAGGTAACTAAAACTGCCCAATCATTAGATGTGGCTGCCAAGGTTTGAACCTGTGCAGCGGTATAAGGTACAATTAAAAGATATGGACTTCGCCCAAAGTGGGTGATTGCTGCTTTTAGACCTTTAAGGGCAAGCTGTGCAATTGCATCAGGATACCAATCTATTATTTTAGCTGGGGATACGTTTGGATGGATCCACAACAATGGCCCATTCTGCCACAAAACTGCGGTTGGCAATTGTGCTGTCTTAAAGACACACAAACTGAAAGGCTGCGAATCCTCAATACGTTGTAATTGTGCATTCTGTAAGGCTTTTTCCACTTTTTGTAAGGCCTGGTTAGCAGCTAGAGTAAGAGCCCTAGGGGAGGAGATATGAGGATCTCCTTCTAAAATACCAAACAAAGGCCTTAACTCAGCGGAAGGAATCTTTAAAAAAGGTCTGAGCCAATTAATATCTCCCAACAGCTTTTGAAAATCATTTAAGGTATGGAGGTGATCTCTTCTTATCTCTACCTTTTGGGGCACAATCTTATCTGGGGACACCACAGAGCCCAAGAATTGTCCTGTATCAGAAATTTGGACTTTTTCTGTGGCTATCTGTAAACCCCACTGACTTAAAGTTTTAAGTAGAAAAGGATATGCCTTTTGTAGCATGGTAAGGTTTTTATGGCACAGGAGGATGTCATCCATGTAAAGGAGCAAAATTAAAGAGGGGAATTGTTCCCTCACTGGCAAAAGAGCTTCTTGCACATAAAGTTGGCACATTGTAGGACTATTGGACATTCCCTGTGGTAAGACCTTCCATTGATACCTCTTATCAGGTTCCATGTGATTAATAGAGGGGATGGTAAAGGCAAATCTGGGCCTATCCCTTGGACACAAAGGTATAGAAAAGAAACAATCTTTAATATCTATAATAATTAAATTCCAGCCACGTGGTAAGGCGGAAAGTACAGGGAGACCCCTCTGTACCGGGCCAAATAAGTTCATTTGCTCATTAATGGCTCTGAGGTCATGGAGCAGTCTCCACTTTCCTGACTTTTTCTTAATTACAAAAATTGGAGTATTCCAAGGTGAGGTAGAGGGTTCAATATGGCCTAGTTTTAATTGTTCCTCTACCAGTTGAATCACAGCTTCTAGTTTTTCAGAGGATAGGGGCCATTGAGGAACCCACACTGGATCCCCTGTTTTCCATGGTATGGGTCGTGCTGCCCCAATGGCCTCTAGGGAAAACCCAGACCCTGTCTGTCTTGGTTTCCATTAGGTGAGATGGGCTCTATCCTTCCCTGTTCTTGATGTCCTAACCCTTTTCCTTCTTTATAACCCATCTTTGCCATGATATTTTTTGCTTTAGCTGAATACCCTCTCGATGGGGCGTTTTCATTGGACAAAATAAGGCCCAAATGCTGCATAATATCCCTTCCCCAGAGGTTAACCGGGAGTGGGAGCACATAAGGTATGAATTTCCCTTGCTGCCCTTCAGAGGATTCCCACGTCAAGGCAATGGAGCTTATAGTGGGACATGATTGATAACCTAGGCCCTGTAATGAATGAGATGACTCTGTGGTGGGCCATGCTTTGGGCCACCAATGTGTAGAAATTATACTTTTATCTGCTCCAGTATCAAGGATGCCTTCAAACTCTTTTCCGTTGATCTTAAGGCGGAGCTTAGGTCTATCATTCAAAGATACAACCAAATAGGCAGAATCATTTCCTGAGGAGCCCATTTTCTTTATCTCAGGTCCTGCAAATTTCTCCCTGGTATTATCAGGGAGGAGCAGCAGCTGAGCTATCCTATCTCCTTTACTAATAGAAAAAACGCCCTTAGGGCTTGAGCACAGGACCTGTATTTCAGGGGAATGTTGACAATCCCCAACTCCAGGGTGGACTACTAAGCCCTGCAAGGTGAGTGAACCCCGGCCGAGAATAAGGCCCATGGTTCCCGGGTGCAAGGATGTATAGGCTCCACTGGCACCGGCTGAATACTCATTTGAGGCATTAATAGGAAGTCGGAGGCGGCACGCAGGTCCACCCTTGTGGGTCTTCCTGGGTCGCCTCTCTGACTGCTTCCTGGGTCCTGACAAACCGGTTCCCATATCTTTGAGGGCCCTGGGACCGAGGGCCCGATGACCCGTTTTTTGGCACATCAGCTGATTGACTATCAGGTGGGGGAAGGATTCTGCCCTTTATATCCCTCACAGAGCGACACTGGTCGGCTCTATGATAACCCTTGCCACACTTAGAGCAAAGAGTAAGAGTCCCCCCCTGTTTATCTGGAGCTCTGCAATCTTTCTTAAGATGCCCAGGCTTTCCGCAGTTAAAACATGTCCTCTGATCATTTCTGCCCATGGAGCGGTTCTGGGATTGAAGGATGGCGGCCGCTAAGCCTGCATTGGTGAGAGGTCCCCCAAGCTCCCGACAAACCCTGAGCCAGTCTTGTAAGCCTTTGTTCTTTCTTGGGGCTATGGCCGCTCGGCACTCCTTTGTGGCTTGCTCATAAATGAGCTGTTCTACCAGAGGTGCGGCTTGCTCTGAATCTCCAAAAATACGCTCTGCTGCCTCTGTCATTCTGGCCACAAAATCTGAGAAGGACTCCTGAGGTCCCTGGACGATCTTTGTTAGTTGTCCAGTGGCTTCACCTGCTCGGGAGAGCGCCTTCCAGGCCCTAATAGTCTTTTCATCTGATTCAGAACTACTAAGAACTGGCTCCTTGAGCTCATCTAGTGATGAGTATAGGTTCCTTCTCCTAGAGACCTCCGCTAATTTATCTTTTTTCTTTTCTTTTTTCTTTTCCTTCCTTCTAATCTCTCCCCAGGTATTCTTACCTGACCTAAACTTTTCCTCGGGTTCAAGACCCTTGGAAAGGCCTGTATACTTATTTTGTGTACCATATTTCCTCTTTGCTCCTACTCTCTCTCCCCGCTTTACTTCTGATAGATTGTCTCGAATTTCGTCCAGAATCCGCCCTGCCTTAACCACTTGATAACATGTGAAAAGGAACAAAAGGGCTTCTAACACTAGAGAAAGTTCAAGGCCAAACATACCTTGTAAAGCTATTTCCCACTTTACTTCTGATAGACTGTCTTGAATTTCGTTAGAAAGTTCAAGACCAGACTTACCTTGTAAAGCTATTTCCCACTTTACTTCTGATAGACTGTCTTGAATTTCGTTAGAAAGTTCAAGGCCAGACTTACCTTGTAAAGCTATACTTACGGGTACCCTGTTCCCCAGCTGAAGAGTTCTGAATTCATGCAGTTGAATCCTTCTCAACAGTCTGTTTTACGGGAACACTTCATTACCACCATTCCCCAGCTGAAGAGTTCTGAATCCACGCTGGATCCTTCTCAACAGTCTGTTTTACGGGAACACTTCATTACCGTGACCCGCAGTTCTGGTTCCGGAATGAGGAATCTTCCTTGCGCCGGTGATGGTTAACTCCCGTCCCGAGTTTTCTTGTCCCGGGTTTTTTCTTCCCGGATTTTCTCGTCCCGGATTTCGGCACCAACTCTTACACGCGTTCTCGCGACCGGCCAGGAAGAATACAACAAACCAGAATCTTCTGCGGCAAAACTTTATTGCTTACATCTTCAGGAGCAAGAGTGCAAGCCTCAAACCCAAAAACGAAAGCGAAACCCCTTCCCTCTTAAGGAGAGTTATCCTTCGCCTAGGACGTATCACTCCCTGATTGGCTGCAGCCCATGGCCGAGTTGTAGTCACGGGGAAGGCAGAGTACATGGGGTGGAGAACTACCTTTGGCACATGCGCAGATTATTTGTTTACCACTTAGAACACAGCTGTCAGCGCCATCTTGTAACGGCGAATGTGGGGGCGGCTTCCCACACTCCAATGTGTGTCTGCATAGACTAGGTCAGTGGTTTTCAACCCGTGAGTTGAGATCCCTTTGACAAACCTCTATCCCTCAAAATATTTACAACACCATTCATAACAGTAGCAAAATTACAGTTATGAAGTAGCAACAAAAATAATTTTATGGTTGGAGATCACCAACCATATAGACATGAGGACTATATTAAAGCCCTGCAGCACTAGGAAGACTGAGAACCACTGGTCTAGGGCCAACACTTGAAGACTTTAGTGCTTGGGTAACACTCAGGGTGTGCCCAGTTCTGACTGGCTTTCGTGTTGTCAGGTGAACACATTCTGGGTTCCTGTCAATCTCTCTAGCAGCGACAAGAAAAGGCCTTCAGCAGCAAGGGAAAGGATGGAGACGCAGGATGGCAGGCAGCTGCTGTGAGAGACAGTGGCTACAGCTTACCCATGCTAAGGATGCTCGGCTTCTGGTAGATCTGCAGCACACTGCAGCAAGTCATAACTCATAAACTATCGGGGCTGGGGAGATAGTCTAGTCTGCAAAGTGCTTGTCTAGCAAGTACGAGGACCTGAGTTTGATACCCAGAATCCACATTAAAGAAAAAAAAGCAAAAACAAAAACAAAACAAAAATAAAACCCTAACAACCAAAACTACCCCCCCAAAACACCAAACAGCTGGGTTGGGGTGGTACGTACTTGCAATCCTAGTTCTGAGAAGTGCTCAGAGGGCTAAGATGGGCAGATGTTTGGCTGTGCGAAACTGGCAAGTTCCAGACCAATGAGAAACACTGTCTCAAAAATCAAGCTGGACAATGAATAATGAATGACAGCTGAGGCTGTCCTTTGACCTCTACATGTGTGCATACACATCTCTACATGCACCTTCATACACATATACCTACACACATTTGGGTACGCTTGGGTGTTCAAAAGCTGTCAGTGAGGTGAGCTTTTTTTCCCTAGTGTAGAGAGATCACTGCTCAAGGCTGGCCCCTGTATAACCCCCAGAAGATTGTGAGCAGAGCCTATGTATTGTCCCAGAGGCCTCTGGGAGCTGACTAGGGAGCATCAGGCCAGTTTGTGGAGTGTGCCATGCAAGGAAGAGAACCACAAATATGGAGACCAGCTCAACGTGCCTTAAAGCGATGTATATTTGGTCTCAGCCTAGTCTGTTAAGTGAGACCATGTATGTATTTCAAGAAGGTCAGGCAGTGGAGGACAGAGGCTCTGCAAGGCTGGATCTGTGCTCAGCCATTTAGGAAAATGAAGTGCACTTTGGGTTGCTCCTCTGTACACCAGTGTAATGACAGCACCAAACAGATATGAAAACAGAATGTATCGGATGCACACTACGCATATGTAAGGCACATGTATGTGTAATGGCTCAGTCTGCTGTGTGGCAACAAAGCATTTGTCCTCTTATTCATGAGCTTGTGCATCTGTTCCTTCCAGACACTGGGACGTAAAAGCAAAAACACCAGCAGCCTGAACAGAAATTCAAGAATCATTGAAAGTCAGCTGGGACAGCACAAGCAGGATTCAGGCATGTGTTGGCAGCCCTCAGTGTCACGGTGGCAAGTCCCTCTTTCTCCTTTGTCACCTGTTGATGGATAGTAACAGAGAGGAGTGGTGCTGGCATCATTCCTGACACTTTCAAATATCAATTCCGGTGATTTCATGACAGTTGCTGTGACTATCATATCACCCTTCATTTGCAGACCAGGCCACCGAGATTCTTAGAGGTTAAATAACTTGCCCTAAGTTACACAGACGTTGCAAAGTGAAGGGGGAGAAACTGAAAAAATCAGCTCAGGAACTTTGGGAAGGTCATGAAGGGAGAGGCTAATTAGCATTTCTCAGACCACAGGGTGGGAGCCGACCTGCGGGTGGGGACACATTCCACAGGACTGACCATTGCTCACTTTCAGACAAGGGAAGTCCTTGTCACCTCATTCCCTAAAGACCAATCAGTTAAAGGGTGCACTGTTCCACCAATCATATTGTGCCTAGTTGCTGATGCTCTGTTCTGCCCCTGGAAACCATATAAAAACTCGCCAAACAGGTGCTGGTGGTCACTGCCTCTCCTTCCGGTCTCGCACCACCCCAGTGCACTGGAACAAATTCCTCTTGCTTTTTGCATCGATCCTGGCTCCACGTGGTTCACTGGGGGGTGGGGGTGGGGGTGGGTCCCCTGGTAAGCTAAGGCTCCCCAGAGTCTTACAAAACAACATGTCTAATTCCCAGATTCTTGCTTTTTTTTTTTTTTAATTTTTTTTCAGATTCTTGCTTTTGACTGATGCATCAGGCTGTGGGTCCTTAACTTTGTGCCTTTTCCATCTCCAATCCATTGGGCACAAGTCCACACTTTTCCAAGCATTTCAGTCCTGAGAGACACCTGCCCCAACTTGGTTCTGCTCAACTCACTTCAACTCGACTAATTTTAGTTTGACTCAGCTTAGATTGGTTAAGGCTAACTTAAGCAGAACATATACCTGGGTATCTGCATATGTGTATACAGGTGTGTGTGTGCGCGCGCACGTGTGCATGTGTGTGGTTATGCAAATGTGCATGTGGGCAACCTAGGCTGTCATTCCCGGGCATTGTCCATCTTTGTTGTTTTGAGACAGGGTCTCCCACCGACCTGGAACTTGTCTACTAGGCTGGCTAGTGCACCCCGAGGATCTGCACATCTCCAGTGCTGGGACCATTGGATTCCACATGAGCTCTAACATTCTTGTCTTTATGTAAGTAAGGCAAATATTTTATTGAGTGAAGCTTCTCTGTGGCAGTTAACACTGATTGTCAGCTTGATTGCATTGAGAGGCACCTAGGCAATGCCTTTCTGTGTATCTGTGAGGGTGCTCTAAATATGGACAGCATTGTTCTACAGGCTGAGGCCTAGATGGCATCAATGTAGATAAAAGAGGAAGCCCTCTGTCATCACAAGTGCTCTCTCTCTGTGTCCTGGTCTCTATGAGGTGAGCAGACTGTTCAGCCCCACCTTTCCACTGTGGCATTCTGCCTTAGGTCAGACTCATAGCAATGGATCCAGATGACGTCAGGCTGAGTCCTCTAAACTGTGAGTCCCAACAACTCCTTTTCCCAAGTGCTTCATCCCAGTGATGAAAGCCCTATTATTACAAGTGCTTCATCCCAGTGATGAAAGCCCTATTATTAAACCTTACCAGAGGAAGGGAACACCAGGAAATGTTTTAAAACTCTGGTTTTTACATTGTCACTCTTTTCTCAAATGCCTGACCAGATTGTTGCCCCTCATCCGCGTAGAATGATGCCGAGACCAGGGGGTACAGCCCTGGACAGATTATGGAACCCCTTTACACAACTTATGTGTAACATGTCTTCTAAGCTGAGCTAGCTTAGAAATAAAGGAAAAAGCGGGGAGGACTGCGTGGAAGGCAGTTGATAAGATCCCTGTTAACAGGGCAGATTATTCCGTATCAGGTGCAGAGAGCACTATGCTTAAAGCACCGCCTCCCTCAGCTGGAAGTGTGTTTCACAGATGAGGCTTCAGAAAGTGTGCACAAGCTCAGTGGGTTCCCCAAGTCACAAAGCTGGACAGGGGAGAGCTCTCTGGCCCAAAGACCCTGTCTTCCCATAGCTCCTACCTGCTTTCAAAGATGCCCCACTGTAGCAGGATTAGGGGATATTGGTGCTGGATCTCTCTTGGCCAATAGCACATAAACCAAAGGGCTCCACATCAGGATTCTAATTTCGGGTGGAAGAATGGGGTCTGAGTCATATCTCTGGCCCCAAAAGGAGACTTGGTATCCCAGACTGCTTGGGAGGCCATGAACAGATAGCTACCCAAACGTGATCCCAAGAACCTAAGCTTTCTAGATGGCTTATCTGCCTGTCTACCTGCCTCTGCCTTCCCTTCCTTTCTTTTGTGAGAAAGGCCCAATGTTGCCCAGGATGGCCTTAAATAGGTCCCTGCTTCCATTTCCTGAGTGCTGGGGTTACAGATGTGTGCCATCAGGTCAGCTAACAGGACACTTTCTGATAACAAAGACACACCATGATCCCCTCTTGTAAGAGACAATCCAAATAGGTCTGTCAATCACCTGGAACAGGAAAAGCTCCATTCTAGAGATTTTAGAACACTTACAGAGCCTGCAGAGAGCGCGATGAGTCAGAGATCTTGTTGGATGTTGTCCGCACTTATGTGTGGAGAATGTACTTGTGCTGTGGCAAGCTCCATCTGTCTTCTGAACTATGTGTGCCATCTGAACCATGTCAACAGCAGTCCCAAAGTCCTGGGACACAAGAAGAATCCAGATCAGGATCTTAGTGGCACTGCCATCTTAGGAAAGCAATCTTTATGCCACTTCGAAGAATCAGGGCTTAGAGGAGCAAAAGAGGCCCAGAGGCAAGTCCTTAGCTACCTGTGAGATAAAGGAGGTATTGGTTTTGAGCCATATCTGCTTTTTGGACCTACTATGTTTGATTTGTTACCCATACCTGTGATTCCCACTGAGCTGAATTAGGGGCTGCAGCCTTCTGTTCTTTCTGGGGGATGTCTTAGCATTTGCCCTGGGAGAAGCATCACAGGCCATGCACTCACATCCGATGGTGCAGAGGCTGACTACAACGAGCAGACCCTCAGAGTCGTGCACATGAGACCAGCACTGCCCTCTGCAGAGCACTTGCTGGGTTAATTAAGTTAAAAGCTGTAGCAGGAAGGAGGATTGAGATTTGGCTTTTTAAAAAATGAACATCAATCACATTATTGATCTTTCTATTTCTTTTTATTCTCTTTGTGTTTGAGATCCCTGGACTATGCTTGCTGCAGGCTTCTCTCACAGTAAAAATTATGTAAATTAAAAGACTGACTTAAATTAAAAAAAAAAAAAAGAAGCCTTGTGGTGTAAAGGGTGGAAGCTGTGGAATGAGCCTTGAGATGGGAGCTTAACCTAAGAGACAGACAGAATCCACAGAGGACAGATGTTGGGAGGAGCTCCCACATTTGAGTCTGTATCTATACTCACTTTGAAATGTGACCTGGGGAGATGGCATGGCTCAGTAGAAGAAGCTGCCTAACTTCAATTGCTTGCTCACTGCTGCGTGAGCTTGGCTCAGCTCCTAACCTCATCAAGGCCTTGGTTCCCTCATTTGTTAAATTCGGATAATAATATCCAACATGCTGAGGTTTCAGGAGGACTAAGTTTGCCTTTAAGGGACCTGTGCTGCCCAACAGTTGGGAATTCCTTATTTATGGTGTGCTGCAGTCATTTGGGATGAGGAACATCTTGGGCCTATTTAAGATGCTACAAGAGAATCCCCTAACCTGTAATTAGAGCATGTGGTGCCTTCAGCAATAGGCTCTTACCCTCAATCCTGGTGGGTAGCCAGTGACAGTCGTGACTGCCTGTACTGTTTAGAGGGTCATAAAACACAGTGGGTCATAAAAGGAGACTAGGAAATAGAGGCGGGATAATGAATATATGCTAAAAACATTAAAAATAGAGTAGTATGGACTAGCCTAGAGGCTGACATCCTATCACCACTGCAGCAGGGAGATAGATCTTCACTTCTTGTTATGTCTGGAGATTTGGGTTCTGTCCTTGGCTCTTGAATGGTTGCTCCTCTGTCTGCGACCCCGTAACTTTCTCCTTGTTTCTTTCTTTCTTTTTTTCCCCAATATAATATTTTCTACTGATTCTTTGGGAATTTAACATCATGCATTCCAATCCTACCCATTTCCTAGTCCTTCCATGTCTGCCCTGTTCTTATAACCTCCCCCCACAAAAGAAAACAAAAATAAGAGTTATCAACAATGACAAAACCTTGCCAACCCTCTGGGCAGCAACCTCTGTCAACCACAGCCATCTCTTCTACCTGCCACAGCTGTTGTTCTTCAGTTCTACCTTACACCCACCACTCGCACCTCCATCTCATATTGGTTTGTTGTAGTGGCATTGGCAGCAGCAACGTGTCAGCAACATAACCCTTTGACCAAATAGCTTTATTTGCAACCGTTCATTGCAATGAGTTGTTGGACTAGTTCAAGGCCTCTGTATTCCTCTACATCATCAATATAGGACCCTTGCAGAGAGGAGTATCCTGCTGTTGCCCAGAGATATAGAGGTCCTGCCACTATGGTTCCATAGGACTGGCCTTTCACTCACTCTAACAGCTCACAGATGGGGTAGATGTTGGGGTGGGCCAACTCAAAGCCCTGGATCTGGACCTGGGTTGTAGCTGAACTGGAGCCTCTGCTGGGCCACTGTACTGCCATGAGGTGACTGGCGAGGGGTAAAGCCAGTTTGGCAAGGCCCTTGGTCATCAACATTGCTTCAGGCAGCAGCCCAGACCACAGTCATCTGCAAGGCTTTAGATGGGGACACAGACACCAACACAGCCTCTGGCTGTATCTGGACCACCAACCAGCTCATAGTCCTCAGAGGCTGCTCGGACCTTGACCCTCATCACGGTCTCAGGTGGATACACATGCTACTTATATCAACATGGCCCCCAAGGCAGCAAAGCCTGAGGATATCATCAAGTCATCAGCCCTCACAGCTTACATCCACAAGGATCTCAGGCTTCATAGCAGTCTAGGGCAACAGCATGCACCACAGACACCAACATAGCCTCTAGTGTATATCCCAGACCGCAGTGGTCCTTCTAGGAAGTGAACCTTCCTTCATCCTGAGCCTCTGTGGTTGCCCAGAGTCAGGATAAGGTAATCAGCTGCCAGACAGCATGTTTGGGGGGCAGAGTCCACATATGCATAAGCTCCACACACTACTCCCCTGACCCCACTGGTCAATGACAGCATGTTGACCTGAGCTTTCTTTCTCACCTGTCACCACCATCATGTCTCCAGTTCTGCCTCTCTTCATAGGGCATGGATCACTCTGTTTTTCTATTTCTTCTACTTCTCCATCACACATTTGATTATTGTAGTAGTGTCAGCTGACCCACAACTCATGGCAGGGTGGTGGTGGTGGTGATGGGGAGTCTGGATGTCCTCTCTTTGGCCCTGTTTCTCATTGGCTGCTCAGGGATTTTGATTAAATAGATGTTAGCGGTGAAGTACATGGCTAGAACTGACTTTGGAATTGTGTGGGCTCCATCTTTTGAGCCTCATCTGTGTGCCTAGCTTAGGGACTACATTTGCTGTTAGTATGCCTTAAAAAAAAAAAGAAATCTAATCCTCAATTCCAACAGCTGATATGATCCTCTGTGATGGAGCATGAAGAACTTAATCACAGGGTGTTCAGAGTAAAACAAATCCTTCTCCATTCACTGCAGAGGACAAAGGACAGATGAGAGCTTAGACTTCCTCCTTACTGCTCAGTAAGCTGGATCAATGTCCTGTAAGACTCAAGTGGGCCAACGTTTTCAGACCAGACAGCAGTTACCGTTGATAGGAAATTCCAGGAATGAACACACAAATCCCTCCATGACCTGGCTCTCATTTGTTCTGAGGCCTCCTTTTGCTCCTTTTCCCCTGCTCCCACTGGCAGGTTCTCAGGATGACAGAGCTGTGTAGCTAGGTGTAGCACTTTGTCCATGCTGCTGCCTGCTGGGGAAACTCTACCTCTGCTTCCATCACCTCTGCTCTTAGCCTCCTGACTCTTACAGGACATTGATCCATCTTAGTTAAGTAATCTTCTCTTTCTCAGGAGGCAAGAGTCAGATTGGTTTCATGCCTTCAGCTTAGTAGAGTGGGCAAAATCAGGACCTTCTGTTCTGGCTGTGGGGAAGGATGAAGTTGTAAGTAGCAACAGGGGTCATTTCTAATTGAAGCTCTCTCTTGAAAAAGACCTCTTAAAAGGGTTCCTAACTATTTCCTGCCACCTATCTCTTTAGACCTGATTGGTTAGAATTTAGTCATGCAGCCGAACCTAGCAAAAGTATTTGGAAAATATAATCTTTAAGTTGAGTGTCACACGTTAACAAACAAGGAGCATCAAAGGCGCACCGATGGCTTTGATGGTTTTCCTTGGGTTTAGTCACTACCCATGGCTATCGGTGAAAGTGGCAGACATAGCTGAGTTCTGATGCTCAGATTTCTTCTAGTCATCTTGGGAAACAGGATATGAACATTGCTTGGGGAGTCCCCTAGAGTGAGTACCTTGACCTGGACTCTCAGCTTTGTTCTGGTTTGCATGACCTTGGGGACCTGAAGGAGCAGGGGATCAGCCAGGGTCCCTCGGGTTCTTACCCTGCCGTGATTCTCAGTAAACACCCCATCTTAAACTGATCCCAGGCTTGGGACTGAGCTCTGCTTGTTTCTGTTGTCACTAAACTTCCCAACCACTGTCTTTGGCTCTACTTATAAATGTTTTAAAATATTCGCTTGACACACAGGGGGATTATAGACTCTCTCATTTTCTGAAATGAAAAGCAGCTCATGTATTATTCAAGACAAACATTGTATTATTGAACAAAAGATGGGTCCGTTCATCCCTCTTTATGCATTCTGGTCTATATGGCCTTATTAGTCCATGAACTCTGTGAGGATTTTACTGATGGGGTTTGTAAGCCAAGGCAGAGATCAAAGGCTAATATGTCCAGATGCCAAGATTATGAGATTATCATAAAATCACAAAATTCATGTAACCAGTGACTTCCTTCTCTCTGTTCCCACTACATGGAAGTTTAACCTTGGTGTGGACTCTTTTTCCAGTAAACCTACTACGATTTGTTCTCTCATTGTAGAGTTTGAGAAAGTTCACTACTTAACAGGCTTTTCCTGTGTCCTCTACCCAACTGGACTTTGGCTTTAACATGGACATTTCTGCTCCTCTTTCCCTGTTGCCATCCTTTAGGTGTAAGAAAGTGACAGCTGTGGAAACGCACCTGAGTCAAGGCTAACTAAATCCCTTATTTACAGCCAGTGCCAAAGAACATTAGGAAAGGCCAGCTGGACCTTAGCAAAGATGCTGCCCTGTGTGTTCCACTCACCATTCATGACTGACACCTGGCAGTGTAGCACACGGCTTACGAGTGTCCATTCAGAGCTCATGTTTTTTTATTATATTTCTAGCCCCAATATCTACTGCTCTCCCTCCCACTCTCTTCCTTCAATCTCCTTGGGTTTTCTTTTGCTAACACTCCTGTTCAGGGTCTTGGTTCTTGCTGTTCTGGATGCTTACGATGCTTCCCCCAAATCCTCCCATCTGCTTCTCAGCATACATCTCTCCGCTCACATGACACTCAC
This sequence comes from Mus musculus, assembly GCF_000001635.26. Taxonomy (NCBI): domain Eukaryota; kingdom Metazoa; phylum Chordata; class Mammalia; order Rodentia; family Muridae; genus Mus; species Mus musculus. The sequence continues at coordinate 9,079,514 of NC_000082.6, forward strand.
TCATCTGGGAAAGTCTTCCTCCTCTTGCACTTCCTGCCTATTCCTCATTTCATCTCCTCTTTCTCTTGTCATTTTTTAGACAGGGCCTGTCTCTGTAGTCTCAGTTGCTACTTATGCTTTAGTCTCCCTAGTGCTGGGTCACAGGCATAGGCCCACATGCTTAGTTCTTAGCGAGGCCTCCTTGTATCTTTGTGTGAACTATAGTTTCTATCTCATAACTGCTTTCCTCTCTATAACCAGACATCATCTATTGGGAAATTTATGAACAACAGAAGTGCTCTCCTACTGTTCTGCAGGCTGAGAGGTCCAAGATCAAGGTGTTGGGATCTGGTGAGAGGCTGCTTCCTGACTGATGAATACATCTGTGCCCAGTGGAGATGTGGTAGAGTTCTTTAGAGTCTCCTTTATTCAGTGCAATGTTTAATCTTCATTGTTGTAGGCAGCCAGCGCCTAAAAGATGGCGCAGGTCTCCTGTATAAACACCATTGCGCAGGCGCTAGCCCGAATCTGGCGCCAATCCCTCCTGAGAGGGTGCATGCAAATTAAAGTGCCGGCAGGCTGACCAATCCTAGGAGGACACATAGCCCTCCCCAGTGCTGGGGTGTATATAAGCAGTCCTCCCTGGGTTCCCGGGGTTACCTTAGCATCGAGGCGTTCCTGCAATAAAGCTGTTGAGAAGAATCCAACCGTGTTTCCTTTTTCCTTGCAGGACGAGGTGAGCGCAACACATTGTCAGCTTGATAGGTTTGGATCTTGCTGTTTACTGGGTTTAGAATCACCTAGGACACACACCTGTAGGACTGTCTCTGAGGAGATTCCAGAGGGGCTTAAGTGAGGAAGGAAGATTTGTCCTGAATGTAAGTAGAACCATCACTTGGGTTGTGGTCCATGACTGAATGAGAAAGGGGGAAAAGCTAACTTATTCATTCCCTTCTAACTGCTTCCTGCTCGATTAAGATGTGAGGAGCCACAGCTGAGACCTGCTTCTGCAGCCACACCTTCCTCACCACAATGGACCAACAATCTGTTCCGAATAAGCCCTTTCTCTCTTAAGTTGCTTCTTGTCAGATATCTGGTCAAAGCAGTGAGATGAGTAAGTGGCACACATGGACATTTGAAGTGGAAACTTCTGTTTCCCTGAAAACTCAGTTATGCAATATGGTGTTTTGCTGAAGCAAACACAAGTGAAAGAATGTTGAAGAAGATACACAAAAGGATGGTTTGCTGAAACAGACAGGTGAGAGGACATGTAATATTTAGAAAAATATAAATATGATCCGCCAGACAGTGAGAAGAGGCTCTAGCATTGGTTTGTCTTGCTCTGCTTTGCTAGGCTTCACTGACAACGCTCATGCATTGATTTGCCTTGCATTGTGCTGCTGGCCTTCACATGTGGTGGTTTTGTAGAGAATAACTCACCAAAGAACTTCTTGGGATATTCTGGTGGCTTCTTGCTGCTTCCACGGACCTGGGCCAGTTGGCAGAGCCTTACAGTTTCTTCTGGATCAAACTGTCCTTGCTGATTCATGAATGGTGATTTCTGAACAGACTGGACTGCAGCTACTGATTTATGTTGGTGTTTTGCTAGAGGACTGTACTGCTGACAACAAAGATTAGAATAGCCCCAAAGAACTATTTCTAAATTGGTCCACAGTCCCTGTTGCCTATTAACCTTTCTTTTTCTGGTGGGTGATGGGCTAGAAGGGAGGTTGAAGTGTTGAGTTGAAGAACCCTAATTAAAGTAGGTTTTGAAAAATATATGTCTACAGGCATTTATGCCATTTGTGAGGACTATTGTTATGATGTAGTCACCCTCTTTAGATAATACAACCTCATATCATCACCTTGGGGACCATGTTTTCAGTATCTGTACATGGGAACACACATATGGGTCACACTACTCTCCACTCTACTGGTTTACTCTATTCATCTATCCAAATATCTATCTATCTACCTACTTACCTATGTATCTATCTACATATTGTTGGAGTTTGTCAAAAGACCCTCACTCACAAAGGCCACAGACTCCGCCATCGCTGCAAACCATAAGAGACTTTTTATTATTCCAACATGTTGTGGACCCTCTTCTCAGCATGCAGGCAAGAGGAGAGACCCAGAATAAACAAAGAACACACTTTTTATACCTTGTAAGGGGCAGATTTAGGCAACAGGGTAGCTGGCTTATTCTAATTGGTGTAGCAAGTAACCTTTTCAGGCATTGGTTGGTTTGTATAGGGTGAGTAAGTAACCCTTTGGCCTAGTCTCTCACTCTGACTGCCCTTGTAGATTTTCAGCAAAGCAACAGTATGTTTTGAACTTATGGGTCAGCTATTAATGTCACTGCTATTAAGTCACAGCTATTAATGTCAGGGGAATTCTAGTGACAAGGTCAGGGCAGTTTGTGGTCTTTCTCAGAATTCAGTGTGGGGCGGTGTAGGGGAATTTTTCTGGGAACTGCTATCTTGTTATGGTTATTTTTCTGAGAACAGCTCATTTTGTTTTGGCAGCTGTAGACTTAGTCATACAGCTATATTTTGAAAGTCCCTTCAGAGGGGAAGGGTCTGGGTGGTCTTGAACTTATTTTGGATTCTACAGTATCTATGTATTTATCTATGTATCTATCTATCCATCTATGTATTTTCTATGGAAATCAATACATGTTTACTGAACAGCTATTATTAACCAGTGGTTGCCCTAGTCACTTGGGTAACATTAGTGAACAAAACAACCATTAGGCTGGAGAGGTGGCTCAGCTGGCAAAGGGCTTGCCTTGCCAAGGATAAGAGTTCAACTCTTAGAACTCCTGTTTAAAAAGAAGCTAATTTTGGTACTGAACACATGTAACTGCAGAGCCAGGGACTTGTTGGACAGCCAGCTTAGCCTACTTGATGAGTTCTAGGCCAGTGAGAAACTTTGTCTCAAAAAAAATGAGGAGAACTATACCTGAGGAACAATAGCCAAGGTCTTTGCCTTCATAAAGCCTGCATTCATACAGAAATGATGGAGACTATGCAGTATGTAGAGAAATAACATCAGAGGTTAGGAGGTCATGTCACAGAGGACAAAGGGAAGGTCAGGTATTGTGATGAATGGGGCAAAGTTAGGCATGGATAGGGCAGTAGCCATTCCTCCCTAATGGGATGAACTATGTTAGGACATTTTCTTGAAATAATCCTTTTTATTTGCACAAATATTGATTGTTTGCTTCTTCTTTCTCTTAGCATATAAGGCTCATGAGGCAGAAACCGTGTGTGACTGTTGCTCATCTGTATCCAGTGCCCCCACCCACTCTAAGTGTTCAGTGACTGTCAGATGTTCCAGGACAGGAGGAGAAGTCTTTGTCTATATCTAATATAAAGTCCTTGCCATTGGTGCCTGATACTTCACCCCCCTGTGATACTTTCTATGGGATAGCATTCCTCCTTCCTTTCCCACAAAATAGCCAGAATACTGAATTTGCATCCAGTTCTAGCTGACCTGTTACATGATTGTGGCTAGGCAGAGCAAGTGTTATTGTGCCCATCTCCCAGATGAGGAACCAGAGGCTCAGAGAGGGTCAGAGTCACAAAGCATTGGTAACCTGGAGTTTCTGCCACCAATAGGAGGCCAACAGCATGTGTTTACCATGGAGGTTTCCCCTGTTTGGGACTCTCATGGGAGCTGGCTTCATTTGTCTCTGCTCAGTCCAGATCTTGAGGGGGATGGAATTGCATCACTGAGCTACTTCACAGATTTCTCTGTGCCAGTCCTGCGCAGGCGAATCCTTCTGACCCAACAGCTGCTCTTCAACAGAACTAATGAGTATGCAGGAAGCTTTGAATAATTGGCTTTGGCTTCTCAAAATCAATCGTTATCAGAACAAATCCTTGATTCTGTCTCTTTCATTACTTTGATTAACTTGTGCTTTGGGGCTCAGAAGAAAGATGAAACTTTTGACTTCCATTTGTCTTCAGGGCAAACAGTAATTCCTTCCCTTTCTACACAAATTCTGGGTTTACAAAGAACCTTCGATTGTGATTTCAGTATAGGTCGGTATAGTTTTGTTTTTAATAAAACGTGGGCCGGTGTATATAGGGTGCTTCTACACACTGGATTGTTATGGATGCATCAACTTTCAAGTGATAGAAAACTCAACTGCAGGGCTGGGATGTGGCTCAGTGGTGGAGTGCTTGCCTAGCATTCTTGAAGTCCTGGCTTCCATCTTCAGTACCACAAAGAAGAGGAAGAAGAGTAGTAGTAGTAAGAGAACAATGAGGAGAAAAATACATACAAAGAAAGGGAACTAACTAGTTCATTCAATTACAATGTCCAGAGCAAGCGCTAGCCTTAGGTTCAGTACAATCAGGTCTCTGGCTTTGTTGTGGATAGTCCTCGGATTGCTTGTATTTTGATGCTAATTTCACTTTCCTGGGAGGGATTGTGAATGAGGAATGAGTCATGTACTCAGGTGACTTCCTGTGAACCATCTCCTAATGAATAAAGGAGCCAATCAGTGGGTTTGTAGGCAGGACTTCTGGGTTGGGTAGGCAAAGAGAGGAAACAAGAGAGAGAGATAGGGTCCTTTTGGATGGGGATGGGGGAGGACAAGCTGTAGCTACTAGTGTCTCCCAGTTTCAATGGTGGATCTATCAGGATTTGCCACTGGAGGATTTAGATATAATAAGGCTTACAAGATTAGGATTTTAGTTGTTGCACCCAGCGATTGAGTTACCATTGTTTCTGAACTAAGTTTGTGTTGTGGTTTCCTTCATGTGGCAGCTCATCTGAGTTCAAGAGAAAAAGATATACTTGACAAAGTGTGGGTTTGCCTGATATACAACACAAAGACCATGGGGGATTTGAAGCATGGGGCTGGTGTGGTAATGACCAGCCAATGGGAACTTAGTGAGCTGGGTGGAGAGATTTTGGAGCTCCGAGTCAGAGAATCCCCATGAGATAAGAACTGGCCATCGAGACTGCTGGGGCTGAGAGTAGCTCAACAAGTTGAAGTTCTTTTTAGTACTTCCCTCAACATGGCTTTACTGCCCAGTTTTGCCATACAATTCATTCCCTTGATGGAGTATTTCATGACTGCAAGGTGGCTCAAGTAAATGATGCTTCCTTCATGCATTCTGGTTCATGTCCAGGGCACCAAGAGGACATCCCTTTCTGCTTGGCAATCATAAGTCTTGAGATTCACCTCTGCTGCCCCTCTGTACCTCCCACACCCACACTGTCACCAAAGACTGTGGTAGGAGTGTTAAAAGATGCTGACAGGTTTAAGCCAGTCAGAGCTGACTCCCGCTGCAGGGCTTGAAGACAATTTTCTCTAAAGCTGTTAGGGAAAAGAGAGTAGAAACAGAGGTCAAGGAATCAGCCAGCCTCTGCTACAGAGCCTTTATTGTAAGAAGACCCAAGGACTGGGATACTTATTGGAGAGAATCTGACTGTTTGGTAGAGGGGCATGGACCCAGGCATCTCTGTATCCAGAGCTCTTTCTAAACGTCAGACTCTCCTTGCCCTTTGTCAATGTTAAATTTGAGATCACTTTGCCACAGCTGGGCAGCTATCAGCAGAGTGACATACTAGGAGTGAGAGAAGGTCCCCTTCACATTTTGCTGATATGAAAAATTGCTCATAATTATTTTCTTTTGGGTTACAGTATTGCTCATTCATTCAAAAACACATATTCACTGAGCTGGGAACATTGGCTCTCCTGGCCCATCTGGAAACCTGTCTCCTAATCAAGAGTCTTTTTAGCTGCAAGTAATAGAGACCCACACAAGCTAGTTTAGGCAAGAACAGACGGGGGTTAGGATAAGGACCCAGAAGCCTCTATCTCATCTTCTGTTCTCCCATAAATTATAGCCTACCATATGACAGTGTATTTACTAGCAATGCCCCTGTCTATATTGGATACATTGATTGACATCTGAGGCCTCTGAAGCCTGCTTAGCAGCTCCCATCTGCCTTCCTGGGTGGTTGCTCCATTCACTGTCATTATACTTTGGTTTAGGGAACTTCAAATAAAATCTAACCCTATTTGCATGCATATCCAGTTAGCTCATTTTGGCTTAATTAGATGGTTTTATGCAGGATAGTGAGGGGACTGGAAGGTTTCTCAGGGAGGAAGGGGTACATGATGAATAGGGGTACCAGAGACTGGACGCAAGTCATTACAGGCTTAGATGGTTAATGGCAGTACCTCAGTAATGTGCCCATGTCTGGGTACAGAGCTCGCATCTTGTGGGGGCTCACTCCAGGCTTGTAGATTCTTTTCTTAGAGTTTCCTCTACTCCGCCCCATGTTAAGAGCTCCTGGCCACACAAATGTTAGTACAACATTGAGAGATGGTGGGTGATATCTTCTCTGGGGAAGTGGTAACAAACAGTCCCTTTCTCAGCATCTAAAATAATGCTTCCCAATTCATGGATCTCTCTTTTTCTCTCCTTTCTATAAAACTACTATTTAGGTTAATGGATAAGGCAATGTTCTCCTACGAGTGAGTTCTTTCTTTATTTCTCAATTTGTTCTCTTCTCCCTGTTCTCTTTTTGGCCATGGTGGTGGGGCTGGGGTGGGGCTAGGGCTGGGCTGAGGCAGGGCTGTCTGGGGAGTGGCCATGTGTGGCTGGGGTGGGGCCGGTGACTCTGATGCTCTGAGTCTGTACCTGGGGCCAGCTGATAGCTTGCTTGCCGTTTAGACTCAGCCCTTGAGTCTGTATATCAGTAATCATCCTTGGGCGCAGTCACATGCATTTTAAGGGTGAAGAAACAACTGTAGAAACTGCTCCTGTATCCATTCTCATCTTTTCTGTCACTTGATGGGTTCCTTATCCTGTCTGGAAGGCGGGCCAAGGTCATGTCTACTCTACTCCTCTGTGTGTCTCCATTTCCTACAAAGTTTTTGGAGTCTATTGGGCATTTAACAACCATTCAGTGGATGGATAGATAGCACAACCAAGTTTCTGTGCTTGTCAGAGAGGCAGCAGTCCTAGGGGAACAATTCTAGGCCAGGAGAAACAAGAAAGGTCACTGGGCCATTTCTGTTGCTGCCAATATTTCTTTTAATTTGAACATTTAATTTGTGAGAGGTGAGTGGATAACTGACATCATGCAGTTTGTTCCCAAAGAACTTTACCTGGTTGGTAAGGGTATAGAGGGGTAGGCAGTTGAGCCTCACATGCCTTTCTTCCTTGCTTGTAGCACTGTCTCTGTATTAGCACGAGCTTGGGCTTATTGCTTTATCTCATGCCTGCCATACAACATAAAAAGCTTTGGTGTTGGCCACATACTCCCCTGTGCCCACAGTCCCTGCCAGAAGCTTCTGCTGCAAAAGAGCCTGTGGCTCTGCTCGAGGGATCTCTGGCCTTAGGGACTGCTTGTCCCAGAAGTTATAAGTGCCAGGGATGAATGCCTCAGGAGCAGCCTTCAGCCTACAGCAGCCAGGAGGTGTTGAGTAAATGCCCTTGTTGGGACTAACACAGGAGAGAAAATGTTCTGCACCTTCTCCCAGTGCTGTTGTTGTGACAGAACCCAGAATCCTATGCTGGTGACCTGCTCAGAACATCTGCTTTTCTCCTCTCACTGTCCTAGTGCTTCTTGTGTATATGTGTGTATGCACGTGTGTGTGTGTGTGTGTGTGTGTGTGCGTGCGTGTGCTCACATGTGTGCATGTGCCTGTGTGCATACACATGTATGCATGTGTGTTTTTGTCTCTATGTGAGTGCATGTGTGTGTGTGTGTCTGTGCATGTGCTCAAATGTGTACATGCACATGTACTTACGCACATGTGTGTATGAGTGTGTGTATGTGCCTATGTGCATGCATGTCCATGTGTGTATGTGTGTATATATGTGTGCATGTGTGTGTGCGCGTGCGTGTGCATGCATACATATGTGCACACATTTGTTTACATGTGGAGGCTAGAAAGTGATGTCAGTTGTCTTCCTCCATTGCTTTCTACCTTATCTTTCAAGACACGATCTCTCACTGACGGGAGCGTTCTCGTTTGTCTAGACTGGCTAACAACCATCCTTTGGGATCCTCTGGGCCTCTTCTTTCTCAGTACTGACATCACAGGCATGGGTCACTGCACCTGCTTTGTCTCTCTCTCTCCCTCTTATGTGGATTTGTGAAGAAGAGGCTCCCACTTCTTCGGCTGCCTTCTTGACATTTTCTTTTAAAGAAATTGTTTGCATTCAAATCCTGGTAGGGCATCCATTTAGGAAAACAATATAAGACAGCATCTGCTAAGCAGGAACGAGTGCCGCGAATGTGTTCTGATGGCCTGATGGAGTGGTAAGCATCTTCGCACGGTCTCCTTTAGCCTGTGAGTGAGCTGGGTACCGATGACGAGGAGGACATGGCTTTTGAATCCTCCCAGATTCTCAGTGGTGGAGTCAGGGGTGGCTTGCTTCTTTTTCATATCAAAGTGGCTTTTCAATAGCTGCCTCAAAAGATTATGAGGGCTATTATCAAAATCCTGGGTCTGAAGATCCTTCCAGATAAAGGAATAGGTCTGTGCTACTTTCTGGGATGGGCTTTGTTGAAACCTCTTTTTTTCAAGGGAGGGGAATCAGCCAAGCAAACATTTGTCAGGATGGTTGGAGAACATTCATGCTAGGACTCAAAGACTCCAAAGGAATATGAGCCAATTTGGAGTGTATGTCAGGCCATGTCTTGTCAGTAGAAGAAGATGAGGGTGGATGGATGTGTTGGCAGGGTGAGAAAAACCAATACTGATATAAGTCCCTCTGCAGACAGTCCATGTGTGCACGATGCTTGGGAGTCAGAACACAGGTAAGATCTGTGGTAGATGCACATGGAAGTAGGAGGAGTTATAGGTCATTCACAGCAGTGGAAGGAAAGCATCTGGCTTCCATATAACCACATCCCATCACACCCTGAACAACAGTGTGGCAGGGATTTCACATTCTGTGCCTCTTTCACTAACTCCCTAAGCCCAGCATCGTGGGTACATACGAAGCTGTTTTCCAACTCAGCCAGAGAGTCATGCTTGATTAGTGATGTCTGCCTAAGCACAGCAATGGATAGTATTAGCACATATCCCACTTGGAACAGACTGAATTTCAATACAAATCAGAAGACTCCTCTGAGAACCTTGAAGCACTTATGACCCAAATAGTGTTCACATTTGAAACAGTAGTAGAACTTATTTATAATTTAAAAATATATGGCAAACAGGCAAAATACAAAATTAATTAAAAACTCCTTATGGGCACAATAATACCGAAGCCACTATAAAAAAACAAACCAAAACTGAGTTGCACAAATGCAGAGGAGAAAGAGAAGAGGCTGGGGGCGTGGTCCGAGTGGCTTTTATCCACTGGCTGTGGTACTCACTTTATTGAATGGGATTCACAATGCCCACTCTTATTGTGACCTTTCTGAAAATGTGATTTCTGTCTGTGGTTCTTTCTCTATGGCATCCTGGCTTCATCAAAGCAGCTCTGACAGGTTCTGATTGTTGGAATTTTTTAAAAAACGTTTCCGCAGATGGAGAGCGTGGCAGAGAGCCCAGGTCATCGTGAAGGTGCTCATCTGCCTGTGAGGAACATTGAACAAGAACTATAAATAATGCAGCCACTTTTGTCCCTGAGTTGGGAGACTGTATAGACTCCAGCGCATCCCAGAACTTAGGCTCAGTGCAGTGGGATGGGGAAGCAGGGGTGGGGGGGGGCGGGGGGAGGGATTCAGATTCACTCTTCCAGTTCAATTCAGACTTTGTAGCTTTGATTTTAAGATTCCTTGAAGAAGCCCCCTGTTGTCTCCTGAGACATTATGAAGTTCTGAAGTTCATTTTCAAAGGAAACTCATTTTCAATTTGCCTTAATTAACAATGTGTCTAAGCATTTAGGTGAAGTCATGTGGAATGGATCTGTCATGAAATCACATGGGGACAAATTCTGTTCCTATGTAATTAATAATTGCAGGATTAAATGGTTTGATGATACCATCCACATCAAGGTATTTATAGTGAGAAGCACCTCCTTAAAAATGAGCTGTGTTCTCAATGGGTAAGGGGTAGGAAGAGGAAAGGTAAAATTCTATCAAATAAGATGGTCTGCAAAAGCCGGGCGTGGTGGCACATGCCTTTAATCCCAGCACTCGGGAGGCAGAGGCAGGCGGATTTCTGAGTTCGAAACCATCCTGGTCTACAAAGTGAGTTCCAGGACAGCTAGGGCTATACAGAGAAACCCTGTCTTGAAAAGCCAAAAAGAAAAAGAAAAAAAAGGATGGTCTGCAAACTCAATTCTATGCCGTCCAGCTGTAGAGAAGGGTGGAAAGCAGACTTCTTTGGAATGCTTCTGGAACTTGGATAAATAGTAAAGACAGGTTGAGGCAAGGAGGATTGGTGAGAAAGAATGCTAAGATTGATTAGCGATGTCTGCCATGGACAAAGAAAGGGAGGGACTAGTATACACATAGTTGCCATCTGTCCTCCAACAACACAGTTGTCACAGGGAAGGCAGAACAAACACAAACTGTTCTGAAAGTAAGATACAACAGGGTAAGATCCATCCTTATTGGCCATTGGCAAACTTTTGATTTAGACATTGGCAGACTCCCACAAAAGTTAGTGTTTCTGTCCTCCCTACCAGTATTTTCTAGGACAATGAGCCAAAAGCATTAAGAATGAATGCAAATGAGGCTTTCAGGAGGAGGGATGGATTTGCAGGATGCTTTGCAGAGAGGGAAAAGCAAATGCCTTCATTTGGCACTAGGCAACAACCAGCACCAAGCCACATCCAGAAGGGTGCTGTGAATTTCCTTGGACCTTCAGCTTCTTCCAGAGAAGTGCAAGAGATCATTTGACTTTGGGTTAGACTCAAATGCTGACTTCATGAGTTATCTAAGGAACCTTGTATGGGGCCTTCCAACCTTCTGTTTTTTGTTTGTTAGTTAGCTAGTTTCTTGTTTTGTTTTGTTTTTTGCTATGTGTCAATTGAAGAGTAAAAGCTTGTTTAACAAGGCAGCTCTCACTCACAGGGGACAGAATCAGCTCTGGATGTGACCAGCACAGCATTGGAACACAAAAGTGCTCGTGTTTCCTTCACAAACATCATGACTAAGAAGCAAATTGGGAAGGAAAGGGTTTATTCAGCTTACACTTCCATACTGCTGTTGATCACCAAAGGAAGTCAGGACTGGACCTCAAGCAGGTCAGGAAGCAGAAGCTGATGCAGAGGCCATGGAGGGATGTTCTTTACTGGCTAGCTTCTTCTGGCTTGCTCAGCCTGCTCTCTTATAGAACCAAGATTACCAGCCCAGAGATCGCACCACCCACAAGGGGCCTTTCCCCCTTGATCCCTAATTGAGAAAATGCCTTACAGTTGGATCTCATGGAGGCATTTCCTCAACTGAAGCTCCTTTTTCTGTGATAACTCCAGCTGTGTCAAGTTGACACAAAACTAGCCAGTACAGCTGTGGATTTGTCGAGTAAATTAAACTGATAAGAACTCAGTGGATCCTCTTGTCTCTGCCTCCCTGTAACTAGGATTAAGTGTGCCCCTGCTTAAAACAACATATGTGTTAAAAACAACATAGTTCCTTAGGATCAAAAGTAGCTCCTCATGCCTACAAGGCAAGTTCTATACCATCTGAGCTATGTCCCCAGCCCTCAGTATTCAAGTTTTACCTTTCTGAGTTCCTGTATTTGGAAGATGGAGACAAGGCCTCTGCCCTGGCCAGGCCCGTATGAAGCTGCAGGTAGGAATGGTTGGCACAGGCTTTCTGATCTTTTGCTTTTAGGACCTGAGTTCTGTACCTCAAGTTTTCATGCCCCATGTTGCTTATGCAACCAAGGAGTTTTCATCAGAAGCACGGAAAGAGTCTGGGTTGTGGGCAAGGAAACTGTTTTCTCATCCACTGTCTCCATTAGCAGAGAGAAAGCTCGTGGGGTGTCAGAGGCTATAATTGTGACTGCCATTAGGTGAGGCACATCGTTAGCAGTGAATGGATAGAGCTCTGTGTGTGTATGTGTGTTTATTTGTGTACAGGTGCTTGTGGATGCAGATGTGATTGCAGTTGTGTGCACATGAACATAGAGAATATAGGACAACTTCAGCTGTTATTCCTCAGATACCATCCAGGGTTTTAAATTTTTATTTATTTATTTATTTATTATTTACTTTTTTGGCGACAATCTCCCATGGACTTGGAACTTGTGAGGTAGGCTAGGCTAGGCTAGAAGGCCAGGGAGCCCCAAGGATCCACCTATTTCTGCATCCCCAGTGTAGGGATAGAGCATGTATCACTATGCTTGGCTTTCTTTATTATCTCTTAAATGTGGGTTCTGGAGTATTGAACTCAGGTCCTCACGATTACGCGAAAGTGCTTTAGCAATCGAGCTATCTCCCCAGCCTGGGGCTTCCTTCTGTTTATACTGTGTTCCATCCTGCTTGCACCTGGCTGAGCTCTGTGACACAAAGACATCTAAAGGACTTTTCAGCTTCCAGGATCAGCCTGTTGTTACTCCATTCTTGACTCTAGCCGCAGTCCCTGGGTTTATCTTGGCTTTTTCTTGCTTTGGCACTAAACTATGGTCACCTCTTCCTTACTTTCCCCTGCCTGGATGCCAAGAGGGCTCAAGGTAGGGTCCAGCTGCCTCATCCATGGCCCTGTGGAAAAAGAGAATGCTGAAAGTCCGAGTTCACTCTTTGGCTTCTGTGGGACCTCCCAGTTGGGTGTGCTTAAATACCTTGTCCACGGAGAAAAAAGGCTTTGCCCTGGGGCCTCTCTGAGGTGCAGATCCAGAGCCCAGGCCGAGCTTCCTCTTGGTAATCAAGGGAGACACTCAGAGTGTTCTGTTTTCTGAACGAAGCCTTCACTTCCCTTCCTCCCTCTGGGGAAATTAGCTTGCTGGCATGGATGGAGGAAAAATAAACAAGCCTAACCTGAAATATGCATTAGAGTTTAGCTATTTTTGGAGGTTTCCAAGATTGAAAATGGCTGAGGGCTGACCAGTTCTCATCTGTCCTGAATTAACTTTCTGAGGTTTCGTGGGGGGAAGCGAGGGTCCAGGACACGTCAGAACACTTAGCTGGGATTGGTACTGATTTGTGGAGCTGGGAGAAAGAATTATGGCCACAAAGAGATCGTTTCTTTCAGAGTTTATTTCAAAGAGGGGCCGGAGGAAGCTCCTGGGCTCGGAGAACAATGAGAACAATGGGGACCCTGGGGCCTCACTGTGGCATTGATTGTGTTTTCCTTGACAGGGTTGAAACTTTGTGGCAAGGGTAGGCATGAGTCCTTTTTTTGGAATCCGCCAAACAGTATGGAGAGGCTGGCATTAAAGACCAGTGGCTAACTCGATGTTAAGGAGGAGATGGAAAGGAGAAGTCAGCTTGTGTCTTCTACTGCCTTCTGATCCCAATGCACATCCACACCCATAGCAGCTTGGAATTGTGACTCCACTGGAACACAAACAAACACAAACAAACAAACCTCAGCAGATTCTAACTGCAGTGAGCTGAACAAACTCAGCTCCTACCAGATGGGCACTCCCTTGTTTAGCACGGGTTCAAAGCATCCCCACAGTGTTTTCATCTTTGCTAGTCATGGGGACAAAAAGACTTAACTTTTTTTTTTTAAAGTTTATTTTGCCTGCATTTATGTCTGTGCACCATTCCCATGTGGGACAGAAGAGGGCATTGAATCCCCTGGGACTAGAGTTACAGTTAGTAACAAGTCACCATGTGGGTGCTGGGGACTGAACTTGGATCACCTGAAAGAGCAATTGGTGCTCTTAACCACCAAGCCATCACTCCAGCCCCCCAAAATGACTTAATTTTTTTTTTAAATTCATGGTGTGTGTATGTGTGTGTGTGTGTATAGAATCTCATTTTGTACTCAAAACTAGCCTGGCTCTTGTGATTCTCCTGTCTTCTGCTCCAGAGTGTTGGGTGTTTCGGCCCAAGGTGGGCCCCCAAGTGGCAGTGTCCTTGTTGGAAAGGAGGTCTGGGCTCAGCTCAGGCTGTGCTCTGACCAGGTAAACAGAAGCTTTGCTGGGGATAAACAAAACCTTAAAAGCTGTGCTCTTCAGAACCTTGTTTGTCAGGACAAACCGTTACAGCCCACCCTCATCTGCTCTTACAGGCAATGCAGCATCTAGGGCATATTAACACATAGGTGCAGCATACATCAAAGTCCCCACCCCGTTCCCGTTCCCAAGCTCTTCCAGCCTGCAGACCTCCTCTCCACAATGACTGAAAACTCCCAGGCTGTTCCCACTTACACATTCCCTCCCTCTGCTGCAAATACTCCTTTAAACCTGACTAGGCTTTCCCACCTTTTGATACTCTCTTTGGTACTTTCTTGGCAGTTTGAATAAACCTTTCCTTCCACCTACAGGGTGGTCCAGTTTTGTGGTTTCACTGAGCCTGAACTATTCCTGGAGGTGAAAGTTATTAACAATTCCTTCTGCAGTCCAAGCTGCATGAGGTCTGCCATAAGTCTTGGAAAACAATTCTAAAGGAATTCCTGAGCCTTCTGTGTCTATGGCAGTAACAGTGGTTCCTCTGATACAAACTCTTGCTTCCTTGTGTTTCCCAACAGCAATCCCTCATGGCAGTTATTCCTCTCACTAATTTAACCCTAAACTCCAAGTCCTGTAACCCCCAAACCATTTCCTCTCCCTCATCCCGCCTGTATCTCTCTACTCTCTGGAGAAACCAGGTGACCGCCTTTTCATCAGCTCAGTGCCAGCAACCTTACTAGCCTGGAGGGACCCTTGTCTGTTGTCACTTCAAACTCTACCAGTGTGTAGACAAGTTCACTGACAGTCCGACTTTTCCCATTCTGTCACCTGCCTAACTCATCTTAGACGCCAAGGGAGAGAGCTCTACACTTTCCTTCAAGGCATGCAGAGGAACCAATGAGCTGCGGCTTTGCCGGTCCTGATTGGGACCGGTTTGGCAGCTTCTTTGGCTGCTCTGGATTTGGCTGTAGGCAGATTCACTCAGAGTCTGGGTCTATCTCAGCAGATATGTCAGCTTAGCACAGGCCATTCAGGAATCAACTTAGGCCCTGCAACTTCTCTAAAACCAGCTCACTTCACTGTGTCCTCCTTCCACTGGGTTGCAGGGCTGTGCCACTACACCTAGCTAAGGCTATTTACTTATAAATTGTGAATGGTACCAGTGCCATGGGCTGATGGGACAGGTAACTTCTGAAGTACAATGAAAGCAAAAAAGCCTTTCTTTCAAATGAATCCTGTCCTAGCTTCCTGCACTGGGCTCCCTCGGGTACAGGGAGATGCTTCTCCCATGAAACTTTCCATCTCAACATAGTTAAAACTTAAAATTACATGCACAGCATTAAGCACTTAAAGGCCTTTAGACTTAAATGGACTCAATTCAACTCACACATTCCTACTGAGCCTCTGCTGTGTACCAGCTGTTTTGTTGGATCCTGATAAACAGGGGAGCAAGCAAGACGAATCCCAGCCCAGTGCAGGAGCTTGCCATGCAACTGCAGAGGAAGCACACACACACACACACACACACACACACACACACACACTCACACACATACACATACACCCCACACACACCTTTGACATAGGCCATCTCATTCTGAGATACTAATTTTAAGTTTTATTTTATTATTTATTTAATGTGTATGTGTGTTTACAGCAAAGAATTAAAGTCTTTCTATCTCCCTTACCTTAACAGCTGGGGCAGAGACCCCTTTCCTCTTTTCTTCATTTCCTTTGTTCTGATTCGTTTAAAATTAGCCAATCTTAAAGACCGTGAGGTCCAACACCAGCCAAGGAGAACAGACACCGTCACCGCTGGAGTCAGAGTGGAAGCCAAGTCTACATCCTGGCTCCGTGTGTGTTGCATTTCCTGGAGCTGGATTTGCAGGCAGTTGTGAGATCCCCTACGTGGGTGCTGGGAACTGAACTTGGGTCCTCTGGAAAACCAGAAAGGACTTTTAACTTCTGAGCCATCTCTCCAGCCCTGTAAACCCCTTTCAAGGAGTTGACCAATCTGTAGCTTGAGTTTCATCATTATCCACCTTGTGTCTGTGTCAGATTCTCAGGTCAGGGAATGATAGGCAGGCATTTCTCTTATCTGCATTTCCCCCCACCTGATCTATCTAGTATTCCACGACAAGGCTCAGAGGGGGAACCATGCTCCATGAGGGTGGAAGAGGCACAGCAGATGAGAGGCCAGGTTTGTGGTTTGAAAAGCAGTTGTCATGGTTAGTTCACAAGCAAGATCCTCAAGAGGCTCACACTGAATCCTTGTTCTCCAGATGGTGGGGCTGTTTTGGATGGCTGTGGAACTTTCAGGAGGTGGGAGCTTGTTGGAGGAAGTTCCTATTGGCATCTTCTGCCTACTGGCCAGCTATGATGTGAACGACCACTGCCAATGAGCTGGGCTGCTCTGCTGTGGCCAAACTGGTCTTGTAGTGATGGGCTGAAACTCTCAGAATCCATTATACAAAGTAAGTCTGCTCTCTTCTGAGTTGTTCTGTTAAGTACTTCATTAAAGTCCTGCAAAGGTGCCTAATACATTAGTAGGAGCTGTTGAGTAAGACAAGTTTCTAAAGTCACACTGCCTGGCTTTGAGCCTTGTATTGTGATTTTGGCAAAACACCTCTGAGCCTTAGTTTCCTCCTGTAGATGGAGAAGATGTAAGATGCACCTCTCACAAGTCACAGCGAGGATTAGAGAGGATAATGCTTGTAGAACTTTGGCAGATAGTGAAACAGCAAATGTCAGTTACCAGTTGGAAGCTAAAAATGGCTTTGCATATGGCATGCATCCTTTCTAAATCTGAAAAGAACGCCTGATTCTGTTTATGTCAAGGACCACTGTATCCCACCCTCATCCTGTGTTTGTGTGAGTGCATGTATTATGTGTCATGGTTCTCCAGAGTTGAGTGGCCACTGACACTCAACTCTGGAAAGCAAGGCAGCATCAGAAAGCCACAGCAGGATGCTAAGTGAGGCCAGAAAGGAGCCTGCTACAGGCATGCATTCGAGGATGTAAGGCTAAGAGTGTGGGCATCTACAAACCCAGTAGGAAGGCTCCTCCTCATCTTCTTCCTTGTCTTTTCCTTTTTTTGAAAACTGATTTTTTTCACATGATGTATCCTGATTACCATTTCCCTCAGTCCATTTTTCTCAGTTTCTCCCCACACCCCTTCACAGTCTTTGTATCTTGTTAGAAAGCATATAGGTTCCTAAAGGATAATAATAAAATATAAGAAATTAAAATATAATAAAATAAAACAAAAACTAACACATTGGATTAGGACAATATAAACAAACAGGACAAAAACCTTCCAAGAAATCCCATAAAAATACAAAAGCAGAGGCTCTACTATATACATATAGGACTTGTGGGTGGGGGAAAAGAGGGGAAAAATAAAATAAAATGAAGAAACACAAAGGGAAGTAAAAGAAAAAGCCCCAACACAACATTATGAGACAAGGAACCTCCAAAGATGTTACTGATTTCCCATCTGCTGCAGGAGGATGCGTCTCTGCTGATGGCTGAGCAAGGCACTGATCTATGAGAACAGCAGAATGCCATTAGGGCTCATTTTATTGCTACATTCCTTTAGGAAAGCAGTAGTCCTTGATTTTACTCTGGATCTCTGTATTATTTAGTCCCAGTTCTTGGTCATCCAAGCAATGTCAGCTATGTTTTCCATCTCATGGAATGGTCCTTCCCCCACTCAAATCAAATCAGATATCGGCTGGTTACTCCTGCAAGCTATGTGCAGACATTATGCTAGTCTATCTTGCAGGCAGGACACCATTGTAGATTGAAGGCTTTGTAACCAGGGTAGTGTTTATTTTTATTTTTTGGTAGCATACAGAACACTTGCCCACTGGGGTGAAGGCTCTAGGTAAGACCAATTCAACGTCTCTGTTGAGTTCAGTGAGTTGTGTAGCTGTTGTCGTCAGCAATAGGGCCTTGTCTTTAGTTCGTAGAGAGCAGCCTGTAGCCTTGGCAACATCCTGGGTTTTTTTTTTTTTTTTTCTGGGTTCCAATGGGACTCCTTTGGCCAACAACTCAATTAGATATAGCCCATTCATACTACTAGAAGCTTCATTGGGTGACAAGGGCTATCTACATAGGGGGATCTGTCTTGCCTATTACTTAACAATTTCATTTAGCTTGCCTTCATATTTGCATATATTTTAGAAAGCTTCTACTGTATTAGATTTCCATACTACCCTCAAATGGCTCTTAATTTTTGCTCTTCCTCTCCCTGATTCCTTTATTGTCCCCATCTTCCCACCCCTCCCCCACTTGATCCTACAATTTCAGTCCCCTCAATTAATCCATAACTCTCTATTCTGTTTTATTTTTGTAGGAAGATCTAACTACCTCATGCCCAGTCCTTTAATCTATATTTAACCTCTGTGGTTCTACAGACTGTAGCTTGCCTGTCACTGGCTTAATAACTAATATCCACATATAAGTGAATATTTGTTTTTGGGTCTAGGTTGCCACAGAATGAATTTTTTCTAGTTCCATTCATTTACTTGCAAATTTTATTGATTGATTGATTGATTGATTGATTGTTTTTTTTCGAGACAGGGTTTCTCTGTATAGCCCTGGCTGGCAAATTTTATTTTTTAACGGCTGAGTAATGTTCCACTGTGTAGATATATTATATTTTATTTATCCATTCATTTGTTGAAGAACATTTTGGTTGTTTCTAGTTTCTGGCTATTATGAATACAACAGCAATGAATATGGTTGAACAAGTTTTTCTGAGGCAGGATGAAGCACCCTTTGGGTATACACCCGACAATAGTATAGCTGGACCTTGAGGCAGATACTGGGAGCTATCTGTTCCCAGCTTCCTGGGGAACTGCCACACTGATTTTCATAGTGTGAATACAAGTTTGTAATGGACAAGTGTTCCATTCAGTCCACATCACAACAGCATGAACCACCGTTTGTTTTATTGATCGGAGTTACTCTGACAGGTGTAAATGAAATCGCAGAGTAATTTTGATTTGCGTATGATGACTAAGGATGTTGACTAAACATTTCTCTGTTTCTAAGCCATTTGAGTTTCCTCTTCTGAAAATTCTCTGCTTAGATCTGTATCCCATTTTTAATTGGATTGTTTGTTTTCTTGATATATAGTTTTTTGAGTTCTTTATGTATTTTGGATATTAGCCCCCTCTCAGTTGTGCACTTGGCAAAATCTTTTCTAATTCTGTAGACTGAGGCTCTGTCTAAATGACAGTGTACTTTTCCTTGCAGAAGCCTTTCAGTTTCATGAGGTCCCATTAGTTAACTGTTGATCTTAGTGTCTGTGCTAATGGTGTTCTGTTTAGAATGTCTTTTCCTGTGCCAATGAGTTCAAGGCTATTCGACATCTTTTTTTCTTTTTAACCCAGTGTGTACTTCCAGCTTCTTTATTAAAACAAACAAACAAACCCAGGTGTTCATAAGTATGTGAGTTTATGTCTAAATCTTCAATTTGTTTCCATTGATCAATGTGTCTGGTGTTTGTTTGTTTGTTTGTTTTTTCAGCATACTTTGTGGGAACAGCTTGATGTTGTACCAGGACTTTGGTGGCAGTGATTTTGGCTAGTATTAGTAACTTGGTTTTTGAGAGAAACTGAATAAGGAATGGGGCTAGAAGGAGGAAGGCTTCAATGACTGTGATCGGGCCCATCAAGGGCAAGAACCAGGCAATGAAGGGGTTGGAGTACCAGGGAAAAGGGTCATTGAAGGAATATCGGGACCTCAAATCAGAAGTCGCAAAGGGTCTAATATTTAGTTCAACCAATCCTGATTCATTTACATAGAAACAGCATTCTTCCCCCAGGATAACAGAAGTCCTCCCCCCATTCTGCGGTCAGGAAGTCTAGAGCCTTTCTATATGTACTACAACTCCATCAAGCATGGCCATTTGTACCTGGGGGAATAATTATAACAGGAACTCAGAGGTAGGTGGCTCTTGAAGAGGGGGACCCCCTGTAAGGACTGGCTAAGGGGTAGACCTGGGGCTGAGGAGAAACCATGCAAGGTACCTCGGCTAAGAGGGGACTCAGAAAGGAGGCACAGAAGAAACACTGAAAGGCATTGGGGTGGGATGGGGCCGCAGGTCAGCAGCATACTGAGCATGCTGTAGCCAGGACAGGGTGGATGGAACATTTCTTCTCAGCTGTGTTTCCTGTTGAAAAATATTTTTATGGGTTAATCATGATCTGAGAGGCCAGCACCACCTGTTGAGAAATATGAACATCAGCCCAGAGGCTGACCCATAAGGACAAAGGGTGCAGAGTTGACAAATGGAGATGACAGATTTATCTCCCAGATCACCTTCAGGGAGGCATCCTAACTTTATCTGGGGTGAATCAAGGGCTATATAGTTTTGGGGAAGGTGGCAGGGATTCCTAGAGAGAAAGTGTGTGTGTGTGTGATTGGCTACAGCATGATACCAATAATGCCTGTTTGCATGGAGAGGCAGTTCAATAATTCCAGGTGCTTGCTAGACAAGTTTTTATCAGGAGGAAGGAAACTGAACCTGTAATCTCACCAAAACTATATGACATTCTGCAGGTAGAGGTTTGTGTGGTCGAATACCATTGGCCAGGGAAGGGGTGTTGGAAGATGCTTCATTTACATACTCAGTTGCTGTAGGGCCAGGGAAAAATAAAACCTTACATGGACCTCCTTTTCCTCATGAGTCATTGGCCACCAGTCCACGAGGGTGAGTGGAGCAGAGGCAGGGGGCAGGGTTCTCATGGCTGTGAGTATGGTGAAATGACTATTGCGGCCAAAAAGGGGCTGTAGAAGTCCTGTAGAGATAAGCAGCCATGGCCAGAACTAGAAGCACCTGGGGAAATATTAGAACTGGCTATGAGGACGGTCCTGAGGTTAAGGAAATTTCCTTCTCCAAGAGGTGCTGGAGGCATGTGAGTCTGTGTTCCTCCTCGATGCTGGGATGTCAGATGGACAAAATGAAAAGGTGCTAGGCTACACTGCATCCTCTCTGCCATGGCAGTGCTGAGCTTGAGGAATGGTGACACCTGTTTGGGGGTGGCAGAATGCAGTCTAAGATGGGGCCCCCAGCCAGGGTGAGAAACGATGTAAAATGGGGATGAAGCTGTGGTTCCCAAACTCCCAGACACCCAGATACTACTGGGAAGCATGAGGAGTTGGGAATGGATACTACTGGCCTTGACTAGCCGGGGAACGGGGGAGGGGGTGGGGAGTGGGATCTGCCCATTTAGATATCTCATTAGTATGGAGAACTCCCTATGCTCTGTGCTAAGTGACAAGTTGTCACAATTCTCATGTGGGGTGGCATGGTCATGTGCTCCAGGACAGGAACAGGGGCTGGGAGTAGATGACATGCCTACCTTTCTCAGATATGAGAGTTACTGGGGTTTCTGAATCCACTCAACCTTCCAAGTTTTTGTCTGGTGACATAGTTCCACTTGTCCCACAGAGGCAATGAGTTGCGACTCATTCAGTTCTATTTTTAATCTTATTTTGTTAGAGAGGAGACCAGTAAATCTTTGAGATCATGGGGTGACTATTTTTGATCTCTCAAGGACAAGATATCATTCATATAATAATGTGTACTTCCTTTTCTAAATATAGTTTCAGGGTGGCAGCAACCATTTCCTGGTATATAATGGGGATGTTGGCCATCTCTTGTGGAAGGATTCTATATTCAAATTGGGAGGCTAGCCCAGAGTTGTTAATTTGGAGGACTTTTGAAAAGGCAAACAATTGACAATCTTTGGGGTATGGGGCGGGGTGGAGAAAAAACAATCCTTACTATTTATGGCCAATAGTAGAGTATTGGCTAGGATTGCAAAGACAAAGGAAGTCACCAATAAGGGGATCCCAGTTCCAAGTGGCCTTGTTGATAACCTGTAGGTATTATAATAGCTACCATTGCCTTGAATCTTTTAAGTTGCAAGTATGGGAGTATACCAGGGGCTACAGCAAGGGGAGATATGCATTCAAGGGCAGTGAGGTCTGCCACAGGGAGGCCTTCAGGTCTTTATGCCTTGGAGTCATTGTTAGGAGTAAGGGGTTTAGGTTGATCCTTAATTTCCTTCTCAGAGTGACCCCTACATTGCCGAATAGAAGCAATGATGGGGAGGAAGGAAGGAGGGAATAGAAGCAATGATGGGGAGGAAGGAAGGAGGGAATAGAAGCAATGATGGGGAGGAAGGAAGGAGGGAATAGAAGCAATGATGGGGAGGAAGGAAGGAGGGAATAGAAGCAATGATGGGGAGGAAGGAAGAAGGGAATAGAAGCAATGATGGGGAGGAAGGAAGGAGGGAATAGAAGCAATGATGGGGAGGAAGGAAGGAGGGAATAGAAGCAATGATGGGGAGGAAGGAAGGAGGGAATAGAAGCAATGATGGGGAGGAAGGAAGGAGGGAATAGAAGCAATGATGGGGAGGAAGGAAGGAGGGAATAGAAGCAATGATGGGGAGGAAGGAAGGAGGGAATATAAGCAATGATGGGGAGGAAGGAAGGAGGGAATAGAAGCAATGATGGGGAGGAAGGAAGGAGGGAATAGAAGCAATGATGGGGAGGAAGGAAGGAGGGAATAGAAGCAATGATGGGGAGGAAGGAAGGAGGGAATAGAAGCCCTGATGGGGAGGAAGGAAGGAGGGAATACAACCAATGATGGGGAGGAAGGAAGGAGGGAATAGAAGCAATGATGGGGAGGAAGGAAGGAGGGAATAGAAGCAATGATGGGGAGGAAGGAAGGAGGGAATAGAAGCAATGATGGGGAGCAAGGAAGGAGGGAATAGAAGCAATGATGGGGAGGAAGGAAGGAGGGAATAGAAGCAATGATGGGGAGGAAGGAAGGAGGGAATAGAAGCAATGATGGGGAGGAAGGAAGGAGGGAATAGAAGCAATGATTGGGAGGGAGGCACGAGGGGATAGAATCCATGATGGGGAGGAAGGAAGGATGGAATAGAAGCAATGATGGGGAGGAAGGAAGGAGGGAATAGAAGCAATGATGGGGAGGAAGGAAGGAGGGAATAGAAGCAATGATGGGGAGGAAGGAAGGAGGGAATAGAAGCAATGATGGGGAGGAAGGAAGGAGGGAATAGAAGCAATGATGGGGAGGAAGGAAGGAGGGAATAGAAGCAATGATGGGGAGGAAGGAAGGAGGGAATAGAAGCAATGATGGGGAGGAAGGAAGGAGGGAATAGAAGCAATGATGGGGAGGAAGGAAGGAGGGGTTACCCCTTCTTGGACTTCTTGAATTTATGTGAGGTAAGTTACCCAAGTCCAAACCTCAGTGTCATAGGGGTCGCTGGAGATCATTCAAGGGGCTAATTGAAGGGCCTCCTTCCAGAAGGAAACTGCTTCCTTTGGGAGGTTTTACACCACCCCTCACTCCCCACAGCTTGAGGAGGGTCTGAAGACCTCTAATTTGGGACTTTTGGGACTCCTGTTGTTGAGAAGCAGAATTTCCCATGACGGAAAAGGATGAAAGCACTCAGTCAAAAGGGGAACGTTCTGGGGGGCTACAGAAGTTCCAGGTATGAAAGTCTGCCAGAAAATTTAAGAAAACCAGCAACCACCCTAAGGGTTTGTAGCTAGTCATTGTGCTACCAGGTTCTTTCAGAGAGATTTAGAGAGGCGATTTTTGCCAATGCCCAAAGGGCTGTTAGGGTCTGATCATCAGAGAGATGGCTCAGATCAAAGGTAAAGGAGGAAGAACTAGACAATCCTCGTATCAGGGTGAGAGGTATGCTGCTGACGTCCCTTGGAGGGGACTCATCCTCTTCTGATTGTCCTGGAGAGTCTGTTTCAGTGCCAGATGTGATTCTCCTAATCCCAATCAGTAGTTGTACACTGGTGTTATCAGGAAGCAGAGGAAATGGGAAGCAAGGTCTTGGACGGGTTTGGCAGATATGAATGACCTAGGAGATGCCAGGTAATTTCGCTAGCTTTTCCTTGAAAAAAACCTTTCTCTTCTCGAAGTTGTACCAGTTCATCTGAAGTTCCAGTGCTTGTGTTCATTAGCATCCTGGACACAGCACCACCACATCTGGAGAACACCATGGTGGAAAAGCTTATTTTTATTACTATAAGGATGTAGTACAATTTGAGGTTGGGATGGTGATGCCTTCAGTTCTTTCATTATTCAGGATTATTTTAGCTCTTCTATTTCTTGTAGCCAGACTTTTGGCTACATTATGGGTTCTTTTTTCTACCACCCTTATTCTATGCACCCGACCCCCCAAAACTAGGTAGGAGACAAAGAAGTCTAAAGGGGGAAGGAGGAGCTGATAATCTTAGAATACTTCCTGCTGATTAGGGGCATTGAGTTCTGTGGGGTAATTTTGATCTTCACCATCAGGATATCCAATTTCCTCTTCATGTCTTTTCGGACACAACCACTTGACAAAGCACAACAACAGCAACAGCAACCAGCAACCAATAGCATCAGAAAGAATGGCAGCCACCATGGTCCCTCAGTGCCCTACTACGTATAAACCCTCTCAAGAATCCCCAGAATTCCAAGCATCATACACTTGTAGAAACTATCTGTAGTGACAAAATCATGCCCCTGCTAAAGCATGAGGCAAATCATAGTCAGCTGCTGTGGGTAATCTAAAGCAACCCCATACCCCACACCTGGGATCAAGATAAAAACATACTCCTATAACATTTCTGTGTTTTTAAAGAAGCCAAAATGCTCACTACATTCCTCCCGTTCTGTTTCAAGCCATTAATTATGCTGTTTAGTAAGACAGTATAAACAGACACATTTTCAATGAACTAAATAATTTTTGGATCAGTGGCCAAGGTTTTCAAGAGAACTCTCCTGCTCAATTCTAACTTTTATCAATTTTGGTGGTATCAACAGCTTTCCATTTCCTGTGGAAACATAAAAACCCCCATACTGCCAATGCAAGACTTCGCAGGCTTCCATTCTAATGCCAACACATCCTTTAATGTATTCTGTCCCCTTATTCTGCTTTGCTGTTTCACTCTAAATGTCAATGGAAGAATGTCACTAATACACCGTGGACACCTTTGTAATGTAAATCCATGCCCCCCATTTTTTTAAACATGGTGAACTTCAACCTAGCAATTATTACAACAAATGTTATGGTCTAAAGCTCAAACACATTTTAGCAATTTTGAAATTGAATTGAGTACAAACCAAATAAAATTTACAATGTAACAAACATGTCTGCTTAGGACATGTAGGGACACTTGATCCTTCCGTATGGATCGCAGGGCCTTCTCCCGTAGGTGCCTCTCTAAGTCATCAAGGTTGTCATCTTCAGCTTCACTCTCAGTCTCCTTCCTGGGCTCTGGTGCTGCTGCAGGCTCTTCCTGTGCTGATGTGGTGGTGGCAGCAGAAACAGCTACAGGGGCTGCAGGAGCTGGGGTGGCTACGGCCAAAGCCTTCTCCTTCTTGTGTTTTTTGTGCTTCTTGTGTTTCTTGTCCTTCTTCTTCTTTTTCTTTCCACCTCCTTCTTGATCAGAATTCCTGGCAGGGGACGGGCTTGGTGTTGGGCTGTTAGCCTTTTTGGCTGGTACTGCAGGTGACCAGTTTGTGGAGGGTGACTGAGTCTGAACAGGAGAGGGAGGTACTGGAGGCCTTTTAGCTGCTCGCTCAGGAGATCCAGAGACAGATCTGGAAGATGAAACCCTTCTTACCGACTGAGGGCTTGGTGAGGCAGCCTTTTTTATCTTTTTGGGCTCCGGAGTCCTGGAGACTCTCCCAATAGGCCTAGTACTTGGAGATGGAGACTGCCTTCCTTGGGGTGACTCTGAAGCTCCTCTTCGTACAAGGGGAGGGCTTGAGGTCTGAGGAGCCCGAGGCCATGGTGAGGGCAATGCCGTTTGGTTGTAGTAAGCGGGCCTCTTGGGTGGATCGGCCTGGGAAGACCCTTTCTTACGTTTTGAAGATAAGGAGGGTGAGCGTCTCTTGGTGACTGGGGGCTTCTTTGTTTAGAAGATGGAGAGTGGGAGACGCTTTGGTGGTGGAGATGGTGATGCCCTTCGCTTGGGCGGGGTGCGGGAGAGGCGGTTCTCCTCTTTGGAGGTGGGGGAGGAGAGTATCTTCTTGGAGATGGTGAGCAGCAGTGTGGGGAAGGCGAAAGGGTCCTTCGTCCTGGTGGTGAGGTGGGAGATCTACACCACAGAGGAGGAGAAGGGGGAGAAGGAGGAGGAGGGGCTGGAGAAGGAGACTGTCGCCTTCTGGCAGGAGCTGGGGAGGGACTTCTCCTTCTACTACGAGGGGAAGTCTCTTTTTGGCACTTTCAAGGTGATGGAGAGGCATTCCGAGAAGGGGACTGTCTCCGCCGCCTGCCTACCTCACTGTTCTTTACTTGGGATCTCTTGGGCCGCTCATCTTCAGATGAAGACTGCTGGTTCTGCCGTCAGTATTGTCTTCTCTGCTGCACAGAATCAGCTGCAGCCATTTTGCTGCCTTTGTCTTCAGACTCAGACAACTCCACTTTTCTAGGCTTGGGTGCTGGAGAAGGTCAATCTCTTTTCTCAGGACCTTTATGTTTTGTCACTTTACCGGAGATTCTTCCTGGAATCATAGAAACATGGCTTTTTCTTGTATGGTTTGACTGCTGGGGAGTTGGGGAATTGCGAGTTTTGGGTAGTGGAGTTGCTGGAGATGATGGCCAGTGTCTTCACCATGGAGGACTTGCTGAAGGTGATAACCTACGTGTTTACCGAGGAGGGCTGGATGTCCTCTTGGGAGGCTTCTTTGGTGGTGACTGGGAATGAGATGAAGAGGACTACGAGCTACTTCCAGACAGGGTTGCGGAAGAACGCCTCCTTCGTCTCCCTGGAGACCTACTCCTCCTGTGCCTTGGTGGAGGAGGCATCTGTCTTAGTGGAGTTCTTCTTTGGGAGATGGTCGTCGTCTTGGGCTTGGCCCTCTTCTAGGAGAGTATGATCTTGATCGGGATCTATGTCTCCGTCTTGGTCTAGTATGAGAAGGTGATCGAGATCGGGTCTGAGATGGTGATTTGGAACGTGTAGCCTCCCTCAGCCCTGAAGCAGGCTGATCCAGACTTTGACCTTGCTGCCACTAAGAAGGAGATTACCTGGGGTGGAGCCTTCAGACCTAGATGGCTCTATTGTTCTGTCACCTGCCACTGCTCTCTCCAAGACACTGCTACCTGCTGAGAGGCCCCTGAGATATTCCGGAGGCACATCCTATCCTGCATGTCACCTGCAGGCTGGCTCCAGACACCAAGAATGGACTGGTGTGTGTGTGTGTGGGGTGGGGGGGGGGTGGGCTTCCCCCTGTATAAGCACAGTTTCTGAGTAAAATTGCGAGCCTTGATCAGGACCTTTGTCTTGGCTCCATTATCTCTCTCGCTGTCTAAGTCTTTTTCAGCCCCAGCCTGCCTCCCATGTGTACCTGGTTCAAGTAGGCCGCGGTCCGGTATACACCAGGAACTTGACCGAGATCTTGATTGAGTCTTTTCTTTTTTCTTTTTTTTTTTTTTTTTGGTTTTTCGAGACAGGGTTTCTCTGTATAGCCCTGGCTGTCCTGGAACTCACTCTGTAGACCAGGCTGGCCTTGAACTCAGAAATCCGCCTGCCTCTGCCTCCCGAGTGCTGGGATTAAAGGCGTTTTTTTTCTGGAGACGGTTCTTTGGGCTCTGGTACAGGCTCAGGCTTGGGAGCTTTCAAGATGTCACTTGTCGAGGTGGCCTCCTATACTGAGGAGTCCTTCATCCTCATGGATGGCTCTGGGAGCTATGGAGATTTCTTCTTCTTTTCTGGGGCAGGGAAAGGGCTCCGGCTCTTGGTTCTGTGATGGGGAGATCAAGAGTGACTGTGCTTTCTCTCTCTCCTGACAGGGGAAGATCATCTTCTAGGGGTAGGAGATCTGGATCTGCATCTTCTTGAGCTGCGAGACCGCTCCCTCTTCTCTCTGCTGCTTTCCTTTTCTTCCTTATCCCTCTTATCTTTATCTTCGTCTTGTTTTTTCAGAGATGCCAATTTTTCTCGTTCAATTTGTCTCTGCTTTATCTCTTCCTTCTTCAACTCTAGGAAAGTAGAAGGGATTCCAGTGATATTTTCTTGTGCACTTACAAGCACGGCCACAGTTCTCCCATGAATTCTCTAGCATTCTTCCCATTCAAAATTCCAGTCAGGTTGATTTGCATCATTTTGGAATCTGGATTCTTTTTTTCTAGGCATTCTGCGAATTTCAGCTGCTTGAGGAGTTTCTTTTGTTTGTTGCTGAACCAATTATTCTGCTCCGCACTTGTTCCGTGGAAAAATCCCACGTCTATCTTGCCGCCTCGCTCAGAGATTGCTCCCTATCCCCACCATTGTAACTTCTGATCAGCATCTACCACAGCTATTACCACCTCCTTCCAGTCTTGGAGAATAATTTTATTTTGAGTAGCCCAGTTACTTAGAATTTGTTTTACATAAGGTAAATGTACCGTATGGGAAGCCACGGGCTCTTTAAAATTCTTCAAACCTATCATTTCTATAGGACACCACCCTGTTTCATCATAATCATGATCTGCACCATTAGCATGCATGTATTATATGATTACTGGAAAACAGATGGTGATTTTGTAATCCTAGTCCACCCCTCCTCTATCTCTGGCAGTGCAATTGATTTGAGATTAACCTTTTCTTTTGAAACAGGTTGGTTCAGTTTTTCCTTTGACCTGTCACCCTCCATGGCCTCTTCCTCCTAGCCGTATACCCAGATCCCCACTCAACCCAGGGTATGTGAGGACTGGAAATTGAAAGCACACCGCACCAGACACGGCCAAGTTCTTCCTTCTAGACTCATTTGTTTTCCTCTTTCCTGGGGGAAACTCCAATTCTCTTGCTCAGTCATTGGGTCTGAGCCTTTTATTTTTCCCTTCTCCACTGCTACTCACTCCCTAAGTTTTTCTATTTCTACCTGCAATTTTTCCAGTTGCACAGCCAACTCTGCAACCCTTTCAGAAATGAGAGAATAGATGACTTTTTTGATTTTCCCATTTTATCCTTTTTGTTTGTTTGTTTGTTTGTTTGTTTCTCAGGTCCCTCCATTTCCACTCACAATTGTTCCAATTGCTTTGCAATTCTCCCAAGGGTTTTTTTTTTTTTTTTTAATGGACTATAGACAAAGAAAAAACAGAAAATTATCTCTGTGAGCAAAGCATAGGATAGCCCAGTAGCAGTAGTCATAATATCCTTTTTGCTGATTTCCTGAAACAGAATATCCATCCTTTTTCCCCCTACTGTTTCCTCTATGGCATTTGAAATCAGATTTCCCATTCTGCCAAGCCCCACATTAGGCGCCACTTTTAAACTTCTGGTTGCTTTGTGGATTCCCTTTTCTCCAAACTTATTACACCCTTCCAATCCCCAACACTAGTTAGGAGAGAAAAAAAGGCTAAAGGGCAAAAGGGGACATTGATATCATTAGCCTATTTATTGCTAATCAGCAGTGTTGAGTTCCTTGGGGCAAGTTTGATTGCCATCAGGATATCCAATTTCTTCTTCTTGTCTCTTTGTGCACGACCACTTGACAAACCACCACAACAACCAGTAACCAGTAGCAGCCGCAAGAAGAGCAGCAGCCACCACAGTCCCTCAGGGCTCTGGCATTTATATATGCTCTCAAGAGTTGCCAGAATTCCAAATGTCATACAATTGCAGGAACTACCTGCAGCTGGCAAAATCATACCCCTGCTAGAGCACGAGGCAAATCATAGTCAGCTGCTGAGGGTAATCTAAAGCAACCCCATATGCCACACCTGGGATTAAAGTGAAAATATACTGTTAGAACATTTCTGTGTTTTTAAAAGAAACCAAAAATTTCACTACAGTTTTTCCCTTTTTCTTTTCTTTTTTTTTTCACATGAAACTGATATTGTTCTTTCAAGTTCTATAAAGAATTATGTTGGAATTTTGATGGGGATTGCATTTGAATCTATAGCTTGCTTTTGGTAGGATGGCCATTTTTACTATATGTCGCATCTGCTCTCGACCAGCAAGAACGACATGACCACCAGTCCTTCTAACAGCAGTTTATTCAGTCTTCATCTTTCTTCTTTCTCTTCATCAGTATCGTTCCCCAGCTGAAGAGTTCTGAATCCACACCGGATCCTTCTCAACAGTCTGTTTTACAGGAACACTTCATTACCACCGTTCCCCGTGATGCAGTTCTGAATCCTCCCTGTAGCAGGGGGTCTTCGTTCATGCCTGATGATGTTTCTTGTCCTGGGTTTCGGCATCACTTCTTGCACGCGCTCAGCTGGCCAGGAAGAACGATGCTGCAACAGGATCCTTCTGAACACATTTATTCAGTCCTGTTTCTTCTTGTTTATATCTCCCTTGTTTATATCTCCCCCGAACCCTGGGCCTCTCACTCTTTTATACTCTCAGTTCCCATCCACGCACAGCAGGCCACACTACCTCACCAGGCACGCAGCTTCAGCTAATCAGGGCAGCAGGGGCATATCTCCATCAAAATGGATTCACCGGTATCCTGGTAC
The DNA here is from genome assembly GCF_000001635.26 of Mus musculus. Taxonomy (NCBI): domain Eukaryota; kingdom Metazoa; phylum Chordata; class Mammalia; order Rodentia; family Muridae; genus Mus; species Mus musculus. The sequence continues at coordinate 9,109,988 of NC_000082.6, forward strand.
ACCTGCGCAGCTCTCAAGATGTTTGTGGCTTATATGAGGAAGTCAGGTGCAAATCATACGACTTAGCTGCAGTCCCTGGCGCCTTTGGGACTGCCACCACACCTGCTCCTCACAACTATATTAATCCCACTAATCTATGAGCATGGGAGATCTTTGTATCTTCTGATATCTTCTTCAATTTCTTTCGTTAACATCATGAAGCTTTTATCATACAAGTCTTTTACTTGTTTGGCTAAAGTTACCTCAAGCTATTTTAAAAATTTGAGGATATTATAAAATGTGTTGTTTTATTTCTTTATCTGTTTGTCATTTCTGTATAGGTTTTGTATCTTGCTACCTTGCTAAAAGTGTTTATTAGCTATAGGAGTTTTCTGGTGAATTTTTAGGGTCACTGTTGTATATTATCATATCATCTGAAAATAAAGATACTTTGAATTCTTTTCCAATTTGTATCCCCTTGATCTTCTTTAGTTGTCTTATTGCTCTAGCTGAGACTTCAAGTGCTATTTTGAGTAGGTATGTGGAAAGTAGATAACTTGGTTTTGTTCCCAATTTTAGTGAAATTGCTTCGAGTTCCTCTTCATTTAGTTGATGTTGGTTAGGAGCTTGTTGTAAATTACTTTTATTATGTTAAGGTATATCCCTTGTATCCCTAATCTCTTTCAGACTTTTGTCAAGAAGGGGTATTGGGTTTTGTAAAAGGCCTTTTCTTCATCTATTGAGATGATCACCTGGTTTTTAACCTTTAGTTTCTTTGTATAGTGGATTACATTTATTGATTTATATATGTTGAACCATCTCTGCAGCCTACTTGATAATGGTGAATGATCATTTTGATGCATTCTTAAATTTAATTTGCAAGTATTTTATTGAGAATTTTTTCATCTATGTTCATAAGGGAAACTGATTTGTACTTTTCTTTCTTTGTTAGGTATTTATGTGGTTTAGATATCAAGGTAACTGTGGCGTCACAAAATAAACTGGATAATGATCGTTCTGTTTCTATTTTGTGAAATAATTTGAGGAGTATTAGAATGAACTCTTCTGTTAATATCTGGTAGAATTCTTTGCTAAAATGATCTATTCATGGGCTTTTTTGTTGTTGTTAGACTTTTAATTAGTGCTTGTATTTCACTATGTTGGTTTAAATTGCTTATCTGATCTTAGTTTAACTTTGGTAGATGGTATGTGTTGAGAAAATATTTATAATTATTTCATATTCTTAAAAAAACTTTTTATTGATTCTTTGTAAATTTCACATCATGCACCCCAATCCCACTCATCTCCTCATCCCTTTATATCTACACTCTGCCTTTGCAACCACCCCCAAAAGAAAACAACAACAATAACAGCAACAGCAGCAGCAGCAGCAACAACAGCAGCAACAACAACAGCAGCAGCAGCAGCAACAACAACAACAGCAACAGCAGCAGCAATAACAACAACAATAGCAACAAGAACAACAACAACATTTTATCATGGAAGCTGCAGAATGGCATGGTATGTCCCACAGTATACCCTTTTGCCCCACAGCTCTACTTCAAATGGCCTTGTTTGAGGTGTCTGGCTTCTGCTACATTATCAATACTGAATTCTCACTAGGACTCCTGCTGGATAGCTGGTTGTTGCCCATGTTATGGTTCTGCAGGACCATCCCCTTAATGTACTGCATAGGTGGTGTAGATGTTGAGGTGGGCCAACTCAAAATCCTGGATCTGGGTCTGGGTAGTAGCTGAGTTGTTCAGCCCAACAGTTCTGTCTTTGCCCAGGAGAGGATTGGGGCCAGCTCTCTTTCCTATAGCAACTGGCAAAGGGTTCACATAATCAGGGCCAGTTCTCCAGCATTGCCTCAGTGAGGGGCAGGACAGCCCTCTGGCTCTCATGCCCTTTGGGCTGGCTCTCCTACACCCATGTCACCAGTACCATCTCTACTGTACTGCTCAGGCAAGGTAAAGGGGCTGCTTTCTTGAGTAGTGTAGCTGGTGAGTGGCTAGGGCAGCTCTGTGCAGCCCTTGAACATCAGCATGGCCCCAGATGGCAGCCTACATGGCCTTTGGTGGTAACACTGGCCATGGACATTAATGTAATTTAAGCTTTACTAGTGTTTCTCTTTCAAACCTGGCTGCCTTTGTGTTTGGAGCATTGATGTCAAGAACTGAACCATCATCTTGGCAGATTTTTCCTTGATGAGTATGTAGAATCCTTCCCCATATATTTTGATTAGTTCCGGTTTGATGTCTATTGTGTTAGATATTAGGACAGCTATACCAGTTTTATTTCTCAGGTCCATTTTCTTGAAAAATCTTTTACGCCTGAAGTAATATCAATTAACTTTGATGTTGAGGTGTGTTTCTTAGTTGTAGAAGAAGGATGGAACCTGTCTCATGTCTGTTTTATTAGTCTGTGTCTTTTTACCTCTTATTCTATTGTGATTGAAATTTTTTCTGAGTATAGTAGTCTATGTTGGCATCTATGGTCTCTGAGAGTTTGTAGAACATCAGTCTTTTTATCTTATAGTTTTTAATATTCTTTCTTCATTCTGTACATTTAATGCTTTGATTATTATGTGTCATGGGGAATTTCTTTTCTGGTCCAGTCTATTTGTTATTCTGTATGCTTCTTGTACCTTGATAGGTCTCTCTTTAGGTTAGGGAATTACTATTACTCTTCTATTAAGATATTTTCTGTGCCTTTGACCTGATTTTCTTCTCCTTCCTGTATTTTTATTACTCTTAGATGTTCACAGTATCCTAGATTTTCTAGTTTTGTGCCTTGAGGATTTTAGGTTTAACATTTTTTGATGGAGCTATTCAGTTCTTCTATTTTGTCTTCAATGGCTGAGAATCTCTCTTCTCTTTCTTGTGTTTTGTTGGTGAGGATTGCCTATGAGTTTCCTGTTTAAATCCCCAAATGTTTCAGTTCCAGATTTCCCTCAGTTTGGGTTTTCTGTATTTATTCTATTTCTACTTTCAGGTCTTCAACTCTTTTATTCATTTTTTCTACTGATAGTTTGAGTTTTCATAGTTTTCTGTAAGAGATTTATTCATTTCCTCTCTAAAGGCCTCCATCATATTCGTAAGGTCCTTGTCTTGTGCTTCAGCTATGTTGTCTTGCTCAGAGCCTGCTGCAATAGGAGTCCTATGGAGATGGATTATCCTCTCTGATATTGATTACATTTTTATTCAGGTGGCTTGGCATCTGGGTTTGGGATGGTTGTGTGTGTTTGTGTTCATGTGGAGGCCAGAAGTCACCCTCAGATACATGTGTGTGTGTACCATGCACACACATGAAGATTAGAGGATAGATTGATGCCCTCCTCAGATTTCACCTTTGTTTCAGAGACAGGGTCTCATTACCATGTGTATGACAGGGGCCCAGAAGCATCTAGGGGTTTCTTTGTCGGTGTCCCACATCTTGCCATAATAGCACTGATTGTGGATATGTACTACTGTGTCCAGCTTTTCATGGATATGATGATCCAAATTCTGCTCTCCATCCTCATGCAGCAAATGCTTTATCCACTGAGCCAGAGTCTTTCTTCTCCAGTGTAGCAAAATCAGTGAATGATAAGGAATTGTGTGCAGTTCTTAGAATCCTGGGTTACCAAGGACTCTATCAGCACTGTTTTCATGGTCTGTGTGTTCTTTGTCCAGTAAAACAGACAGCTAGGTCACATGGTGTAAAATCTGGTGGTGTACAACCCCCCTGTTTTATGACAAGGCACAAAGGAGGAACCATGATTCATTAGGCTCAAGGAGGCATGGCAGGTGAGAGGGCAGGTGTTTGGTTTAAAAAACTGTTGTTATAGGTACATGGTTTGTCAAATCTGACATAAAAATGTCCCATGAGCCAACAATTGCTGTTAATTTCATCAGTGTCCCTCTAGATCTATTCTAAGCACTTACTGTGGTAGTTAGTGTCAACTGTCAACTTGCTGGGTTCCCCTGGCCTCTGGCCACATTTGTGGGGGATTATCTGGGTTGGGTTAGCTTCTGGCCAGGCATATGCAGAATTACTTTGACTAGTTAATTGATGTAGAAAGGCCTGTTTTGGTTGTAGATGAGGCCATTCCCTAGGCAAGTGTCTTCACCTGTGTAAAATGGATAGAGTAAGCTGAGCACTAGCATGCATTTATATCTCTGCTTTTTGCCTTCGGACGGACACAAGGTGACCAGGTCCCTTGGGCTCCTGCTGGTATGACTTCTCCTTCGTAATAGACTGTCATTTGGAACATACTTCCCACTCTATGTCACCCTAGGTCCTCTGTCCTGGGTTAACTTTTGCACCAGATCTTAGAGACTATTCAAGACTGCTATAAAGAGGAGCACCCTCTACAAAGATGAGCACCTCTTACAAAGAGGAGCACCCCTACAAAGAAGAGCACTAACTACATAAGTCTGTCATTGTCAATTTTAATTCTTAGGTAATGCCTTGCTCTTCAGTGTTATAAGCAGTGTTGCGAATAATCCTTATAATTACAGCATTTCACACAAGTTCAAGTATGATTGGAGGATAACTTTTTTTTTTCCAGTGTAATTTCTAGGTCACATGGTATGTACATTTTTAACTTTAAAAGTTTGTGCCAAATTGCTCTTCAGAGCTGTTTATCCATTTATCATCTCACATGCAATTAAGAGAGTGGATGTTTCCCCACAATCTTGATGCCACAGCTTGTTATCAAACATTTTGATTTTTGCCAGTTAAAAATATACTGCTATAGTTTACATTGGTGTTAGTGTGGGTGAGCATATTTTTGTGTGTTTAAAAGCCACTTATCCATTTTCCTTAGCTGAAAGCAACTTGGTTTACTTTTCTATTAAGTTGTTGGTTATCTAATATTATTATTGTTGTTGTTGTTATTTTGAATCCGGGACTTCACACTTGTTGGGTGAGTCCCACCACTAAGTCAGAGCCTTAGCATGTTCATGGTTGTTTAATATACTGATTTAATTTTAGAAAACGACCATTTCTTCTGGTTCACTCAGTTTCTAAGGATCTTTTGAAAGTTTTTTTGAGATTGAAGAAATGGCCCAGCAGTTAAGAGCACTTGTTGCCTTGGCAGAGGATCATGGTTCAATCCTTGGCACCTACAAAAAGAGGCTCACACACACAATCACCTGTAACTTAGGTCCCAGGGATCTGACACCCTCTTGTGGCCCTGTGAGCACATATGCACATACATTCACACAGACACATAAACAAACAAACAAACAAAAATAAAATAAAAATCTGAAAACTTCAGTTTTTTAAAGTCAGAAATTACTTGTTTAAATATATGTTATGTGTGGATTGTGATTTAAAATACCTCCAAATGTTTTGTTTTTCAGGATTTTATAAAAATTATTTCCACCCCTTCTTTTAATATTTTAATGGTTCCATTATTTTATACTTAAATCCTTGATCCATCTGGAATTTGTTTTACTGCAAGGTGTGAAATTCGACTTTGGCGAATCTCTCCAGATGGCTTCCCGCTTGTTATCCTGTATGGAGTAATCTGTCTTTCCCCCTCGGATATGAGCACGATGGTGCTATGGGCCAACATCATGAGAGAATGTGCGGCTGCTTCTGGACTTTGTATTTGATCATCCTCTGCCCTTTGAGGGATTTCATTTGATTTTTAGACATCTCTAATGCTTTTTCCCTCAAGTCTTCCCAAGCAGAAGGGAGGCGGTTTCTGTTCAGTGGCGGCCCCTATTTGAGAGTAAATTCAGACCTGAGATGGAGACTAATTGGAAAGAAGGTCATGGGGTTAGGGAATTCCTCCCATCTATTAGGTGCAATCATATTCTCCCTCGGGATTTTGGAGGTTTCAAATTGCAGCACTGGAGAGTCAGAACGGAAAATGAATTGACCTCCTGTCTCAGAGAGAGACAGATGGTGACAATAATGATAATATCTGTGATTATAAACTGCTGTCCCCGTGGCAGTAGGCAGTTTAAATAGGTTATTTCATTGATCCTTAGAGCAACTGATAAATTAACATTTTTATTCTCAGATTGCATAAAAGGGAAGTGGAGTAGATACGAAGTGGAGAAAGGATTTGGCTCAGGGAAAACTGATTCTAGACCTATTTGCTCTGTGATTTTTTTACATCGTGCTGGGGATCAAACTCAGGTCTTCCTGTCTGCACTGTGAGCCATTTCCCGAACCTCCAGGGTGATTTCACTGTCTGTCTTGTGCCCAAAACCTTGCATTGCAGAGTTATGGAATTTGGGATTTGGAATCAGCATTGCCCAATTTTAGAATTTTTTTTTCAGAGAAACAAGATTGGAGGATTTTTATATGGCATATTCCAATGTTTCTGTATCCACAAATTATAGAAGCTATTAGTGTGTGTTCTTGAAAACTCAATATTTAATCCTAGAAGTTTCCCCTTGTAGATAGTGCATTAAGCAAACAGTTTCTTATTAAATGAATTTGACACAGCAGTGAGGGAAATAGCTTACAGACAGACCGTAAACAGCATGTGGCTAGAATCAGGCATACAGAATATGTCCACTTGTTTGAAATTCTAGACCATACAAAATGAGCATACCAGGGCAGAGGTCAACTGGGAAGTCGGGGGAAGCACTTCCAGGGGGTGATGATTTCTATAGCTTGGTAGTGGTTTGGATTATACAAACTGTTGAATGATCTATTCCTAGAGATGTGAACACTTGTCTGCTCACTCAGACACAGTACCAACAACATACCAACATGATGCTTCCATCCAAGTCCAACTCGGTGAACCAATGAATTTTCTTGGCTTACTTAAAGAACATGGGTAAGGGGTTGACCAAGAGGCACCTCATCATGGATGATAACACCTCCACAACTATAGTCTATAGAGAGTAAGTACTCAGTGAAGTGAAGCGGCTACCACCTGTGCACTCTATCAGCTACTGAGAGTAGAAGACAGGTACGGCAGACTTGTGTTCAGCTGGCAGGGAGCTGCAGGGGGGTGACGCTGAGGTCTCAGGGGAGAATCTGATGATCCTTCCCACTCCCTCCTGAGATGAGATGGGAGGGACCTCAGGACTTTTTGTAGATGGTTAAAGCTGCTCTGATCGAGATGGTGATGGCCTTTGGGCAGAGAAGATGACTTTCTGCAATGCTGATTGATACACACTGATAAAGTCTGGATCTGGAATGCCCCTTAAATCCTCATGTGCTACAATCCTGTCTGAGGCACGATAGGGGTCAGGAGCCCTCTGAGAGATGAGGCCTGATGGAAGACTTTAAGTCATCAGGGTGTACCTTTAAAGAAGACCGGGAATTACATCATCCCATTCTTACTCCTCTTGGCTGCCATGACAGCAACAGCATGGCCATCTCATGTGTTCCCTGCCATGAGGTGCTCCCTGCCATGAGAAGCTCCCTGCCATGCCGTGCAGTGTCTCTAGGTTCAACCTAATGGGGTCAAACAATCATGCAGTGATAACTTCATAACCGTGAAGTCAAACAATCTTTTCTTCTTTCTAAGTTGATCATCTCAACTATTTTGTTACAGTAACAGAAAGCTAGGACATTTGTCCAATTTGTATATATAAGCTGTGTTTGAGTCTATTTAACTTGCATACAGCAGTCTGTAAAAATACCATAGAGATACTTTTATATCAATGCTTTATACAGCATTATTTCCAATGACTAAGTTATGGAAACAACTGGTGCTTTGGACAGCAGAGGATTGGGTGAGGAATATGGGCTCTGTACAGTCAGTAGCATTACTTTCCACACAAAGAACAATGAACTTAACATCATTGTAGGAAAAAGGATGTAGCTGGAGACAACCATATTAAGCAAATATTGTCTATTTCCTTTCACATATGGTTTCTATATTTTATCTGAATACATAAGTCATGAATTTGTATGTGACATAAAAGAAAGAAAGCTATGGGAACAAAGGTTACTAACGGAAGGGGTGAGAAAAGGGTGAGAAGGGAGTTCTCAACATATGCCATGCACTTGTATCAAAATGTCCTTGTGTAATACATGTGACATCATGTTCAATGATGATATAAGATGAGAAAAATTAAGAGTTATCTACCAGAGCTGGGGCTAGGGCATAATCTTTAGATCAATGTTATTAATGTATTGCAACTGTTCTGTCAGGAACAATCTCTGATAGTCATGCTTCCAGTTTTGAATGAGTTCATTAAGCATGTAGGAAGCAAAAATCAAACCAGTGGTAAGCAGCACACAGATAACCCCATGAGATCAGGCGCTTACGGCATCCTGCAGGACTGACTGGAGGCGGCTGAATGAGAGAGCAAGCAGAGGTTTAACACCAAGTAGCCAGCAGCAGATGGGCACCACCGTCAATCTGGGTGCTTATGACATCCAGTAGGAGCACTGTAGGAGCCCCTGAAACAACCAAGTTGGAGCTCTCGACAGATCTCCAGGCAGAGAAGAGCATCCTCTGTCTTCTCTGTGGGTGAGAGGTGGCTTCTCATTTCCATACAGACATTTTTATGCCATGGGATAAACAATAGTAACTGCCATTGGAATGGCTTATCTCCTAACTGCTCTCCAGGGCACACTGTTATTATACCCTTAGCTGTTTGTTACCATTCCTTCCTGTTACAGGCCAGGGTGGCCAGCCTGCCAGAGGACAGAGAGCCTCAGGGGACAATTGCAATAACATGCTTGAGTTGAAATGAGAGAGTCCTTTTGTCTCTCCACATCTGTGTTCAATAAGTACAAAGAGGGTATGACATTTTACCAATATAATTTAAACTATACCAACTTAAACAAAGACTTAGACAAAGACACTCAATACAAAAATCTATAAACAGATATTGAGGTTTAGTTCACTAAAGTTGTGTTGAAATATTTATCAGGAAGTATACTGAGGTCCATAGTATACTTTGAAGTGACTAAGGCTAAGATGGATTGATGGGTGGATAGAGGCAGGGAAAGATGGGTGAATTGTGATGTGTCAAACTTAGTAAACTGTTAATGAACCTGGATACATCTGTATTTAAATGTTTTACAATAAAACCTTAGGAAAATCAGTAAAGGAAAACCAACCTGATAGTTTGACACACCATGACCAGTCACACTAGCTTTCCTAGACCTACCACACTTGGGCAGGGTCTGGCTTATGGGCACCTCCTTTTGAAAAGCTATGATGCTTGTTTTGTCTCTTTCTTCTTTATCCTACCACCACCTGATGCCTGCCATTCAGCAGGTTGATTATAAGGGCATTTCTCTTGCAGCTGCCAGCTCCTTGTTCTTCACCCACCTTGTCCCAGGCTTGATAGATCTGGCACAGCTCAGTGAGTGAGGGTATGAGGAAATCCATCACTTGATGACATCATTAACATCTGTCTAGCTCGATCTAGCTGAGATAAAAAAGCTTAGTCCAGCCTCCTGCTCATTAATCAAGGGGAAAGAGGAAAACCATTTTAGTGACACAGCTCTAAGGAGACTAAGGTCCCTTTGTTAATCCATCTTGCTTCTCTGGCATTCTCTCTTCACATGGCATGTAAATGCCCAGGGAGTAAAGATTAGCCCAGAGCAGACCCTTCCCCAGAGAGTTAGTTTTACGGAAGAGTGTTTTCAGGTTTCAGTACTGTGCCTTGTGCTGCTAGAGTATGCAGAACCTTCATCAAATAGCAGAGGCCTTGTGAGTGGCTGTGTCTGTGCTCAGTCAGTGTCCACCCTATACCCTGGCTGTGTTCAGAGAAATAGGGGCTATGTGTGACCCAGAAGTTCCAGAATTCTGGAGGAGCTTCTAAGACCTGTAGGCAGAAAGGAATGGGGGGGGGGGGGGCATATTTTCTCTCATCACACACTTTCTAGTGCAGCACCTCTTCAATAATTTACAAAGGCATTTTATTATTATAATAATTGCTAAGACAGTGATACGTACAAATGAGAGAAAGCAAAGGTCAGCCTTGTTATTGTGTGACTGACACATCAGAGGTTGAACCTCAAGATGCTTCAAAGTCTCAGTCAAAGGTATCACCTTTTGATGTTTTTCTCCCCCTGTGCTTGCTAAGTTATTGGCTAGAATATTCACTCTTCCTCCTTGGAGGACAGAAATGCTTCTGTTCTCCAATGATGTCATGTTTTTAAATTCCTTTAGCTAATGCAACATGAGCAGAAGTGACCTGGGCCACTTCCAAGCAGAATATTTAAGAATCACATTCCAGATTGCAGCTGCTCCAAGGAGAAGACCTGTGGAGATGTGGAGTACAGCCATAGTTGACCCCAATGAATGCACATCAGGATGAGACAATGCTTGGTTACTGATCAGTCACTGAGCTATGGGGGGCATTTATAACTGCAGCAATACGCAATACCTAGTCTACCCTAAATGATACATCCCTAATGGGTATGGGAACTCTTATGGCCAAAACACAACCTTCTTTTATTTTTATATTTATTTATTTATTTATTTATTTATTTATTTATTTATTTTTGGTTTTTCGAGACAGGGTTTCTCTGTGTAGCCCTGGCTGTCCTGGAGCTCACTCTGTAGACCAGGCTGGCCTCGAACTCAGAAATCCACCTGCTCTGCCTACCAAGTGCTGGGATTAAAGGCGTGCGCCACCACTGCCCGGCTTAAGACACAATCTTCTTGACATGAAATGAAATCTTTCTCCATAAAATTGTTAAATGTGGAATAAAAGGAATTACACGGCATTAAATATTCTAGGTAAATTTAGGATCAGGCAATAAAACAATAATTTTGTGGGGGCTGGAGAGATGGTTCAGTGCTTAAGAGCACTGACTGCTCTTCCAAAGGTCCAGAGTTCAACTCCCAGCAACCACATGGTGGTTCACAGGCATCAACAATGTGATCTGATGCCCTCTTCTAGTGTGTCTGAAGACAGCTACAGTGTACTCATACACATTAAATAAGTAAATACATACATACATACATACATACATACATCTTTTTAAAATAAGAATAATTTTGTGTTGAGAGCTGGCTGCTTAGGAAAGGCATGGTGTGGCTTGGCAGGGATAGAGTGACTTTTAGGTGCAAGAGATAATGGGGCAATATGAAACAGTGGTCCAGTGTTCAACAGGCTGACCCTGAGGGCTAGGCTTATTCTTTCATCAGCTGTGTGAATTTGACTAAAGCCCTTGGCTTCTCATACCCTTCCATCATTCCTGATAGAATTGTGAACCAAATCATGAGGAATGATCAGATCGGTTGTAAGATCAGGGTGGTGGCTTCAAAACTCCATCTCTTCTCCTTCTTCCCATCTCTTCTTCTTCTCCTCTTCTTTCTCCTTGTTTAATCTTTATTGGCTTGACAGAAAAGGAAGGTGGAGACTAGCTATAATGTGAACAAAGACAAATGTGTGGCAGAGTAGTGTATATACTTGTGTAAGAATATGGGTTGAATAGCTAGTTTTGTAGCTATCAGTGTGTGTTAACTGTGATATCTGCTTGCCACATGTCAACTGATTTATAAAAGATGATCAGGGTTTCTCTCACTGATAAAGTCACAATGAGGTGAACACCATGGTGTTACGTTACCCACACTGAACTGAAAGACATGAAGACTATTCAGCAAGACGTTATAAAAATTCTGTTTTTACTGTTTCCTATTAAAGTTCACGGATTCCTTAAAGTCTACTTAGGATCTTGTAGGCATCTGCAGACCCCAGGGTAAGAACCCTTGCCACAGGGATTTTCTGAGATGGTCACATCCCTTCTGAGCCTCAGTGTTTCCACTGGGAAGTATATGCTTGCTCTTAGAAGAGTGGGCGTGGGCTTCTGTTACTTGAAGACAAACATCCCAGTGGAGTCATGGTTAGCTGGACAATAGATTTGCATTAACATCAGAAGGGGAAGGAACATCTTTCTGTCTTTTTTTTTTTTTTAATCCCCCAAATCTCTTGATTTGATGAAAACAAGGGAGATGAGGACAGAGGATCTGAATAAGAAGATATGCTGAGCTGCAGCTTGGAAGACCAGAATGGAAGCCATCAGCATTCCTGACAGAACAAAACCAGCTTGCAAATTCGGAGAAAGAGTCATTGGAAATAGTGTTAAAACATGTAAAGGAATGCATAACTTAAGGAGCTCTTACTTCATGCCAAGAATGTTCAGCTTTGTCCTCACCCATACTGCTATAATTCCCACAATATCTCTGTGCTAGTTCCTTTCCTTGTTCTGGGATAAGCCATCTGACTGAGTCAACTTACGGGCGGAGTCATTTATTTGGGCTCAGTTTCTTGAAGGTGAATGTGATGATCGGGCCTTGAGTTAGATGTAGTTCAATCAAGAAGCTGCTCTCAGCTTGGTGGAACCCCAGACAGGCTTTCCCCTTTAGACCTATGTGGGCCACCTGAGGTAGCTGGTCACGTTGCATCCGCAGTCAGGAAACAAATAAATAGCAAGTGGGACTATGCTACAAACCTCAAAGCCCAGCCCTAGAGACCCACTTCCTCCAATGGATTTTCACCTCCTTAGGGTTCCACCTCCCAAATAAACAGCGCCACCCAGGAACTCAGCAAACACACTCGTCTATGGGGGACATTTCAGTCAAACGCACAACAAACCTTACGGCTGAGGGTGCGCTGGCCAGTTTTATATCAGTGATCACAAGCTCTCATCTGAGAGGAGGGAACCTCAAAGAAGAAGATGCCTCCATAAGATTGGGCTGTACACAAGCCTGTAGGGCATTTTCTTAGTTAGTGATTGATGGGGACAGGTCTAGTCCATTGTGAATGGTTCCACCCCAGGGCTGGTGGTCCTGGGTTTATAAGAAAGTAGACTCATCAAGCCAGGGAGAACAAGCCAGGAAGCAGCATCCCTCCATAAACTCTGCATCAGCTCCTGCCTCCAGGTTCCCACCCTGCTTAAGCTCTGTCCTGACTTCCTTTGATGATGAACAGAGATGTGGAAGTGTAAGCTGAATAATCTCTTTCCTCCCCAACTTACTTTCTGATCATAGTGTTTCATCGCAGCAATAGAAACCTAACTGGGTTTTCAGTTGCCTCCATTTTAGTGATGGAAAAGCATAGACTTTGTTGAGGTCTATCCTCAAGATCACCCAATCTGAGTGACAACTGAGAGATGTATGCTTAGTTTCCAAGCCTTCCTTCTTTCTTGTCCGTTGCTGTTTCTCTCCCACTGCATTTAATTCATAAGCAGGGAGACATTAGTTTCTTTTGTTAAGTACCACTACATTCTGCAAGCTTAAGAAACTTGGCTGAAAGCACCATGGTGCCTCTTCAGAGATTGGAGAAAGGTTGAGTGGTACCATGCCATTTGGGGACAGTCCCTCATCACACTCCTTCTAGGTTATCAAGGCAAGCAAGATCTGTCCATCTTTGAGAGCTGTGTAGAAACCCTTCCCTATTCTGCTTGAAATATCTGCACTTGAACAAATATCTTGCTGGTTCTTCTCAGCTTTTCTCTGAACTATTTGCCCTAAAAATACACTTTGACATTATGCACAAACATCGAAGAGACATTTATTTGGCCCTGACCTTTGTACGGTTTCTGCTAAAAGAGATTTGGTGACACACAAATGGGACTGAATTATTTATAGGTCCAAGGGGAAATCAAAGTTGCTTTTATCCCTATTGAAAGTGTATCAGAAGGCAAGAGAGTGCCAAATTAGCTTTGGCTTCTCTCAGAGGGAATCCAGCTAGACCCAAAGGTGCTTATTAAAGTTGAGGGTGCCCTTAATGACTGGCTCATTGGAAATCTCCACAAGTTGGGTCTGTTGTTCTTGTTGAACACCTTGCCAGGAGATAAGTCTGTATCCTTCCTGATAGGAAGTTTGTAGGATAAACATAGCAGACAGAGGTGGGTCTACAGGCTCAGTGCACTCTCTGGCTGTCGTTCACTTTTGAATTTATTATATTGACAAATGCTGATTGGATATGTATTTAGTGCTGAGCACTCGAAAATATAGGTTTCATGAGTTCATTAAAAATTTGATAAGATTTACTCTTTAGCACACGCATGTGTGTGTGTACATGTGTGCATGTGAAGAGGCCATAGAAGTTCCAGGCAGTTGAGAGCTGCCCTGCTCGAGTGCTAGAACCCAATTCTGGATCTAAAGAAGTTCCTGCTCTTAACCACAGAGTCATCTCTCCAGCCTCATGAACTCATTTTAAACAAGGATCTAACAAATACTCAGTTTTTGTCTTTTCTTGGTTTGTTGTTGTTTCAGATGTGACAATTGATGTAGCAAGACTGATGAAGTCCTTTATGGGTGACACACTAGTCCTTTTTTCAGGGAAGCAAAGATAATGAGTGGGCAAGAATCAAGAAGACTCTCCTCTTCTTCCTTCTCTTCCTCCTCACCAACAACACTACCACTATGACTCATGTTTATTGAATATTTTTAATCGGTCATACCTCCCATGTGTGCATGTGTTCACGGGTCAGGTATGAGGAGGGCAGAATTCCATTTTAGGTATCTTCTTTTATTATTCTTTAATTTTTTGAGACAGGTTCTCTCACTGAGCCTGGAGATGACATTTCTCCTCCACAGCCTAGAGTTATAGAAGTGTGCTCCCGCTCCTGCCTTCCTGTGGGTTCTTGGGATCTGAACTCAGGCCCTCATGCTTGCACAGTGGTCACTTTCTGACTGACTGACTGGTCTGCCCATCTTCATCCAATACTATCTTGTCCTGTGCTAAATAAGATAGTCCACATGCTCACTCATTGAGGCAAGAATTATTAAAACAACCCACGTTGCATAGAGAATGAAACACATAGTTTAAGTAACTTATGTGGAGAGCCAAGTCTTGGGATTTGGGGACTGGGCTCAAATTAAGGTAGTTAGTGTACCAGGTAGCTAAGATAGAGGGGTGTATAAAGGCTATAGGCCCAGAGGCATCAGGAAGTCAGAGATGGGGAATCTAAAGTAGGCCTAAATGGAAGACAAGAAGGAAAAGCTATTTGATTCTCCCTGAAGTCCATCTCCTTAGCTTCTAAGACAAGGGTCTTCAGAGGGATGGAGGAGAAGTGTTAACCATAATGTCTTCTCTGAGTACCCAGGGGTGAAGCTGAGTAAGGAACTTAAACAAATACCTTTTGAAGGAATAATGAAAACAGAGTTATGGAATAGCAAAATAGCATCTCTGTGTTAATATTCATTGGATTCTCATCAGGTCGTAGGAATTGTGAAAGATGTTTAATTGGGACTGGCAGCTGGCTCTTTGAGGATCTGAGATTGAATCTCCAGAGCCTATGAACCACAGTTATTTTTTGTCAGTTTGCTACAAATCTAGACATATCTGGGGAGAAGGAGTCTCAACTAAGGAATTGCCTTTGTCAAATTAGCCCATGGGGATGTCTGTGGGGGTATTCTTTTGTTACTGATTGGGGTGGGAAGACAAGCAGATGCTCTGAGTTGTATAAGAGAGTGAGGAAGAAAGCTAGTAAGCTGTGTCTCTTCATGGTCTTTGATTGAGTTCCTATATCCAGTTTCTGCCTTGAGTTCTTACTTTGGCTTCCCTCAGCGATGGACTGTAACATGTTAATCCAAATAAACCCACACTCCAGGTGTCTTTGGTCAGTGTCTTATAGAAGTTAATTTAAAAACAGCTGGGCATGGTTGTTTGCATCTGTACTCTAAGCACTCATATTAGGAGATATGAGGTAGAGAGAGGAGATGTCAGTAGGTAACCAGGGAGCCTGTTTCAAACAAGGTATAAGGTGAGGAGATCAAGGCTAATCTCTGACCTTCACATACATGCCATATAAGCACCTACATGTACACACATGCACACACACTCACACATGCACAACGCATGTATGCACAACAAACATTTCTAAAAGAAAGATGTTTTAGTTATTAACAAACTTATGAAGAACAATTAAGTCTCCATCTCACTGTATCAAAAATAAATTGCAGCTAGATTTAAAAAGTAGCTGCACAACATAAACTCATTTAAAATCCCTTCTATGTGAATAGAAGATGCGGACTTTGAGAAAAATGTACAAGAAAATTAGGAGTGTATTTCACTACCATCGTATTTCACTTTTCTTCGTAGTTTTCTTTGTAGTTACTTTTTCCCCCTATAGTCTAGCCAAGTAACTTTGAAACCAAGAAATGCACAATAGATCCCCTTTCTCTCCACTTTTCTCTCTGTGTGTATGTGTGTGCTCACGTGTGTATTCTTATGTGTGCAGGTACACTTCTGTGTGTGTAGGGTACATCACAGTCACATGTGTGCAGGTAGAGGCCAAAGGTCAACCTCTGGTGTCCTCCCTCCATTTCTTTCTGTCTCATCTCTGTCTCTCACATCTTTGTCTCTGTCTGTCTGTCTGTATCCCTCCTTCTCTCTCAAGAAAAAAATCTCAGGATGACGTGGCACTCCCTGGTTATGCCAGGTTGCTGGCCCAGAGCGTCCCCCCACCCCCCAATCTAGATGCTGTTGCCTTTACAGTGGTGAGATTACAGGTGTGAGCCACCACAGCTGGCTTTTATGTGGGTTCTAGGGATCAGACTCAGTTCCTCCTGCCCATGAATTAGGCTCTCAGCCTATTGAGCCATTTCCCTACCTCAGTCCCCTTTCCCCTGTCTTTAACTCCCGTTTCTGTTCCAGTCACCACTAGCCACCTCCTCCACTGGCCGCCTCCTCCACTAGCCACCCCCTCCAGTCTCTTGCCCTTCCAGCTCCTCTCCTAGGCATAGAAACCCCAGACTCCTCTACCACTCAGTTCCACCCAAAGCCAGACTGTCCTCGAGTGCTTCAAACATCTGAGGCTGGCCCAGCTCTGGCTTCCAAGAGCAGCAGGAATCCTCTGCTGTTTGGTGCTGTCTTATCCATTTTTAGCCCTCGCTGTGGGCTTCTCGGGCTCTCTTAATATATAAGAAGAACCACTTTACTTTTTAGCTAGAGACTTCTTGAATTTTTATCCAGTAATTTTACTGTAATATTTACATCTCAGCTAAAATGCTGAATTGCTATAACTCACCTAGAGCACATACAATATAGTTCAAATGCATGCCCCAAATTTAAAGGCTTGATACTCTTCCCCTCCCCCGGATGAAGATGGAGCCTAGGGTTTTACCCATATTTAATGACTGGATTTAGAATTATTGTGGAAACACACCTCTGGAAGTGTTCATGAGAGTGTTTCCAGAAAGGCTTAACTGAAGAGGAAGGACCCGCCCTGAATGTGGGTGCCACCGTTCCACAGGCTTGGGTCAGGGACTGACTAACAACCAGCAAATGCTCTGAGTACCTGCAATGATCTCTGACAGGGCCTGCAACATGACCAACTCCTTCACACGCCTGCTTTGCACATGGATACCCAGCATGTTGGACTGTCTCTCAAACTCTGAGCAAGATAAACCCTTCCCCACTTATGTTGCTTTCAGCAGGTATTTTGTTATAGTGATGAGAAAAGGAGCTACAACCATAGACAAACCCTCTGCTCCCCTGACCCATGTGTTGGGGTCTAATGAAATACTGATATGGACCTTATGAAATACTTTTGGGAGATAGGTCTCTCAATTCCGTTCTCCTGGGAGGGGCTGCAGACAAGGAGTGAGTCATGTACCCAGGTGGCTTCTTGTGAACCAATCCCCTAATGAATAAAGGAGCCAATCACTGGGCAAGTAGGAGGGACTTCTGGATTGGACGGAGGAAGAGAAGTAGGAGGAGAGAATAAGAGCCTTTTGGATGTGGAACATCATGAGGACAAGATGTAGCTACTAGTGTCTCCCGGTTTCAAGGGTAGATAAAGGCTTACAAGATTAAGATTTTAGTTGTTGCGACCTGCGATTGAGTTACCATTGTTTCTAAACTAAGTTTTCTATGTGGCGTTTTCCTTCACACAGAGTCTTGTCTGGTTCCAGAGAGAAATGTATAGTGACAGACCATGGATTTGCCTGATGTACATCACAAAGGCTGTGGGGGACTTGAAATGTTGGGGTTGAGAGATTTTAGAGCTCTAAGTCAGAGAGTCTCCACAAGATAAAAACAGGTCGGCCATTTCCGGCCAGCCCTACAGGGCAGAGAGTTGCTGGACAATAGTGCGGGAAGCCTGCCAGTCACCAAGAGTTTGGTTGCTGCGTGTTGTGGCAGCTGACCACCGGATGGACAGTTGTCATGTGGGGCTGGCGTGACAACAATCTGCCAAGAGAACTCAGGAGCTCTGGCCCAGAGAGACCTCTAAGTTGAGATCACCTGGCTAGAGACACCTGCAGTAGTGTGGCAAGCTTGCCGGTCATTTTTAATATTTCCCATAACAGTCTTGTGAAGGCTGACTGGGTCACAAGAATTTCCAGAGTAACACCAGATGCTGCTCAGCACTGTGACTTGGTCCCGGCTCAGCTATTGTTTAGAACACTCATTGCTTCCCCAGCTGAGATAATCTCTCATAAAAATGTGCTCCCTCTGAAATATGCGCCACGTCCCACCCAGGAGTGACGCCTCACTGGGCCGTTAGCGCTTCGATTCCATTATGGAGTTTCTCTACCGTTCTCGTCAAGCTTCTCTGCCTTCTTTGAACTCGATCCTTCTTTCCCATCAGCTGCCGTCTCTGCTGAAATGTCCTTGTGCAATGTGGTAGGTCCCCTACATGGATCATCTCCACGGTGTGTTCCCTTCACCCAGGTTAACTGCTTCCCCTTCAGAGCTGGTTTTCTCGTCTTGTACTGTGTTGGCCTGATGGCAGCTCCGAAGCAATAAAAGGGACGGGGATGGCTCCTGCCACTGTTATAATGCACCAAGTCAGCCCTACTGAAAGGGTTTACTCATGCTGTTGGTACACACACTCAAGAACACACACAGTACTTAGAGGTTCCCAGATACTCCAGCAGTTGCTCCTCCCTTGACCCCATGCCCATTCAGCTCTGCATCTCCTCCAGGACTCCCACAAGTGCCATTTGAGTCTGGTGAGTTCTGTTGTGGGGGTTGTTTTGTTATTGTTTTAGACAGAGTCTCACAATGTATACAGGCTGGCCTGGAACTCAGGATCCTCATGCTTTTGAGTCAAATGCTTTACTGAGCTGTGTCCCCAGCTGCACTTTGCTCTTGAGATCATTTGTGCTGGGGATCATCGTGGCTGACTCTTTGGCTCTTTAATGGCAGAGTTAGAACCTTTTTTGTTTCATTTTTTTGCCCCTAGGTAGATGTGGTCAGACTCCAGTCCTCCCATGTTACTGGGCATCAGTCATGGGACCTCTGTCAGTTCACCTTCTCTCTCCCGACCGATTCTCCATTCCACCTGCACAGAGGGCCTGACGGACTCCTGGTGGCTGCTTTGCAGGAAGAGAGAGAGATATTTAAGAAGCTCTCGTCTCCTTGAGGAGCCTCTGTACTGGATATCTCTTAGATGCTCAATGCTGGCAGAGCCTTAGTGACCAATTTTACTGTATTTGAGTCATCTAACTTCCTTAGACTTTCTTACCTATAGTTTCTGTCACATATATTCTTAATTGATTTTGAGACAGTGTCATGTACCACAGGTTGGCCTCAAACTGACAGTGTAGCTAAGGATACTTCAAGGATACTTGAACTTTTGGTCCCTTGCTTTCACCTCCTGAATGCTGAGATCATAGGTACATAGCACCATACCTAACTTACTCAGTTTTGGGACTGGAACCCGGAACTTTGGGCATGCGCCACTAATTGAGCCACACACAGAGCTTCTTATTCCTACTTTAATCAAATCATTATGAAAATCTGAGCAGAAGGAATAGGCAGTCAGCCTGAGAACTCTTGTACACACCGAAGGGTTTTTTGATCTAAGGTATATTATAACAGGGTGGTTGTGCATAGCCAATTGTACAGTTACAGTTCACCTGATAGCAAAGGTCTGACTGTTTTCATATAAAGGAGATATAGAGATGAACGTCCACACTTAAGAAGGGAGCCTGAGGAGATGATGCAGTCTCTAGATAGTTGTGTAGTGTTACAAAAATAATGTTTGCTTGGCAAGAGGGAAAAGTGGTTCTTAGAGTTCATGTGAAGGACTGAAAGGCTTGAAGACTTCGCTACTCACTGTACCAGTGCTGACAAAGGAATTGTGGTCTTACTATTTGTGACCCCCCTCCCCCATGTAGAGTTGATTTTTTTCTTTATTTCTTCAGGGAAAACCCATCTGTAGCCTTATAAAAATATCAATGACCAAGCTGGATTTGCTGCTTAGATCATTTTCAGAAGATGCCTCTCCTTTCTAAGGGAGGAGAATAAAAGCCAGTTTCTCTAAAGTCAAAATTATTGAAATTGTCTAGAGTGGCATTGCTTCTTCTACAAGCTGTTCTGGAGGCAGAGTGTGGGTAACAGGGCAGACTTCAAGGAGACACCCCACCGAGATCAGCAGAGAAACATCTGTCTCTACTTGGAGATCAACTGCTAAAAATACTTCCATATGCTGAGGCCAGTCACCCATGTTGGGGACCTTTCCTCAATAACACCCATGTGACAACTGAAGTCCTACAGTGGCCCAGGAAAAAAAGAAACAAAGGAAATCAGACCACCATCTAGGATCCCCAAATGGATGTGAGGCAGAATTTGGTCTTAGGCACATTGTCTTTCATCTGTTGTAGCCCTTGCTCTTCCCTAGGGTTGGGATGCGGTACTGGTGTATGTTCTGTGAGATAAACAGCGCCACACAGTTTTTATGAATAGCAACATTTTCAGCTGAAATCCCAGTGGCCAGTGAGCTTTTTCCTACCGGACTACCATGCTTAGCATCATGAGCAAAGGATCTCTCTCTTTTTTCCTTTCTTTCTTTCTTTCTTTCTTTCTTTCTTTCTTTCTTTCTTTCTTTCTTTCTTTCTTTCTTTCTTTCTTTCTCTCTCTCTCTCTCTCTCTCTCTCTCTCTCTCTCTCTTTCTTTCTTTCTTTTTTTTTTTTCGAGACAGGGTTTCTCTGTATAGCTCTGGCTGTCCTGGAACTCACTTTGTAGACCTGGCTGGCCTCGAACTCAGAAATCCGCCCGCCTCTGCCTCCCAAGTGCTGTGATTAAAGGCATGTGCCACCATCGCCGGCGGCAAAGGATCTCTTAAGTCCAACTCCACCCAAAGCAGCAGGTGCTTGTGGCACCTCCGTGTCATGGTGTTTGTGGTATTCACATAAACCTAGACGCTTGGGAAAGGGACTCTCAATCCAGGAGTTTCCTTTTATCAGATTGGTGTGTGGGCACATCTGTGGGCATGTCATTTTCTCAATTGCTGATGGCTTTGGAGGGACTAGCCCACTGTGGGCAGTGCCATCCCTGGGCATATGGGCTTGGGCTGTATAAGAACGAGAGCTGAACAAGCCAGGAGAAGCAGTCCAATGAGTTGTGTTCCTCCATGGCCTCTGCTTCAGGTCCTGTCTCCATGTCCCTGTCTCAGCTTTTGTCCCTGGTTTCACTTGAGGACAAACTGCAACTTGTAAGCCAAGTAACCAAGTAACCTTTCGTCCCTGCAGCTTGGCTTTGGCCAGTGCTTTGTCATAGAGACAGAAAGCAAACTAGATCTGAAGTTGGTACCAAGAGATGCAGGACCATGGAACAACAGCCAAGGTCACTGGCAGGAGTGGAGTGGAACTGGCCTTAGCCTACAGGACACGTGACTTTGTATGGACACAGATTTTCATTTCTCTTGAGTGAATAGCTAGATGGGCAATGACTGCATCATAAGTGCATGTGATTGTCAAAGTTGTAGCTGCTACGGTAGGAAGGTAATAGTATATCTTGGTTCTCCCTAATGGCCAATGACATGGAACACCTATGTCTGTGTCATGTTATTATATGTATGAACACACACACACACACACACACACACATATTACTTTAAAAAACATTTTCTCCCTTCCCTGTCCTTCTTCAATTCCTCCCATATTCTGTTCTTTGCAGTCTTTGAAATTCAGGGCCTCTTTTCTTCATTAACTGTTATTATATGCACATATGTATATACATATATTTCTAAATATAACCTGCTTATTCTGTATAACAGATGTGCTTTTGTTGTTGTTGTTGTTGTTGTTGTTGTTTTTCTTCAAGACAGGGTTTCTCTGTGTAGCTTTGGCTGTCCTGGAACTCACTCTGCAGACCAGGCTGGCCTCGAACTCAGAAATCCACTTGCCTCTGCCTCCCAAGTGCTGTGATTAAAGGCATGCACCACCACCACCCAGCAACAGATATGCTTTTAATTTAATTTTTAATTTAAGTGTTTGCTAAACTGTTTTGCTCATTTAAGAAGCATTTTAAATAAACATTATTATTACTGTATGTATATATATGATGTGTGTGACAGGTGTGTACATACTCGTGTGTGTGTGTGTGTGTGTGTGTGTGTGTGTGTGTGTAGGTCAGAGGACCACACTGTGGAGTCATCCCTTAAACGGATCCCAGGGAATGAAATCCAGATCACCAAGTTCATCCAGTGCTGCCTTTTTCTGCTGAGTCATCTCACCAGCCTAACTTCTCTTTTTCTGCTGAGTCATTTCACCAGCCTAACTTCCCTTTGAGTCTTCAGGGTTCCTTAAATGATCTGGACACAAGTCCTTGGTCGGCATCTGTCTCACAAAATTTTGCTTCAGGTGGTTCTTTTTATTTCTGTAAGGATGTCCTTTGAAGGTATAACATTTTAAACTTGGGCAAGAGCTATGTTTTTTTTTTGTTTTGTTTTGTTTTGTTTGTTTGTTTTTTTCCTGGATCTTGTTTTTGGTATCATGTCTGAGAAACCCAAGGTTGCAAAGGTTTCATTCTGTTTGTTTTTGTTCTCTTGAGAAATTTCACAGTTTAACATTTTATGCCTAAGCGTGTGATCCATTTTGATTATTTTTATAGGCATGTGAGACATGAATCAATTAAAAGTAACTTTATTGTTTTAAATTATGTATGTGTGTGTGTGTGTGTGAATGTCTATATGTAGGTATGTGCACATGAGTGCAGGTGCCTACAGAGGTTGTGGGAATCTGTAATCTTAGAGAATATAAGATGACCTGAAAGACCATCCCCCCAGAAGGTTGTGTTGAGCACTCCCTTCCTGTGATGTCCCAGCCAAACAAGCTTTACAAGAAAGCAAGGCAGGTGCAGCTAATGACCAAGAATGTTTAGTTCCCTCTTCTGGTGACTAAGACCTCACCACACCCAGGGCCATCAATGCTGGTTAAGGAAGGTCATGAAAGACACTTGTCTCTCTGGAAGGGAGAGGCTAATTACCATTTCTAAAGGGGGGAAAGAAAAAGTCAGCTGGGGCCAACAATGGGCTTAAACCAACTCTTGTTGTTATCAAGGCCTTCCCTTAAACTGTATAAAAAGTGTGGGCCTAGGAGATTCAGGGTCACCTCTGCCCCTATTGCAGGATGGCCCCCGGCACACCTGATCAATAAACCTCATTTTTATTGCATCGATCTCCGTCTCTGTGTTTCTGTGAGTGGGACATCCTGGACTAAGGCTCATTGGGTCTTACAAGGTCAGAAGAGTTGGATGCCTTGAAACTGGAGTTACAGGTGATTGTAAGTTGCTTGATGTGAGTGCTGGGAATTACACTCAGGTCTTTTGAAAACCTTTGAAATGGTAGTTGGTGCTCTAACCACTGCCAATTTTCCTCTAAGTGCTAGATAGACAGGTTGATTGATGACTGTGTTTGAGTCTGCTGTAAGCCTGTTCATATTCTGAGCTCTGGTTATATTAATTTATGGAGAGAAGTTCCGACTATGATTATGGACTTGTCTATTTTTTGTGACATTCTCTCTGGTTTGGCTTTATAAAATTCTGAAACAAAAAATTGTTCTATGTGCTGAACGTTTCATACTGTTATGTCCTCTTGATGGACTGAGCCCATATCTTCATGAGATGAATTCACACTCTCTGCAATCCACACTGTATCACTAGCAGTTACCCCGGTTCTCTCCTGGCTGGTGTAAGCATACTGCATCCTTTTATCTGTGCTCTCACAGGATGGATTTTTTTACCCTAGATCTTTTTGGTCAGGGTTAGCATGGTATATCTTCCTCACCCTATCATTTTTTTGAACTAGAGATAGCATTACATTCCCCCTAACTTTTACTTTAATGTACAGTCAGGGATGTAGTTTAAGCACCATGTGTTTCAAATTTTTTCTGAATGTTGGACATCTCTGCTCCTGTGTGTTCTCCAGCTAGCATTCCCTCTAATCTTATTACATGGCTCTTTTCCCTCAGTGCCCCAATTAGTACTTGGTGGAACTCTTAGGGGTTCCCTCTGCATCTCTAAATGTATGGTATTGTTCTCCCCTGACTTAAAGGTACCCCATATTTAGTTTTTAATAAGATAAATGTCATGCATCTGTGTATGAATTTAAAAAATCTACATCTAATAATGATAATTATTAGATTATCATAATATGATAATTGTTAATATTATCACCATTATTGTCATTATCATCATCATCATTTTAAAAGCGTCTTAGTATTTTAGAAGAGTTTTCATTGTGTAGTTCAGGTTGGCCTTGAACTAACGACCTTCTTGTTTTAGCCTTCTGAGTGCTGGGATTTTAGATGAGCACCACCATGCCCAGGTCTCTGGATGTAATTTTCAGTATACTTTCCCTACCTAGTGTTTGCTGACCATTTTGGATCTGTAGACTGATATTTCTCTGTTAATTTTGATGAATTCTGACATCACTCTTTCCGGCATTGTACGGAGCCATTTTCTCACTTTGTCATGGCTTAGATCTTCAAAGCAACAGTGTGTTGAAGTTTGGCTCCTAATTTGGTGCTCTCCTGAAAGAGAGTTGAGCCCTTAGGGACCAGTGCCTAGTGGAGGGAAGTTATGCCACTTGCTTGAAGGAGACTTGGGGTCTAAGCCCCTTTCTGTCTCCCTTTCCCTCAGGGCCACATAAAGTTGCCCACTTCTTTCACTATGCACTTCTCCCATGTTCTGCCTCACCTAAAACAACAGGATGAGCAACCTAGACTGAAACATCTGAAATAATGGGCCAAAGTGAATGGTTTCATGTCATAACTTGATTGTGTTAAGTACTTCATCAACAGAGCTCCGACAACACACCTTTTCCTTCCAAGATGCCAGTGAAAATATACGGTATCGTCTGACATTGTCTGACCTGTCCCTAACAGTGTATAAAAAGACTCCCATTCTTTATTTGCTTTGTTTGGATAATTTTATTTTGTTCGAGACTGTTTCTCTAGCCTGAGCTAGCCTCTTCTAGTCCATGCCCTTCCTGTTCCACACTCTCAAGTGCTCAGATCCCACAGGTATGTCATCAGCTGGCTTTGATTTGAGGGGCCCCCTCTGCCTGCTGTTTCTCTGCAGTTATGGAGAACTCATCTTTGGCTTTCTTGGCCGATCGATCTGTCAATCAATATCTAAAATGCATCCATTCTTCCTCATGCATATGCCTCACTTGTTACTAATTGTAAAGTTTGATTCTATAATCCACTTACTGAAGGGCTGGGGAGCCCTTCAGCTTTGATATATTCTGCTGTTCTAAATGCTATCAGATACAAAAATCTATTGCTATTATAATATGATAATAATCGTATAATACATTACTATTAATTATTGTTGTTGCTCTCCATGCCTTTGCGTAATCACTTGGCTCTGCCTGGCCATCCTGTTCCACCTGACTCACCTCCAGCCCTGCAGCCTCCCTAGCAAGGTCGCAGAGAATTTGAAGAGCAGCCTTCAGCTCCATCCTGCTGACCTTCCTAAGGGGTCACACTGGCTTGCTGTGAAGCTGCTCCTGCGGCCAGGCTGTAGCCTTGGATGGAGTCCCGATTAGAGATTATTTATTTCTTTCCTGATAAGCCTTTCGTATCTGTGACATTTATTTTCCAGGAAATTGGTTTCCTGCTTGATGTCTGAGGAGGCATTTGCTAAGATTCAGCCTCACCAAAAATCATGATGCTGATGACAATGGCGGCCGCCCTCTGCCAGGTACTTTGCCTACATTACCTCTAATCCTTCCCGCATTCCCGCCCGGCAAATATTATCTCAGTCTTGCAGCTATCCTTTATTTACACCCCACTACATTCTAGGACAGTTTATAGAAGGCTTTATGAGGATTCACAAAACATATCCTCAAAGCAAAAGGTAAGGGTAAAGAAAGTGTTCTTTAATAAGCGGACCTCAAACAGTCTTGGGGGATGAGGAGCCTTGCCAGCACTCTTGGATGTACTAAATGGCAGAAATGTGACTTGAACCTGGCTCCTCTGTCAGCTAAGAGCTTTGACCTTGTGCTAAGCCAGTGTCAGGCTGGACTTTGAGATGAAACAGGCAAGCATTGGAGGCAGAACTCAGTAGGTATAGACAGTCCGAAGGTGGAGCTGTGAAGGCTGCGGTAGATCGTGGTATCACCTTGGTAATAGTGACCACAGTGCAGCCTAGGAGAGCAGAGCTTGACAATGGTCAGACACCAAGCAGGATTCAGAACAACTGAGAGCTATGCTCAGTGCTGTGCCTTATAGGAACCAAAAAGCATGGAGACCCTGTGCAAAAGCCTGCTGTGATCAAGGCAAGCACTGGCTGCTGTGGGGTGTCCAATGGGAACCAGCCCCACCCTGCCTCTTCCCTCAGAGAGCTCTTTGTCTAGTGGGGAAGCTGGGTGCGAAAGAAAGAACGCACACATGAACAATCTCTGCAGGGAGAGACCCGGATAGCAGAGGATCATCCTGAGACTGGTGAGGGTGGGTCCAGAAATCAGGAAAAGGACACTGCAGAAACTTCAAGGCGGGAGTTCTCTTAGTTGGCACCTGCTGTTTACACTTACTTATCACTTCCTAGTTGATGATAACTGAACCCTGTTTTTATTGGAGGTATGGCAGGTAGAGGCTGGACACTGGAGGTGAGTTTACAGCTGGGCTCCCTCCTAGATAGAGCCCCCAGTTCTTGGCTTTTGAGCTGTAGAGAGTTGAGTCAAATGGTAATGAATGCTTCTGTTGAGGAACCTTCACACTGATTCCCACAGTGGCCGGCCCCACCAGCTTCTGTTCCCACCGACAGTGTATATAACCCACCCCTGGCAAACCATAGACATCTGTTTTCTTGACGGCAGTCATTCTGACTGGGCTGGGATGGAATCTCAATGTCTTTTTGGAATCTGTTGTTGCAGGTGGCCACTCAGAGCTTGGAGCTTGTCCTAGCATTCCCAGGAAGTGATCACAGCTCATCCTGCACAGGTCCTTGTGGTCCCTAAATGGTCTGCAGCAAGACAGAGCGCCCCTAGTTATGAGGACCCTGCTCATTGCTGGGACCTGAAGCCAATGGCTCATCTCTCCTTCCCACCATTCACTTGCTTCACTTTGCTTCCTCGATTCACCACATAAATCACTTGCGCCCAGGCCTTTTCCTTATGGTTCGCTTTGGGGCAGTGTACATGGAGATGAATGCCATTTCAGTGTGCTTAAGACTTGTTCTTAGGACCCATACTATGAAGCACCTTTCAGACAGGTCAGTGAGGTGGTTTAGTGGAACCTACAAGAGGTATCTCAGTGCCCCGTGTTGCCTGATTACCACTGTTTAGGAATCCCATTGGCAGGTAGGGTAAGAAAACCTGAGAGAACCATCGCAGGCCCTCCTTGCTCTAACTCACCATTTACCCTCTACAGGGGACACAGCAGGCTTTCTGGTAGTGAGGCTAGACATACTTTTCTCCCCACAGTTTTCAGGCTTCTGTTTTGATGCTGCTGGTTCTTTGCGTTGACTCGCAATCACTGAGTAATTCTCGTTACCTCTCCTGACTGGAGGTGATGAAGACAATTTCTCCCACCCCCTTCACTGGTGCTCAGAATTTGGGTGCTAAGGAGAGAGGAACTTTGTCACTGTACATGGCTGTGGAGATTCCTCTCTCTAGCAATGCTCTCTCTGTGGTCCTGGGAGGTGGAGCAGGGACAGGGAGCCAGGCAGAAGTGGGCCTCCTGGCAGGTTCATGTCACCTTTTAGGGGAAATAAAACCTTTTAACTACACACTTTGGGATTCCTGTGTAATCTGCCCTTGTGGTTTGACTGGGCATGGGATGGGGTGGGCAGGTAGAGGCAAGCTTGTCAGTTAGCTGCAGTCAGATGAGAGAGTCTCATGAAGAATCTAATATTGGATGGGGAATGAGGATTACCTAGATGTACACAGAATGCCAAGCATTGCCTCAGTTAGAGTTTCATTGCTGGGAAGAGACACCACGACCATGGCAACTCTTATAAAGGACAACATTTAATTGAGGCTTGCGTACAGTTTCATTATCATTATGGCTGGAAGCATGGCAGCATGTACACAGACATGGAGCTGGTGCAGCTGAGAGTTCTACACCTTGATCCGAAAGCACCCAGGAGGAGACTGTCCTCAGCAGGCAGTCAGGAGCAGTGAGTGACGCTTGAACACTAGGAGCCCTCAATCTACAGAACTGCAGGACATCCTTCCTCTAACAAGGCCACACCCACTCCAACAAGGCCACACCTCCTAATAGTGCCCCTTCCCATGGAAGCACCACCACAAGCGTGTTGTAGGTGGAAACCCAATAAATGCATCCACATGTTTTGTTCTCCTCTCCCTAGTCTTCACTTCTCCTCCTTCTAGCCCCTGTCTACTTTTCACTTCCCAGGTTAACTGTAAAATATGCCCATAAATGCACCAAGTATATTGGTGTGTAAGGGAATGGTGTTCAGCCTCAGTCTGAAGAGTCTCAGTGATGGAGAACTCACTCTGTCTCCCTCCGTTCTAGTCCAACGTGGCAATGATAAAATTAACTTCTTTGTTCAGTAATGTTTACTTATATGTGGGTGTGTGTGTGCACATGCCACTATGAGTCCTTGGAGGACGGAGAACAGTCATCAGGCTTGGCAGCAACCATCCTTAATGGCTGAGCCACTTCACTGGCCTCTGTAACCTTTACAACAGAGATGAACTTCACATGACCTCATCACGTCTCTGCAGTATGATGCTCTCATTCTCAGTGCTGAATGCCCACTGATGAAGTCTTTTGTCTGAGATGGTCTCATGTAGCCCAGGCTGCTTTTGAATTTACTATGTAGTTTAGGATGGCCGTGAACTCCTAATTCTCCAGGACTCCGTGCTTGCACCACTCTAGTAGTCTATTGACCTAAAAGAACAGTGTCTGCTCCTCAGTCTAGCCTTCTGTTTACCCACAAGACCTAGAGCAACGCCTGCCTCTTCTGGAATGGCTTTCTTGAGTTCAAGTGGGTGATCACATCATAGACTGGGAATACCTCCTCTCTTCTCTTGAACAACGTACCTTTGTCAATGCAGAGTAAGACAACAGAGTGTTTGGACCTCTCTTCTGTTTTAGTGTTTGCTAACAGACACTTTCACTGCCAGCGCATGTTTAGCTTAGTGTTGGGTGACACTCACAAGTCAGAGTCTGCAAAGTCAAACACTGTCAGATGCCAGACGATGGCAAACGAGGGCGGCATGCTGGGGGAGGCTCCTTGTCACTCAGAGGGTTCCTGTTCTTTTTGTGGTGAGCAGTGGCTCCTGACTTTAGCAGATTGTTGATATGCAGAGTGTAGGCTCAGCATTAAAAACTAGACACGTGCACATACAAACCCAGGGGTAAAACTTCTTTTTGTGTGTTAAAAAGAAACAACTAATGTTCCAGTAACATTAGGGGCATATTGCAGCGGGCATCCTAGTGCAGAGCGTTAGAAACAGTCAAGGGCAGTGGGTCTCTGAACCTACAATAAGCTAATCAACGAGCAAGTGAGTGGGGTAGGGGCAGGGGCAGGACTGAGAGCTAGTGGGTGGGGCAGGGGCAGGACTGAGAGCTAGTGGGTGGGGCAGGGGCAGCACTAGTTTCTGGGATAGGCTGGTGTTGCAAGACCCAGGTATTTTTCTCCCTGATGTCATTTAGTTACTTATGTAAATTATCATGGAACTGGGATCAGAAGCTGTCTTGGCTTCTCCAGAGTGTTAGCATTTTCCATTTTATAACTGGAGAATCTCTCTTCTCCACAAATGGATCAACCTTGGGCGTCATTTATCAGGAACCAACTACCTTGGTTTTATCTTTTACGCTTTTAAATTAATTTTTGGCCACTTCTCTCTTCGGCCTAGAGCTTATACCAGCTAAGGCTAGGCTTGCTGGCCTGTGAGCTCCAGGGATCTTCATGTATCTGTCTTCCCAGAGCCGAGCTGTATACTAGCTGTATACTAACACTGTATACTAACAATCTGCTAGAGTTGGGAGCCACTGCCACTCTGCCAAGCTGTTTTATCCAAGTCCTGGGGACTGAACTCAGGACTTCACACTATGTAATATCTTTATTGCATTTTACTAGCCGGGCCTCTCTTTAGCTCAATGGGAGACATTTTAATGATTTATTTTGTAGTTTTCACCTAAGTATATATTATGCATTGAACATATTTAGCTCCATGCCCCCCATCCTCATTTTTACTGCCTCTCTGCCTTTATCCCTGTAGACAGTTTGGGGCCTGCTTCCATGGTCATGTGCATGTGCGTGAGTGAGTGTATGCGTGCGTGAGTGTGTGCGTGCGTGAGTGTGTGCGTGCGTATATGTGTATGTATGATTTCCTGTATCCACATAGAATTCAGAAACTACAAATGAGGAAACCATATTTATTTGTTTTTTTTTTTTAAGGCTGGGTTAACTAATTTAACATGAATGAGTCTGAGTTGTATCCATTTTCCTAAAAATAATACAACTTTCTTCTTTATGGCAGCTAAGAAGTTCCATGCAATGGGAGATTGCAAGCTTATTAGTTTCTGGAGACATAATGTCCTCTGCAGGCTGATGGTTTTAATGCCTGCTCCCCAGGAGATGAGGCTGTTCTGGGATACTCTGGAAACTTTAGGTGGGAGGACCTCTCTGGAGTATGCAGGTCACTCTGGCCTCTCTGCTTCCTGGTCAGCTGCAATGTCTAGAATTCTCCACCATACTCTTCCCACTATGTTCTCCTCCATGTCTGCCTGGCTGTGATGGGTTGAAACTCTCTGAAGCCATGAGCCAAAGTGATTCTCTCAGCCTGAAATTTGTTTCCATTGGGTGTTTGGGTCAGAGTCAGACAATGTGAATGGAGCTAAGGCAACTGCACTCTGATGAGTCCAGGAGGAGGTGAGCAAGGCATGTGCTGCAGGGGTCGGAGGGAGCGCAGATGAGCATGGGACATCACTGTCGACAGCTGAGTGTAACAGAAGGACAAACGTAGCTCTTGTACTTAGTTCCCTGTATCTCAGAGTATGCATTTTATCAGTGTCTTCTTGGCATGATAACAATTACTATAAACCTAGTGTTCTGAAGGTCAGAAAGGTCTCACTGGATAACATCAAAGGGGCCTGAGGGATGAGTTCTTTCTGAGACTCTACTGGCAGAAGGGTGACTTTGGTTTTTCTAGGTTCTAAGGCACCTGATATCCCACTCCCTCCAGCAGCCCTTTGTCTTCTCCCTTCTGTGTCCCCTTTCCACCCTAAGGACGGCATTGCAATGGACCTAGCCAATATTCAAGGTTGTCTCCCCACTTCAGATTTTACCCAAATTCCACCTGAAAAGCCCTCTTTCCTGCTGAGGCAGCATAATCACAGGTCTGGGCAGCAGAGAGTAGGCATGCCTGGCATTGTGATCCCCCTTCCTACAGGGAGTGGCCATGCCTGGCATTGTGATTCTCCATCCTACAATGCCTTCTTGGTAGGAGGAAGGGGTGGAATGTGGTATTGTGTCTCTAAAATGTCAAGGATCTAAAGTAATGGTACATTCCTGTAATTTCAGAACTCAGAATGCTCAGACACTACAAGTTTGAGGCTAGCCTAGGCTACCGAGTGACACAAGGTCTCAAAAAGCAAGTAAGCAAGTAAATAACAACAAAACCAGAACCCAACACCATCACCACTAAACAAGTCACCAGATATCAAAACAAAAAGCACGCTAGCTTGGGTGTTCACTGTCAGGGACTGAACACCCAGCACCGGAAGCCTCTACTCACCACATGGCACTGCTGAGAGAAGAAAGTAGAGAACACTTTGACCAGTGTGAATCTCTTAGCGGTCTAAGCCTTTTAGACAATGCTTTGTAAAGTTGCCTGTTTATTAACTGAGATATATCTCCTCAAGCAAGTAGATACTTCTCTTGTTTAGAATTTGCCCTTTTAATTTACCATAGTCTTCAGTACTCTGTTTTCTCAGCC
Organism: Mus musculus; assembly: GCF_000001635.26. Lineage (NCBI taxonomy): Eukaryota > Metazoa > Chordata > Mammalia > Rodentia > Muridae > Mus > Mus musculus. The sequence goes on from NC_000082.6 coordinate 9,141,992, forward strand.
TTTGCCCTCTTCATTCACTTATTGTTATAAAGATTATTCATAGAAGTACTGGGGATTAGAACCTAAGGCCTTCCACATGCTAGCCATGTGCTTTACTACTGAGCTACATCCCCACTACCATCATCATCACCACCACCACTGCTGTCATCATCATAGTTATTGTTGAGAGAAGATTTGACTATGGACCTCATGATGTCAGGCGTGTGCTCTAGTAGGGGTCTAGTTTTGCCAGCTGCAGACAGTTTCTGAGATTGTGTGACATTTGGAATTCTGGTGACTCCTCAGAGGGTATTTAAATGCTAGGGCCCTGATGGGAGTGAGTGGTTGCTGGTTGTTGGTTGGTTGTTGTTGATCACTGTTGGTCGTGGTTTGTTAAGTAATCGTTTGCAAAGAAGAAACAAGTAGTAGTAGTAGTAGTAGTAGTAGTAGTAGAAGAAGAAGAAGAAGAAGAAGAAGAAGAGGAGGAGGAGGAGGAAGAAGAGGAGAAGAAATTAGACATCCTGATGGTGAAGATCAGATTGCCCCAAGGAATTGACACCCCCAATCAGCAGGAAGTAGTAGTAGTGATAACATCACCCCCTTTTCCTTCTATCCTTCTGTCTCTCCTTTCTAGTGTTATGGGATTGAAAGGGTGGAAGAAAAGGAGAGGAGAATGTTGGAAGGGAGAAGAACCTACAAAGTAACAAGGGCAACTACACTACAGAGTGTCTACCCATGCCTGGCCCTGATATGTATCTTAGTGGATAAGTGGAAGCTGTGATCACAGCTGATGCAGATTATTGCCTACCCTATAGGCAACTCTTGCTCCTTGATGCCTTTCTCCTCTTCCCTGTAGCGTGACGTGTTACAAGGGAAACTGTCAGTGAGTCCCTGTGGTCCTGTCTCCACGGTCTCCTGGCTTCCCTCAGATAAGGTTGCTCTGAGCAAGACATGCTTCCTCAGAGCAGATCTGACTTGATGAAGTTATCATGTGTCAGGGCAGAGCAAAGCTCTCCACTGACAGTCACTCTGGGGAAAGTAAGCCAGCAAGTCACTGCCTGACATGTCTCCATTATGGGTTTTATTCTAGCTCCCCATGCATGACAGCTTTCAGAAGAGTGTCTCCTTCTAGGCCATCTTTCATGACATCAGCTGACAGGTGGCCACCCAAGTGAGTCCTGGGGCTGCAAAATCCCAGATGTTACATGCAAAGAGAGGAATATAGTCCTCGCCATAAATAACAGATGCATCTCTAGAGTATTGTTTGTTAGACACAAATGGTTACCAGGTGTTAGATATGAACAGGAAGAAGAATGCATCACAGATACAAGGTCTTGCTACCACTCATTCACCTCCTGCGAGTCTACACATTCTGTGTTCTTTGCTCATCAAATTGGATGGATCTTGCGATCTCTCCAATGTCGAATGTGGCTGTTGTGTGCTGTTCTCACTTGCTTGGGCTAAGATGTCTCAAGGACCAGTTTCATCCTGCACTAGAAATGCTTATTAGCTAGGATGAGTGGGACACAGAAGAGATACCCACTTAAAGCAGTTTAGTCAATAGCAATTTATTTCTAAACTAACATAATTCAATAGGAAGTGCGTCTGAAATTGCTTCTAGTGGTCAGCTGTCTGTCATTTCTTTAGGGAGGCTTCCTCTCATGGAGCCAAGATGGCCCCTTCCACACCGTCATCCGGTTCCTCATGCCAGTGTCTAAAGTAGGTAATGGTGTGTGAATCGCTGATGGCTAGATAGCCAGTAAGGTCTGGGGCCTTCACTGCTGGTCATCAGCATAGGGCCTGATGTTTGACCCCTTCTAATCTGGAGCTGCACACTCTGGGACATCATTGTCTCAGAAACTCTGAGTGGTTTGTCCACAGACTACTTGGGGCTCAGTGAGTGTTCCCTGAACCCCATCAGCTGTGCTTCTCCTACTGCTCTCTAGAGTGTAGTTTTCAGTTAAGGAGCCTGCCATTTTGGACAGTGTTTTCTGTAGGGGGTTATACCAAGTGCTGCAAAGCATTCACCAGCTTGCTAGGCTCTGTGCGGTGGATAACAGTTGTGTCTCCTCAATTGTGTCAATATAACATGCCCACAGACATAGCCCAGGGTTCAGACACAACTCAAATCCCTGTGATTAGAGCCATCGCTCTGTGACTCTCCAGGTTCTCTCTGGGTTCAGTATGAAGCCAGTAAGCCCTGAGCTTTCAGCATTCTGTGCTCTGAGCTCTCCCCTTCTTCACTGGTTCAGGTGAGCAATATGAAGGTGGGCAAGTCTCTGGTATTTACTTGCCTCTCATTCTCAGATGTTGTTGATTTAAGCAGAACCAGTCTCATGTGAGGGACACCAACCTGGAACGTTGTTGGGGTTAACTCTCTTCCCCAGTCTATACTGGCCTTGCGCCAACACAGAAAACTCATTATGCACTTCTACAGGGACCTGCTGGAGGTGCCAGCCACCTTGTTAATTGGCTCTCAACACAAGTGGAATTGGAAAGAACCTTATGTATGTTAAAAGGTAAAACTAGCTTTGGTATGAAGTAGTGAAATTTCTAGGTTGTAGAAGGGACAGGAAGGGGCTCCAACAATTGAGAATTTGTGTCTTGGAGAGCAGGGGTCAGTTGGAGCTCTATGGGTGCATCTCACAAGCAAATTTTAGCTATTTGTTTGCTTCCCCACCAAACTTCAACTAACTAGGTGGTTTAAATTGGCAGAAAATTGTTCTCTTCAATTAGACAGTCATTTTCCTATCATAAAAAAAAAAAAAAAGACCTTGGAAGTCAGGCGTGGTGGCACTTGCCTTTAATCCCAACACTCAGGAGGCAGAGGCGGGCGGATTTCTGAGTTCAAGGCCGGCCTGGTCTACAAAGCAAGTTCCAGGACAGCCAGGGCTATACAGAGAAACCCTGTCTCGAAAAACAAAAAAACAAAAACAAAACAAAAAAATGACCTTGGAGTAAATTATTGGAGTTACTGTGCTGAATGAGAGACTGGTTTTAAAAAAGCAAAAAGATATACTGAAGGAGGCATTGAGTTCCAACAAGCTGAGGAAAGGGGCTTAGGAGGGAGATGACTGGAGCCTGGAGTGGATGGGGCCACGGAGGAGATACAAGCAGAAGAATATACTCACATTTATGGAGCGTCCAAGACTTATATTAGGGAGAAGAGAATGAGTCTCTTGCTTACAACATAAATTTAAAGGAGCACTCCCAAACTTAAGCAAGGAAAATGAATACTATTTTAATATAGTATTTGAACAAATTGAAATCAACGCTGAAAGCCCATGATAAGAAATATATGTGACTTTAAGCGGAATCGGAGTGAAAAAGCTCCATATCTGTTATTGGACACATAGCAGATATTTAGGACATCAGACATCACAATAGCAAAGTCACAATATTGCTAAATACACTATGGTAGCTCATCTTGGTTGGCTTCAGAGTCACCCTGGAGATTTGTCAGGCATACTCCTGGGTGTGTCTGTGGGGGCATTTCCACAAATTGGGTCATGAGGCTCTGACTTGATCAATGGATTGATCCTTTGATGGGTTTAGAATATGATTGGGATGTATTGAACGAAGGAGTTGGAGCTTTGTTGGAGGAAATAGGTCGTTGGAGGTTGTGCCCTTGGGGAAACCATCCTTCAGCCCTGTCCTGTCCTGTATTGCTTTTCTCTGCTTCTTTTCCAGGGTGACACAAACAGCCTCTGCCATACACTCCCACCCACCACGATGTTCTTCCCAAGCACATGGGCCAAGTAACCATAAAGTGAGCCCTCAGAAATCAGGAGCCAAAAGAAATCTTCCCTCCTTTAAATTGTTCTCTCTTGAGTTTTGGCCAGTTGTGCAAAGGTAGCTAATGGGTATATCCAGCCTCCTTTTGTGGACTTTGTATAGATTTATATTTAATTCAATCTCTTTCTATGCTCTCTCTCTCTCTCTCTCTCTCTCTCTCTCTCTGACACTCTCTCTGCCTGTGTCTCTCTTCTATCTCTCTTTGCACATACAGGTAGAGGCTGGACAGAGGTCAACAATGGGTGCCTACTTCAGGTACTTCTACACCTTATTTGGTGAGACAGGACTCACTGAATCTGGCATTCACTGATTCAACTACTCTAACTGTTGAGCAAGCCCCAGAGACCTTCTTGTTTCTTGTCCTATGCTTGGGTTATAGGCTCATGACCATCTGCCTGCATGTTTCCATGGGTTCTGGGGATCTTATCTGACCATAGCTCTTCTTGCTTCCATTTTGTAGACGAGGAAAACAAAGACACATAGCAAAAATAGGATTCAGTTGTGTTGACCGAATGATCTGGGACTTGGGCTAGAATGTAGCCTGGTGACGAAGGGCAGCATCCACAGGCAAAAAAACCAGTGACTCTCACAGTAGAAAATCAGAATCGAAATGTTTTTACTGTGTCCCCAAGTCTTCATTTCAGATGAATCTAGCAGAATAGTTCAACCAAGAAAACATTTCCCACTGCTTGTAAATAAAGAAAATTAGATTATAGAAAGAGTCTGTCTGGGAGTCAATGGCTGCACAATACCTATTAAAAACAGCAGAAGAGAAGCCATCTCTAGAATTTTGTGTCCGCTGTACAGGTGACACCATTGATTTGATTCCCTGCCAGCTCCAAGACAGCTGTTGTCAGGGAGGAAGACATTACAGGGGGAACAGGAGCGGTAATCAGTTTAGCTTCCATCAGCTGCCAAACCCTATGGCTCACAGGCTGTTCTTCCCTGAAGCAGGACCCACAGGTAGCAAGCGTCATGCAGGAGTGGCCCATGAGGGGTGGGTTGAGGACTCTGTCACCTTTAATAAGTCTCTATGACAAAAACTGGACAGAAAAATCCTCTTGGAGAAGTAAAAGTTTGTTTGCATAGTCCTGAACTCTCTCTTCCTTTCCTGACACGGTGCTTTGGAATCAACCATTTAATTAACTTTTTTGTTTACATGGTCAGTGGTTGTGCTGGTGCACTGGCAAGTGTGGTGTGTGCGTGCAGAAGCCCGAGGACAACCTCACCTGTTATTCCATCTATCTTTTCAGGACATCACAATAATAACTTCCAGCCCCAGGGATCTGTCTCTGTTTCCACAGCATGCCTGTCTTAAAGGGTGAGTTCTGCGGATGGACTATTGGGACTCCTGCTTCAAGGAAAATGTCTTAGTGACAGATTTTTTTTTTGTGCACATACATTTGTGTGTGGGATCCTGATTGGCATGACACACATGCAGAGGTCAGAGGAAACTTGCAGGAGTTGGTACCCTCCACCATGTGGGTCATGATTGAACTCAGGTCATTCAAATGGTCAGCGTGGCTTTTGCCCTGAAGCAGTGGTTTCAACTCAAATTTAACATTGATTGCTACCCTAATCTGGCAGCAGCCTTTCAGGGATTCAAGGTGGGGAAACCATAGAGTATTGCCTTTCAGAGATTCGTGGTCTGTGTGTGGGTGCCATGAGTGGCCAGGGCATTGATCAGGGCTATCAATGCCAAGAGGAGCCTTTTGAGCTCTGTGTGTCTACAGAGCAAGTCTTACCACTCATGTATACAGTATATATGGTCTCTAGTTCATGCACGTGGCACTGAGCAGATGTAGACACAATGGGGGATGGGGGTGCTCTGGGGGAAACAGACACGTATCTGAGTTTTGGGACTCTAGGTGCCTCTCTCTGACCCCCACACTGCTCCTGTGAAAAGTTAGAAATAACAAACTTACCCATGAGGGTTGCTTAGAAAGAAAAATAATAACAAATGTAGATTGAATACAGAATGAAACACTGAGTCAGATAAAAATGTCCTCTTTCAATATGATGGTGGAGACACGTGAGTTTTTTCCAAGCGTGGTAAGTAATGTTCTAATTCAGGAAACACGTCCCTTTTCTCTCCCCTGTCTTGCCCCTCTTCTGTTCTTCCTCCCTGTCCTTCTCCATTCTTTTAAAAGATGTATTTGTTACTTTATGGGTGCATATCTGTGCACAGTTCCTGTGGAAGCCAGAAGAGGGTATCAGCTAACCAGGAACTGGGATCGCTGCCACGTGGCGCAGAGACTTGAACTATGGTCCTCGGGAAGAGAAGCTAGTGCTTGTGACCACTGAGCCATCTCTTCAGCCCCATCATCTCTTTCTTTTCGGTTTTAGATAGGGTCTTACTATATAGACCCGGTAGGCATGGAACTCTTTATGTACACCAGACTGGCCTCAAATCTGCAGAGATCCATCTGTTTCTGATTCAGAGTGCTCAGACTAATGACTCCTGCCACCATACCTGGCCACCGTATGCTTGTATTCTTACTCACATTCATCCTTTCCTGAGCATGTACTCAATGCTGAGCCTGTATTACAGGTTTGCATGTATACGTTACTTTGCACCACAGTCTTGAAGATTTCCACAACCACTTTATAAGCCAGAAAGCAGAGGGGACTCCCTCCAGTTTCTCCCAGGAGCCCTGTATCAGACGCTTTGCCCCCTGCTTCCATCCTATGCATTGCTCACTCCAGCTCTCCACAACTCTTTTTTATTGGATATTTTTTTATTTACATTTCAAATGTTATATCCTTTCCTGGTTTCCCCTCAGAAAAACACCCTCCTCCTATTCCCTTCCCCCTCCCCCTGCTCACCAACCCACCCACTCCTGTTTCCTGGCCCTGGCATTACCCAACACTGGGGCATAGAACCTTCATAGGACAAAGGGCCTCTCCTCCCATTGATGACTGACTAGGCCATCCTCTGCTGCATATGCAGCTGGAGCCATGAGTCCCACCATATGTTTTCTTTGATTGGTGGTTTAGTCCCAGGGAGCCCTGGGGGTACTGGTTATTTCATATTGTTCCTCTTATGTGACTGCAAACCCCTTCAGCTCCTTGGGTCCTTTCTCTAGCTCCTTCATTGGGGATCCTATGCTCAGTCCAATGGATGGCTGTGAGCATCCACCTCTGTGTTTGTGAGGCACTGGCAGAGCCTCACAGGAGAGAGCTATATTAGGCTCCTGTCAGTAAGCACTTGTTGGCATCCACAACAGTGTCTGAGTTTGGTGATCGTATATGGGATGGATCGCCAGGTGAGTCAGTCTCTAGATGGTCATTTCTTCAGTCTCTACTCCACACTTTGTAACTCCTTCCATGGGTGTTTTGTTCCCCCCTTCTAAGATGGATAGAAGTATCCACACTATGGTCTTCCTTTTTCTTGAGTTTCATGTGGTTTGTGAACTGTATCTTGGGTATTCCAAGCTTCTGGGCTTCTGGCCTCATACCTCTGGACATACCTCTGGCTTTTGGGACCTTTGACCACACTGTGGATACCCTGGTTGAGACTATTGGTAGTCACTGAAGTTTATTAGGGTAGACACTAAATCCAGCAGGTCTCAAGTGTCTCTTTCCTGGCAGGCGGGTGGGCGGGTGCGCAGACAGCCTTCTTTCCTGTTCCCATGCAGATGATGGCAGCTGAAGAGTTGCACTGACCACGCCTTTACTAATGAGGAAGCTCAGGAAAGGGCAATCAACAGCATCAGCTTTATTCTCTCCCAGGAGAGGATGCTCTGCTTTGGATCCAGGTTTTTCTTCTGGAAAAACACAGACTGTTTCTGAGACTGCAAGAGCCAGGGCAAGGGCAAGGAGCCAGTGCCCTCCCCAGGAGCCAGTGCCCTCCCCAGCTTCAGTGCTGGGGCCACAGACCCAGGCTCCCTAGGGAGTCACTGTGGGAGCTCCAGCCTGGGGCCCCTCTTGCCCTCTCGTCAATGACTGCCAGCTTGAGTTTGGTAAAACATGGGATTTTCCTAAAGTGGGAACTCCTCAGCCAAACCTGGAGCCTTCCCTAACTGAACTAGCTTTCCTTCTCTTCCCCTGCTCCCTGGCACCACCCTCTCCAAATGCGCTTAAAACAGGAATCGCTGTGACATAAGGAATGTATTTGATCTCTGCTTCAGTTCCTGGCACACAGCTAGTAAAACGCTTTTAACCTTTTGGGTGGGACAGATGAGATGAGAGCTCTTTTGTTTCATTCTTTGGTCTTAGTTCCTAACACAAGACCTTTAAAAACCCTTGACTCTTCTGAGTGCCTTTCTGTATGCTAATGAGGCTATCTGGCTGGGGAAGTACCAAATTTGCTATTGTAAGCTGGACTTTTCTGGCCCACACAGACCTCTGTGGCTCAAGGAGGGCTGGAGAAGGAGTCAAGGCACCAATGGCCAGGAACCTCATCAACTGTGCTTGTGGGATGGAGCCTCTGGAAAAACTACAAGCAATGGACTAGTGAATGTATTCACATGTGGGGAGGATGGCACCCTAATTGGGACTTGGGATCTGGTCTGAGACCCTTTGGATCTCATCCTCTGGCCTCTTTACCTGGCTGTTCATTTAGGATCCTAAGCAAGCAGTTTCCTTGAGTGTTTTTGAGGCACTCTGGGAAATAATCACACCTGATCAGTGGTGGTGGGAACCACAAGTTCCAAGTGCAGGTGACCAGGTGGGAATAGGGGTTCTTAGTGCAGGTGATCAGGTGGGAACACAGGTTCCAAGTGCAGGTGACCAGGTGGGAACAGGGGTTCTTAGTGCAGGTGATCAGGTGGGAACACAGGTTCCAAGTGCAGGTGACCAGGTGGGAACAGGGGTTCTTAGTGCAGGTGATCAGGTGGGAACACAGGTTCCAAGTGCAGGTGACCAGGTGGGAACAGGGGTTCTTAGTGCAGGTGACCAGGTGGGAACACAGGTTGCAAGTGCAGGTGACCAGGTGGGAACAGGGGTTCTTAGTGCAGGCGATCAGGTGGGAACAGGGGTTCTCAGGGCAGGTGACCTGGAATTTGGATCTGGAGTAGAAAGAGGATCAACTCGCAGGGTTTTGCTCTAAGGTCTGCCCGACTCTGAGCAGTTTTGGAATCAAATTAGGATGTCCTGTTGGTGTCAAGATCTGGAGAATTAGTCGATTTAGGGGTGAAAGTTCCGAAGTGTTTCGAGAGAACAGGGACTACTCATCTACATGTCTCTTTAGCATCTTAGTCTTGCCTGCTTCCACCTTCTTCCTGTGGAAGTATGTACTTGCATCTGGTTTTGACCTTGACTGGGAATTGCCTCCTCCAGGAAGCCTTCCTCCACCTCACAGCATGGCCAGGTAGCCTATAAATGTGTTCCCAGCGATCCCTGTGATTTTCTTCCCTCCTTATTTTATTATATATGTTTTTCATGTGGACTGAGCAGAGCACACCTTCAGTTGCTGTGAGTCATATGACCCTTTGAGATGAGGGGAAGGGACACGTCACATGTGCTTCCTTCCTGCTATAATCAAGTTGGCCACAGAGGCATCAGAGGCATTAATCAATAATTTAATTTCTTAAGAGGTCATTAATTTAAGAACCTTCTTATTGGCCACTTGGATGGCTATGTGAGGATTTGGAAGGATTTAGAGCCTCTTAATTTTTCTAACTGGCACATTCCCCTTCATCTCTTTTCAAAAGGAGAGGAGCAAAATGCCATCATCATATTTCATGTCCTGGCCTTGAATACCTGCCACAGGGACATTCTCCTTTCTGCCCTAATTAAATGGGGAGGGCATTCCTAGTTTTTATGTTCCTGTAAAACATATCTACCACACCAAACCCTTTTAGTGCTGTTTCAAAGTGGGAAGAAGGCAGACATTCAGTGAGGACATACTCTGTGCTTTGTATGCAATAACTGCTCAGTGATGGAGACCTTAATCATGTCTGCTTTACAGATTGGGTTTGAGGAAGTGACTTTCTCCAGGAGTGAGCTGAGATTTGAATTCAGGACTGACTATGTTTTCCAGGTCTGTGATAATCAATCCTATGTCCTGCTCTGAATTTAAGAAGGACGAATTGACCCTTACTCGTCAGCCCTTAGCATTCATTCATTAGTGAATTCCTTGACCTAGTTAAAAGAAAAGTTAATTTGCAACCTTTTAGGCACGTCTACAGCTCCTAATTGTATTTTAATATTTGATGGACTTGGAAGAACACGGGTGCTCAGTTAGAGCCAGTTGTCGCATCCCTGAGTGTCTTATGGCCTGTGAGCTGTGGCCTTTGGGACAGTTCTAAGCATTTTCTTTTAATCATTGTGGTGCAGACTGGACTATGCTGCTATTCAGAGAGCCTGTCTAGACTTAGTTCTTTGTCACTTAAAAAAATTATAAGATTTAGGAGAAAATGGCTCTGGCTTTCCTGAAGACGTTGGCTGAGTGCCTGGTCTGTGGCCTGCTGCGATCCTGACCTCTGCCCAGATTCAATTTGGCTGGCAGAGTCATTTGCAGTGAAGATATTGTATGATTTTTTTTTCTAGTTTTTTGATGTTAAAATTTTATTGAAGATCATTTTCAATTCATGTTCAGTGAGTAGAATTCAGACAGACACACATCACAGTCCTTTATTCAGTTTCTTCTAGCAGCCCCTGAAAACCTGAGGGTAAATATTGACCAAGCTCCCCTCTTGTCCTCTGCAGCCATGCCCAGTGAAAATAGTAGAAAAAGTTTAAACAAGACGGGAGTGAAGGGGGAGAAAATGAGAAGAGGGAAGAGAAGGAGGAAGAAGGAAAAGGGGAGAAGAAAGAAGGAGAGGCAATAGAAAGAGGAGGAGAGGAAATGAATGGGAGAAAAGGAGGAGAAGTAAGAGGAGAGGGGAGTGTTGGGGGTTGGTCTTGTGCTCTGTGCATTCAGATGCCAATTTCTGTGTCTGGTAACCATCCGGACATAGGCATTGTCATGAATATTGAAGACTCTCCTGTATCAGGGTTGTATAAAGATGCCCCCCCCCCCCAATGATCTTAGATTAGACAATAAAAAGTTGAGCAGCCAATGATTGGGCAGAGGAGATAGAAAGGCTGGACTTCTGATCCGCTTGGGGTCCCAGGGAGGAGAGCCCAGTTGAAGGAGTTAACCACAAGGCAGGTGACGATCCAGAAGAAGAAGGGTCAAGAGACAGGTGGAGAAAGAAGAGGATGGTAGCCATGAGGTTGGGCATGTGGAGGAGTTCTCCATGAGGACAGACCGCTACAGCAGAGTGAGCCAAGACGACATGATGCAAGTAACTTGGGGCATGAGGCTGAGAAGTAGCTAAGATAGCAGAGAGGTTAGGAATATTCAGTTATCGTGTTTAAAGCTTGTTGAATAAATCTCCAGGTCTTGGTCTTAATTATTTGGGATTTAGCAGGGTTAGAAAAAGTTGTCCTCTTTAAATTTCATCCTACAAGGGAGAGAAGGAGCGGAAAGGAGGAGAGAAGGAAGGGAAAGGAGGAAGAGGAGGAGTCATTTGTCTGAAGTGGGTGGATGGGCAGAAGCTGTTCTGGGCGGCCTTTCCTACTCTTCTTCTCCTCATCTAGTCTGGCACTCTGGGTCAACCAGAAACCTTGCTACTGTTGCCTTAGAGATTGGTAGGGTGATCCAGGCCCTACTGATTTCCTAAGCCACTTCTGGCTGGTAGAGATTGGCTGTGGGTGGGTAGCTGAGACCTCTGGAGCTTTGTTGTAAAGCTGGCTTACCACTGGGACTGAGAACTAGAACAGTGGTGGTTGATTTTTTTGAATCTCACTTTTTTTTTGTTGTTTTAAAATAAATAATGTAAGTATTTGAAGTTGCCTTTTGATGTTATTAGATGTGCAAAAGATAGTAAAGCAGTTAATAAATGCAGTGACACGGCTAATAGACTTAGTGAATAAAGGTGGCCGCCATAGAGACTGGACTATTAGGAGGTGTGGCTTGTTGGAGGAAGTGTGAGTCATTTCTTCCTGGTGTGGCTGATCGGGATGTAGAACCCTCTCTCTCTAGGTAGATGTTACCTCTCCAGCAGCATGCCTGCCTGCTCACTGCCATGCTCCGCACCATGATAGTAATGGACTAAACTTCTGAACTGTAAGCCAGTCCCAGTGAAATGTTTTCCTTTACAAGAGTTGCTGTGGTCATGGTGTCTCTTCACAGCAGTGAAAATCCTAAGACACCTATCATCTTGGTTCCTTTGGTGAAGAGATCAGCAAAAATCCACACATTCAGTAAACTTTCTAGTACAAATGATTTTGTTAGCTCTAGTTCTCCATGTACCTCAAATCTCTGGGCGTTTTATCTTGTATATCTTCTGTTTTGACTTTTTTTTTTACTCGTGCCTCTTCCCTCCACCATAACAACCATTCTAAGTGCCTGCTTCTGCATATTTGAACTCTTTCCAAAAAGAAAATATCAAATAGCTGAGAACTGTTTTTTCACTTGGCATAATATCCTTCAGGCTCATCAATATTGTGAGAAATGGCAAAATATCCTTTGTAAGACTAATATTCTGTGATATATACTAAGTACATCCTTAATTTTATTAATTCATATGTTAATGAATTAATTCAGCTGTTTCCATTATCCTGTGTGTTTGAACAATGCTCTTATAAGAATTATTATTTTTTTTCAACACTGGAACAACCTCTGTATAGGAAGAGAGAATAAAATCTCACACAGATGAGGGAGACAAGCTTAGAGAATAACTTAGCAACCTGGGCTTCACTTGGCATGAGTGTGTACATATCCTTCTTCTAACAATGGACACCACAGGAACCTAAAACCCTCATGTGCATCAAACTGCGTTACTATCCTGTTTCAAACAATGCAATAAGTTTCTCCCCCTAGAAACCCTTCATAAATCCCTTTTCATGGTTGTTTCTATTCCTGAACATATCTAGGATTGGGAGATAGGGGTGTGATCTAGCCTCAGCTGGTTTTGGGTATATGTGTCTTCTGAATCAACTTCTTGGGAAAGGCTCCACTTGTCAATATGTATAATTGGGCATGATTAAAGTCATGCCCAATTGTGGAAGGTATCTGTTGTTAAAGTCAATGCATCATGAGAAGGGACCTTGGCAGTGAACTAAGGCTTACATAACTCAGCCCCATCACTTTAAGTGGAATAAATGCACTACCCAATTAAGACCTGACACCTCCTTCTCTTACACCCATACCTGGAAGCCCTAAGCAGCACTGAAGCCCCTGTGTGCTCTAGCTCAGCAGCGCGCTGCTCACCTGCAGCATATGTGGTCACTACTGTTAGTATGGACCAGAATAAAGAATCTTTGCTTATTTTCAATCTGTGTGTTTTCTATTCTTTGAAGAAAACACCAAGAGCCTGAAAACAGTCCAAATAGTGCATAACACATAGACAGGTGGGTTGGATTGATGGAGGGTGACAAAGTGGGAGAGATCATGACTTTGTTTCATCCCTGGGCCCAGCTGTGCCTGATGCACCTCCTTTTCTCTGCTTAGGGGCTCTAATGTCTCTCTACTATTATCAAGTAGAAAAGGTGGCTGTAGGAAAGTATGTGGCTGGCTTCCTTTATTTTCCTTTCCAGTTTGTGTGAGTATTGCCTATTTTCCATCCAAACAAGAATTCTGCTGGATCACGAAAGATCCTAGGAAGTCTCTCAGATCCAAGTCCAGCAGGGATGTTTGAGGTTGAAACCAGAGTTCTTTGGTTCTTTTGAGCTACTAGTTCTTTGGGTACAAGGAAGCAAAGACTGTGCCTCCTGTTTGCTGCAGTCTAGTTTTCTGTCTACTCAAGTTCAGGGCCCCCCAAAGTTAGACACTACAAGATGAGCATCCCTAGCAAGTAGCTTGTCCCAGCCCAAGTTCCAGAGGTTAGGAGGAGAGTATGTACATATTCTAGTTCGAGTGTGATGTCCACAGCTGGCGATCTTCATTCATCATAGATGGGGCAAGATGAAGCAAGAGCTTCAAAGTAAGCTGCCAGTGCTTCCCCAGGGAGATGGGAGTCTGTAGGAAGTTCACTGATATTCCCCAAAATAATTACTCCCCCTATGTTATGGAGAATTTATTTTTGTATGTCTATGTGTTTGTATGTGTGTCCATACATGTGTATAGGTGCATATGAGTGCTCATGTTTGTGTGTACACACACGTGTAGATGCCAGAGGTTAACATCAGGCATCTTTCTCTGCTGTGTTGCCTGAGATAGGGTCTCTCACTGAACCTGGAGCTTACCAGTCCAGTTAGGCTACCTGGCCAGCAAGCCCCAGGGATCTGCTTGTCTCTGGTTCCCCAGTGTTAGCATTATTATTACGTCTGGGTTTTTATATGAATATTGGAAATCCAAATTCAGGTCCTCAAGAGTGACAGTAAACATTATTGTTGGGCTATCTCCTCAGCCTAAGTGCCTGAATGTTGGCCATATTTCATAATCTCTAAGAAACTCTGGAAATAGCCGTTCTTGGTACCTTCCAAGCTTCAAACTTAATTCATTTGGAGCAGGAACAACAGATTAAAAAAAACCTTTCAAATACAGTATCAAGGTATAGTCCAGGCTGAGAGGTACTTGTGTATAAGAACATGTACAAAGGGTTTCAATAATAATTTTAGAATTAATCTAGGCTACCCAATCAGGCAACAAGGAGCCTCAATAAACTTTGGGAGGCTACTGTTCTTTTCTTGTTACACAGGCCCATCATGGCCCACAGGCACTCACTAATTGAAGAAAGCTCACTGGAATTCCTCTGCTTCAGAAAACATCTTTTCTTCATTGATTTTAGCTGACTTGTGGGACTTATGTAATTTTGGTGTTCTGGTGGTGTAGTGATACCAGAGGTAGAATTTTAGGTAACATTTAAACACATCTAAAACTTCCCAGCATTTGGGGACTGGTGAGTTGGCTCAGTAGGTAAAAGTGCTGGCCTGAGTTTGATCTCTGGAACTCACATGGTAGGTGGAGAGAGAAGTGATTCCCACAAGTTGTCCTCTAATCTCCACAAGCTTGGCTTAGCTTGAGCACTTCCTAACCCCACTCCAAATTAATACAGTAATTAATATAACAAAATAAACTTTCTAGGGATTGTAGACTCTAAGTATGATTCTTCTTAAACCTCAGCGGTTGGTGGGGAGGGAGAGCATAGATGAGGCTGACAATATCAAACACTCCTGCTATGAAAGCAAGCTTGTATTTTAAAGGTTGAGTCTTTTCTTTATTGATTATTACTTTTTCTGGTCAACAGGGGATGTTGGTAGTTATAGTGATGTGGTATGAACTGATTCAAAGAGGGATTGTAGTGGCCTCCAAGAGTCACATATAGCTTGTTAAAATTCCCCCCTGAGTTGGGAATAATAACCCATCAGAACTTTTATCTATGGTGTGTATTTGATCTTTTGGGTTATAGAATGGAGTGTGTTGTTCATTGCAGTTACAAGGACTGGAACCTGCACAAGATAACTCAAGATCATGTTCTCAGGACAAAGGATATTTATTTTCCTCAGAGGACAAAGGACAGGAAATAAGAGACAAAGGCAGGAGACAGACGATGAGGGAGCAGGGGAAAGGAATAGAGAGGGTGGGATATTTGTCCAGAAGGGACAGAGAACTGCCTCTGGATAGACTCAAACATCATTTTATCACATTTTATTCACATTTTACCACAAATTAAGGCAAGGGGTTGCCTCTGTACTGTGCTACCCAGGGCCATCAGCTGATGTGACTTAAGTGGCTGTCATCATCTTCATTTGAGGTTCCATATCTAAAATGACACTCTTCTGAGGTTACATGGGCTGTCTTCAGGACTTGAATTCCCTCCCTTCTTCTAAATGATCACTTTGCTAAAGGGCCAGTCTATAATGATACTGGGTGTGCACCGTCCCCTCAGGCTCATAGTCTGAACGCTTATTTCCTAGCAAGGGGAATGTCCTAGTTTGCTTTCTATTGCTGTGATAAGTACCATGACCAAAATCATCACGGGGAGGAAAGATTTTGTCTTAGAGTTTATAGTTCATCACCCAGGGAACTCAGGGCAGGAACCTGAAGGCGGGAGTTGTGCAGAGCCCATGGAGGGGTCTCCAGTTTCCCATGGCTTGCTTTCCAGTAAGCTTGCTTTCTCAGCCTGCTTTTTGTACGGCTCAGAACCACCTGCCCAGGAGTGACACTGTCCATGATAGGTTGGGCCTTCCCACATCAGTCACTAATGAAGATAATCAAGAAAATGCTGCACATGTTTGTAGGCCAATCTGATAGAGGCGTTCCCCCCAATTCAGGTCTCCTTTGCTCAGGTGACCGTAGTATGTGTCTAGTTGACAAAAAGCAAGCAACCAACTAACCAGCCAGCAACAACTGCAGCAACAACAACTTCAACAACAACAACAACAGCAGCAGCGTCAAAAACGAAACTTCCCAAACCTCTGAGCATATGGAACATATGGAGCTATTTTGGGCAAGCTCTGGAAATTTTAGGACTGGGAGGAGTAGAAGGAGGGTAGGCTACAGGCAGGATGTCTTGTATGAGAGAAGAAGAGAAAACCAATGTCAAGGTGGCAGTCATTCAAAGGGTAGCAGGGGCTGGAAGATCCAAGGTGCCTCTACGCCTCATGTTAGTACTGAATGTTGATATGAGACCTGGATTCATCGCCACGAGCACCTGACCCACAGGACCGCTTGAGTGTCCTTCCCGCACAGCAGCTGCACTCCTTAGGAGAGAGTGATCCAGAGAGAAACAAGAGAAAGCTAGCTAGCTACACTGTCACTATGACCCAACCTCAGAGATCATGAATCATATTTTCTGAAATATCTGATCAGTCTCAAAGATCAGTGAGCTAGAGGAGCCTAAGTCTCAGGAAGAGAACACATTTCTAGAAGCCATCGTGGAGAGGACTCAGCATAATCAGATATCCAGGCTTCACCGGCATGCAGTCCTGACCTTTCCTTTCCTTCTGTCACAAGCTCTGTACCTCTGTCCCCAGACTCCCTCAGGAGAGACTTTTGACATCACAATTTCCCCTTGTGCTCACAAGTGCAGGGCCACGGACATCTGGAAACATGTTTGTTTCCTGCGCTGGGGAGCTTCCTGTGCTGTGGATTCTGCTTGCTCTCTCAGTTCTTCTTCTCAATATATCTTCTCATTTCACAGGACCCATTCACTGATGAGCCCTCATTCTCTCTAAATGGAAGGTAATCTCTCCTGCAATGAGGGCCTGGCTCTCCGAGAGGGGCTTAATTCTGAAAACTCATGAAAGATCGTATACAAAGACAAGGGCCATTCCATTCGGGAGGCCTTGTTGGCCCCCAGGCAGATTAGAAAAATGTCCTAAAGTAATTGCAGAGCTTGAGGGACCTCCAGAGGGAGTGGAAGTTGGGACAGGGAAGATGTTGTTCAAATCAGGCTGAGGAAAATATTTTATAGAAAGAACCAAGCCTGGGAGAGGAAAGACAAGGCTACCAGCTTCCCACATGGTTGGAACCCCAAGGAAAGGAGTTAAAAATGTCAAATTTAGATGTCATGACAGAGTGATTATTGTAGGGCTCACTGCAGTGTTGGGGGAGAGAGGGGAGGAAGAGGAAGGTGAGTTTATAAATGGAGAGAAAGAAACACCAGGAGAGAGAACTTTTCATTCTCTCATTGGGCATCTATCTACCCTGTACACTTCACTGGCCAAGAATGATGACCAAGGCAAGTAACATTGTCCTCACTCTCAGGACCTGAACTCAGCAAATCACAGCTGCTGTGAGGTGTGGGTGAGAGCAGAGAGGAAGGTGCCAATTCCAGCTTGAAGGTCAGATGCGCTTCCTAGAGGAAGTGCGGAGGTGGGATCTGAATTATACAGCTCAGTAGCAAAGGCATAGTGAGGGAGGGGTCCTAGATAGGACCAGCAGATGAGAAGAACAGAGAGGACCCAGTGGGGAAGTTGGGCAGCCCAGGTTGATGGGAAGATGGGAAAATGACCACCCCACTCTTGGGGACAAAGTTCCCAGTCTGGTTAGGGAGATGAGCAAAACAATCAGACTGTGCTTTAACCTGGGCTTTTGTTAAATGTCTCTCCTTTTATCCTAGCAGCGCACACATACACATACTCATCAAATAGCCTTCTTCTTGTTTCTATCGACACACTGACACAAACAGAAACTGACTATAGACTGTCTAGGGACTGAGTCACAAGCATCCTTTCTCTCCAGAGCCGCAGTATACACTGGTGCCATTGTTTAAATGTATAACCTAAATATCTGTGTTGGAAACTTAACACACAAATTTATGTATCAAGGTGAGACATTTGGGAGGTAAGCTGAGTTTGGTAAAGTCATGAGGTTGAAACCCCCATTATAGGATGCAGGGAAGAAAAGGAAGAGGAGGAGGAGGAGGAGGAGGAGGAAGAGGAGGAGGAGGAGGAGGAAGAAGAAGAGGAGGAGAGATCTGAGCTGTCAACTCTACTTCTTTTTCTCTCTTACACTTTCTTTTCCTGCCTTCCACCATAGAATGAGGCAGCCCAAGGTTCCCACCCTGTGCTGGTAGATTTTTCAAACATCAGAACCATGAGCTAAGTAGATATGTTCCTTGTCATTTTCTCAATCTTAGGTATTTCTTTTATAGCAAGAGAAAATGGACCAAGATAACCTAGTTCTCAAAACTCATAAAAATGGCAGAATTTCTTTTCCTCTGTATTACTCTCCTCCTTTCCTCCTTCCTCCTTTCTCAGCCTCTTTCTTTCAGAATGTTTCTTCCCGAGCCTGGGTGTTATGAGTAAGGAAGTTGATCTAGAAAGCACAGAAGTAGAGATACAGGGATGGGCACAAGTGAAGGGATGTGTGAGAGCGATGTCTTCTTAATTTAATTTATTTTAGATTTTATTTAGTTTTTGTTTAGTTATTCCTTTGTGAGAGGGTCTCATATAGCTACAGCTTGCTTTTAATTCATTATGTACCAGAAGCAGGCCTTCAACACCTGATCTACTTTCCAAAAGTTGAGATTTCAGGTATATGCCACACCTGGCTATGATTTTTATTTACTTTTTAAGGCATCAGGGCAGGATTTCTTCATGGAGGCCATGGAGACAGGTGTAGTGACCATCATATTGAGGTCTTGCAATTAAGGAGCTAGATATAGACTCAACTCTCAAGATACTTTCTGGTTTGTTTAGGGACAGGGACAGACTTTCTTTTTCTTTCCAGGGAAAGTCATTCTGACTTTTCTTGCCACGCACATTTGTTATTGAATCAAGGGGATGACATTTTTTAGCAGAGGCCCAGACTCTCTGTGATGCTGAGGTAGTCACATGCTCCCTGGTATTCTTGACTCTGGAGGGAAACTGTCTTTTTCTGCCTTAAAAGAACTGTATAATGTCCCACCCAGAGGAATGTGAGGTAGGCTCTCTGGTCCACTGAGAATCATCAGAGGTGAGGCTTCAGATGCACACTGTGCCCACTCCAGCACTCCGCCCCCTTACTCCCTTTCCTCTCACATAGAACACCCAAGGAAACATTGTTCAATACAGGGAGGTGCCAAGTCTTGAGATTTCAGGGTGCTGTACCTGACAACAACTTCTGGATGAGTATTTTCACTCGAGGCTATAGCTAAGCTGGTACCATATAGCTAAGCTGGTAGTGTAAACTGTGTGCTCTAACTGATCCCACAGAGGACCTGGGATCAGAATCCCGAAGCCAGACTAGAGGTTCATTTCTAATATTTCCTAAGAGCAAAGAAGAAAAGCAGGCCAGCACTGTCTGGCTGCCAGCAGAAGTTCTTCCTCAGCCCTGGCTTCTGATGGAAAGGTAATATATGCGAAGTCCTCTGCAGGCCCTAGAAGATGAGCCTGTGGAGTTTCAAATCTGGCATCAGAGGCTAGTGAGGACCAATGAGAACATTTTGCTTTTGCTCAGCCAGTCTCTTGGGCGTGAGATGTTGAAGCAGTCTGTTCTGATGGGTTACTTGTCTTCAAAATGTTATTTGATGTTAATTACTTCTTAAAATTCACTCTAAATAGAACAGAAAATTTACCTTGTTTATTTCTTAACAATCTCTCTTTCCCTTTCCTCTCTTTCCTCCCTCTCCCTCCTGTTTCCCTCACCCCATGAGCACAGTCACCTCTGGGAGGTAGAAGGGACTGTGCAGCTCTTCTGGCCTGGAAATACATTTTACTTCTGAAGCATCATTGATGAAACAGACTTCTATCCTTCTCAACTGCAGCATGAATGGAGGTCTCATATCCCAGGAGACACAGCCACAGCTGGCAGGGCATCCTCAGTGCTGTGTGGCTATGAAGCACAGTGTCCTGCTAGCTTGCCATGGCATGCAGCAGGACTGAGAAGCAGGGTGCTGTGGGGTACCGCTGAGATTGGGGCTGCTTGCCACAGGAGTGAAACCTCGTTTACGCTGGCTGACTGAGGCATGGAGATGCATATTGGCTGTTGTGCAATGGGCTTGAAAGACTTCGACCTTACATGGAGATGCTTTTATGCTGCAACTGGAGTAGCTCTAAAATGCCTTGAGAAACTAACATCAGTTTCAAGCAGCAAATTGTTAAAATTGGGAAAGAGGGCTACAAACAAAGGAGCAAAGAAGAAATGGGGTGGAGGTGGGGCAGGGAACGCTCTGAGGGACATGCTGTTCAAATAAATGTCTTCTAATAACTTCATAGGACTTCCCATTCCAACTAGGCTACTGTATTAACCCTGTTGTGTGCAGTCTGTTGTTTTTCGTTCCTGAGTAAGGAGGATGATTTGCTAACAAACGAATAAATCAACTAGCAAAGAGATGTTGTCCCCTGAAGACAAGCGCCAGGGCAGGAGTCTCTGGGCTGGCTGCAAGCTGGGCCATAAACTTTGAGTTCTGAGTCCACAGATAAAGCTGGGATCCAAACCTCCATGCCAGATTGAAGTGTCACTTCTAAGATGTCCCAAGACCAGAGAAGAAAGGCAGGGCAGTATTGTGTGACTGCAAGCCCAGGTTTAGACTCAGATGGCCACAGCTTGGCTCCCAGCTGACTTCCTTTCAAGAAGGGTGTGTGTCTGTGTGTGTGTCACATAGGGACGTTGTTTTGTCTCCAAGCAGCTTCCTGGAATATGAAAGAGTTAAGACAGCAGCAGTGGTGGGAAGGGATGGTTCATTGCTGCTATAGAAGGTGTTAAAGGAAATGACATTTAGGACCACAGAGAGACAGCGCAGGAAATGCAGGCCCTCTCTACACCACAGAATCCTTGTTGCTCACAGTATTGTCCTGCACTGCCCACCAAGCCTAACCAAGCTTCCAGTTCTGTTTGATGTGCTTGTGCTGACATTAGTGCAGAGGCAGAGGAAGCAATCTGGGCTCTGGCAGAGCCAAGTCATGGTGGCTGAAGGCTGAGAGGCTGCCTCAGCACCTCCGCTGGATGCCTCCGATCTTGTTTTAGTTACTCACTGCTGCATAAAACATTTACTCCAATAGACATCAAAAACAAAACAAAACAACCCAAACCCAAACCCAAAACAAAACAAAACACTTGAGGCAGGGAGATAGCTTAGTTGGTAAAATGTTTGCCTGGCAAGCACAAAGACCCAACTTCAATTCTAGGAACCCAGGGGGAAAAGTTAGCTGTGTGTGCTTGCAATCTCAGAACTGGGGAGGCAGAAGAGAAGCTGGTGCTCTTTGGCCAGCCAGCTTAGCCTATATCATAAGGCCAGTGAGAGACACTGTTTCTAAAGAAAAGGCACACAACACTATACAACATTGTCCTCCGACATGTACATATGTATGTTTATACACACATGCACACACAGACACACACATGTGCATTCACAATTGCAGACAAACACAGTCAGACATTTACTATCTCAGTAACCGTGGGTCAGAAATCTGCATGGAGTATGGCTCTTGTCTGGGGTGCATTCAATGTGTCTGCTGAAGCAGCAACAATCTCTGCTTCTGGTTTCTTCTGCTTGGTCATTGGATGGGACGTCTCAGGTCCTTGCTGATATGAGTGTCTTGTAAGACTGAAGGCTCCAGTGGGGAGCTGACATCATGGGATCAGCTGCCCTCTACAACAGAGAGGCTTCCGTGAGTGAGAAGGGGGTAGAGAAGGGAGAGTATTATGCAGGAGGGAACCTCAGACAGAAGCAAGTATCTTAGTGCTTGACTTGGAAGTGAGGTCCCATTAGTTCTGCCACAGTCTGTTCATATGAAACAAGCCAACAATCCCAACTGATGTTTAACAGCAGGTAGACACAGAGGTTGATAATTGGAGTAACTTTCTCTCAACTTACACTGGGGACCTTGATATAGGTCTCCACCCTGTTTTTCAAAGATGTCCTTTTTTCTTCCATATGTTCCTGGAATTTACCTGGGTGAGCAGCAGGGCTAGGTTAACCTGGGTGAGCACTGGGGCTAAGTTGACCTGGGTGAGCACTGGGGCTAAGTTGACCTGGGTGAGCACTGGGGCTAGGTTGACCTGGGTGAGCACTGGGGCTAAGTTGACCTGGGTGAGCACTGGGGCTAGGTTGACCTGAGTGAGCACTGGGGCTAAGTTGATCTGGGTGAGCACTGGGGCTAGGTTGACCTGGGTGAGCACTGGGGCTAAGTTGACCTGGGTGAGCACTGGGGCTAAGTTGACCTGGGTGAGCACTGGGGCTAGGTTGACCTGAGTGAGCACTGGGGCTAAGTTGATCTGGGTGAGCACTGGGGCTAGGTTGACCTGGGTGAGCACTGGGGCTAAGTTGACCTGGGTGAGCACTGGGGCTAAGTTGACCTGGGTGAGCATGGGGCTAAGTTGACCTGGGTAAGCACTGGGGCTAGGTTGACCTGGGTGAGCAGTGGGGCTTGTGTTCTTCGACTCTGAAGGCAGGAGAATTCTGATTGAGTTTTCCCAAGTCTATTTTGAATGGAGCCATTTCTATGCCAAGTCTTTTCAGCCTTTGAGAGCTGATATGCACAGTCTAGGATGGTGAAACTCAGAAAACAAAGTTTTGTTTCTGCCAAGAAATCTAGAAGCTTGTTTTAGAGCTCAAAATCAGAGAAATGAGTTTTTTCTCCTTCCTGGATTTGTATTCTTTCTGTAACATCCTTTCCCTAAAGCAGAGAACACAGACGACACTGGCATCCCAGAGTGGCAGGAAAAATCAGCAGTGGTTTGCTGGATGTTGATCCATCTTCATCTCTGTGAGAAGTAACTTCCGGAGCTTAGCAGAGAGCAGGAGCAAGGGGGTCAGTGCTGTCGTGTTAACCAGGGCAGTGACAAGAGCTGCATCTGTGGGTGGAAGCTTCATTGGCTGCTTTCAGCAGAGTGGGCCAGGCTGGCTTGCAGGTAACAAGCAGGGGACACCAGGTGTAAGAAGAAACCAGGTGTTGAGGCCCAACAGTGTCACCTCACTGTACCACGTGAGAGCAGGCATAGGTCATGTAGCAAGGAGAGTTACAGCAGAGGCCCTTAAAATCCTATGGTGGTTGTAGTCTTCTTAGACAGTCAGCTGAACAAGGGAAAATTCAAGGAGAGAAGAGATGATGGTGAAGAGATGATGGACATTATGGTGGTTTAAATATGCTCGGCCAGGGAGTGGCACTATGTGGAGGTGCAGACTTGTGAAGGAAGTGTGTCACTGTGAGTGTGGGCTTTAAGACCCTTGTCCTAGCTGCCAGCAAGCCAGTCTTCTTCTATATACCTTTAGATGAAGATGTAGAACTCTCAGCTTCTCCTACACCAGGCCTGCCTTGATGATAAAGGACTGAACCTCTGAACCTGTAAGCCAGCCCCAATGAAATGTTGTCCTTATATGAGTGGCCTTGCTCATGGTGTCTCTTCACAGAAATAAAACCCCAACTAAGACAGACATTATCATAACTCTTACAATCACTGTCATTTTATCTTTGTGATGACCACTACCACTACTACCATCATTATAATTTCCACCATCATAACCATCATCATCACTACCACTATCCTCACCATCATCACAGATTTCATCATCATTCCATTATTGTCAACGTCATCATGGACACTGCATCACCTATTGTATCACCATTACCACAGCATCACCAGCATCATAACTACCACCACCATTACCACCGCCGCCACCACCACCGTCATCGTCGTAGTCGTCGTCATCATCATCACTTGTGGGCTAGTGCTTTAAGTGAGCTAAGTCTAAAGCCTGGAGTTGCAGGCCCCTGGAGATCCCAGGCAGGCAGTTCTGAGCTGCGCCATTAGTGTGTCCTTCTCCAGGGAATGAAGGACCCTCTTGCTGAGGGTGTTAGATGAGCCTGACTTTGCTTTACATCTATGGCCAGCACCTTCCCACTGGGATCTGAGTTCTCTAATTGAAAATTCAGGACTGCTGCCCAGGGCTCGGAGGCTCCCACCCTTCTGAATTCTAAATACCGTGAATGCATTTGAGATTCCTTGGCAGCTGAGAAAGGAAAAAAATGTGCTTGAGTTGCTCTTTGTTTCTCTTCTCTTAAAGAGTCTCAAAGGTCGTTTTGGTGTTGAGCCCAAATTCCCTGGACAAGTCCACTCCCATCCAGAGACAGGAGTTGACTTCTGACGTCTACTGAGACTTCTATTGTTTTGTCCTTGAAAAGGAAAGGAGGTCCCATTTTAAAAGCCTTTCTGTGCCCTGCTCTCCTGTAGTGTTGACCTCGGGCTTCTAACCTCATCCTAGCCAGATTTACAGTTCAGTTATCGGTATCCTACCATGGATATGACATAAAGGGAGCCAGGAAACTCCCAGTCTTCCAGGCAAATCACCGTCATGTGTTATAGGACTGGCATTGTGACTGCCTCAGACAGTGCCCTTTTGGTGCAGCATGCTTTCTGTGCATCTCCACCACGTCCTTACATTTTTGTTATAAGCTGAGGCTGCTGGAGGCCAAGGAGTTGCTTCAGGTCCCTGAGATCAGAAGGTCGAGTTGGCATTTCACTGCAAACATTTGACTTTTAGAGATGAGATTTGTCCCGCCTCATCAGACTGTTTCTATTAGGGACTGATTTCTGTGGATTAAGCCTTCTTTGTCTCTTGGGGATTATGAAAAGGATTTGATTAATGGACTCCAAAAAATTCTCTAGTGTGGGAAATGAGGTTTACAAACTAGCATAAATGGCTAGATCCACAGGCATTTCAATGCTGGCCTTGTCAGGGTATGGGATGAAATGGTGCAGTAGTCTTTGAAAGCATTTGGGACTATGCCAGGACACTTTTCCAGGGAAGTACCATGCAGAACTGACAACTGACTTGATGTTATGGGTAGCAAGGGGTTCTCTGGCCCTGGAGCAGCTTCTGTTCCAGCCTAGCACCCAATGTAGACCTCCCTAACTCATGGCATGATCTGCAGACCAGCAGCATCTGTATCACATTTGGAGGTACCACAGAGGACACCTCTAAGCTCCAGGTCTATGCCTCAGAATCTGCATTTTAACAAGGTCTCTGGGTGACCTGAATGCACAATACCACTTCCAGAGCACTGAGCAGAGAGGCTGAGCTTGCAGCCTGAGATCACACTCAAAGTACAAGCCGCTGGGACTCCAACGAGCTCCCACGACCTCACCAACCCCGGGGCCCTGTCTATCCATGAATCATGTGACACGTGAAGAATAGCATGTCCCCAACCTTCTTCCACTGTTACCCTGTTGTTCTGACCTTATAGACATTTTAAATGCAAACATCAATGTGAGAATTCTTGCAACATTAATTTTCTGCAACAAAGCACTTTCTGGAGCAGATTCCATTAAACCATCTTAATCCAGGGTTTAATTTTCTATATGGCTCCACTAAACCATTTCCATTTTTTTCATTAAAATGTTCATTTGTATCAAATTGTTTTCATGGGATCAATTATTTTCTGCTTAAATTTTATAGGAAACATTTGAGTCATCAGTTTTGCTCCTTGCACTAACTTCTGCTGATTGTAACTGCTGCATTTTAAATTGCATTTAAACCAACGTCCATGTTCATCGCCCCATGCCAGCCTGGATGCTCTTCCATGGAAGATTCGTGTGCTTTCCCTTTCCAGTACCCAGTGTGTCCCTAGGGTCTGACCCAGAGAGTTTAATACAGTCGTTCAATGGTAGAAACTGGTTTTGCAGCATTCATTTCAATTCAATACCTAGTTGATAAAAAACGAGTTGTAAAAAGGAGACAATATTACCCAAGGAGGAGCATGCTCATCAGGCACCCGAGGAGATGCTCAGAGCCAAGGGAGTGTGTGCATCTGACCCAGCTGCTTTTGCTCTGTAAACTGTATTCCAGAGACCCTTCACTCTACCCTGAATTAAAGATTTAGCCATCAAACGCCAACAGCACCTGTGTATATAGAAGTAGCCATGTTCACATGTTTACATATCTGTGTTTTATGCCTATGCCTGTGCTTATGTGTATATGTATATTTTTGTATATGTATAGATATAGCTGTGTTGTGTGAATTTTGTTTCTATGGGCACATATGTGCATGCCTGCCTGTGTGTGTGGATATGTTGATGTTATGCTTATATGTTCAGTGTATATGTATTCATGTACATATGAGTCAATATCTGTGTTTGCATTTGTCCAAATGTATGACTGTATACCTATGAATATGACATATGTATGCATACATATGTCAGTGTGCGTGCATGGGAGCCTCTGTATGGCTACATACATGAATATATTGTACATATGTATGCTATACTTAGATATGCATATCAGCATATGCTTACATCTGTGTGTTTATATGTGTGTGGCTGTGCATATGTGATCTCTACTTGCATATTTGCATGTACCTATGTTTGCTTATGAATATGAGTGCAGATTTGTGTATATGCGTATATGTCTTCTGTTTGTGTGAACAGGGGGAGTGCACATGAATTGTGAGAATGTGTGTGAATATAAATTTAAATGTGTGTGTGTATATGTATGCATGCATGTGCTTTGGCATGTTCATCTGTGTGCACACATGGATGTGTGTACACTCTTCATTTTTTCCTGCACTTTTCCCTGTCTCCACCCATATCTTTCTATTGAAATTGTTCAGTCTTATTAGTAGATGAACATAGTCATCGATCTTGCAATTCAATCATTGTTGCATATTTATCTTTTCTGCCAACAGATACTTCTATCAGGCAGATGAACTTTAGGTACCTGATATAAGGCAGCAGATTTTAAGCAACACACACACATTACACACGCACACATACACACACACATGCACACAGAGAGAGCGGGGAGATTCTGGTTCATATAGTCTGCATTATAGTTGATGTTGTTGTTATTATTATTGTTGTTGTTTTGTTATTGTTATTTTGCCACAAATGACAGGCGAGAATATTCAGCGACATGTAAAGCTAACACCGCTCAATGGTTGAAAACTAACAGAGGAAGGAAGCATGATGACAAAATATAGCTCTGCCATATGTGGCCCCCAGGTTTCAACTCCAATTAGAAGGCAGCATGAGGGATGGGAAAGCTGTGAGAGTGGGGGCAGCAGAGGCCTGGGAGGAGCAACAGAGCTTAGGGAGCATGGCTTGTCTCTGGAGCACTGGGATCAAATCACCAAGGAAACCCAGGGCTACTGACAAAAGGCCAAAAGTTCTGGGAATTTTTTTTTCTTAAGTTCCCACTACATCTGGTCTCTAATTCCATAGCTCAGTCTCCCCTCCTGTTTCAACCTCAACTGCTAGCACTACGGTGCCTGCCACCACACCAGATCTGGAGTTTGTTCTTAGGTCAGTCAAGGTGGTGGATTGTGGCAACACGCTCTCCAGTATAGTAGCTTACCTCTGCAGACATGTTTTTTTCTCCAGGGTTTGTAGGCAGGTTATCTAGGCTAGTTATAGCTTTTCTGGTCTCCACAAAGACAAATAACTGAATCTCAACCTTCTCCACATTTTAAAAAATATTATTATTATGTTGGGATCGTTGATGTCCTAAAATTTAATTGAATGGTTAAGGCAAAAATGGAAGAGGACAAATCAGCCCCACAAACACTTTATAAGTCTGATATTCTATCCCAAACCACAGAGCCAAACTGCTTCACAGGGAGGAAAACAAACCCTACCTTAATGGGAGATATCACAGACTGGGACAGCCAAACAAGGCAGGCACAAGCCCAGTATGGAAGGAAGGAGAGAACAGACAAGGACACAAAGCAAGCCTTCATAGCCCTGGGGCAAGACCAGCAATGGTTAGATGCCAGCCTGGAATCCTAGTAGTGGCACTCACCCGAGAGCTAGGAAAGTCATCTTAAAAATGGATGTAATAATAGCATCCATCTTTTAAGATCACAGTGAGGGTGGCCAGGTTCCTCTCCTCTGCCTGACAGATGGTCCTTCTGTTCTTACCTTGCATGGTCTGTGAGCTCTTCTCTGTTCTACGTATCTCCTGAGTACAAGAAGCATCCAGAGACAGACCATAGAGTAGTGGCCGTTGGGCTTGGGGAAGGGCAGAGGCTAAGGAAATGGACAGGGATGGCTAAATAGGCTTGGTTTCTTTGGGGGATGACTCAATGGTCCTAAAGTTGTAATGCCTGTGTGGGTTGGTGATTTTTCTTGTTCCTGTAACAAAATGTCTGACAAAGCAGTTTAAGGAAGGAGGGGCTTATTTTGGCTCACGGTTTGAAAGAATACAGTCTATCATGGAGGAGAGGGCTTGTGGCAAGAACGTGAGGCAGCTTGTTACATTGCAACTATAGTCAGGACAGAGGAGGGAAGGAGAGAAGAAGGAAAGGAAGAGGAGGAGGGAGAGGAGAGAGGCTGGCATCCAACTCACTTTTTCCTTTTCCCCCTTTAACTTACCTTGGGTGCTCTACCCCTGGAATGGTGTCACTCTCATTCAGGGTGAGTTTTATCTTCTTTAAATCTTCAATCAAACTTCCATGCAAATGGACTTGTAGACACACCCATTTTCTCTTAAGGGATCCTTGCATGATTCTAAATTCTGTCATGTTGATAAACAAGACCAACTATCATGTTGTGTGAGGTTGAATGCATTTCCTTCTTCCTGCAAACATCCTCCCATTGGTGTGAGCCCTCACTTCAGGTCCTTGCATACATACACCGAGATGATTCCCAGGATCCATTCTGTGGTCCTCCTCCCACAACCCCTCCTGACTCTCTCTTCCACTGTATGCTTTATTTATTACCTACCTCCTTCTTTGCCCTGGAATGCACAGCAGAGCCCTCAGGAAGGCAAGGCTGTGTATCTATCTGCTTCGTGGCTGTATCTGCAGACAGTGCAGGCACATAGTGAACACTATAAATATTTGCTGAGTGGATGATACAGACAATCTAAGGCTTGGTGAATGCTCACGACCTGTTGTGCAGGTTGAGCACAATCAACACCAGTTCTTACTATTGCTATTTATTTCAAATTAGCTACTTAATTACCAAATTTTCTATCTAAAGTGTCTCTGGGGTTGAGTCAAATGTCTTTCCCTTGGGAGTTCTTGCTCGACTCCTGCAGTGCCTGTAGACACAATGCTTCAGACCCAGGTTCCTTACTGCTGGGCACAGAGAGCTGGTGACATTTATAAATCTCTAGGCTCTTAATCCCCTGCTGATCCTTGGAGGGAGTGTCAGTTTGTTGCTAAACACATTGCCCTGCTTGGAACAAAAGAATGGAGAAAAAGCTAAGCTTGGGTCCCAGGGTTATAAGGGAAGCGGGGACTGGACTCAGTCATGTGAACTGACTTGTCTCCCGTCTCCCCTCAGGGTTGAGATGACCACTGTAAAAAGACGTCTTTAGCATTTCACAGCTTACCCTTCATTCTTGTGTTTCTAGACATACCTGTTTGCTTCAAGGTATCTCTTGAACAGAGCTCAGGTTGTCAGCACTAATATAACTCCTCTAGTTTTTTGCTATCAGTCTGTTCGCATCAGGTTAATTTTTTTTTTTTAACCTGGACTTGCTATTGCCCGGCTGACCTGGAAATTGCTGTATAGCTGATGAAGACTTTGAACATGTGATCCTCCTACCTATCTATCCCAAGTACTGGATGTAGAGGATTATTACCTGGTTTTGAGACAGTTGCTCAAACCTAGGGCTTCATGGGCAGCAGGCAAGCGACTCTATCAGATGAGCGTCAAACCCAGGCCCATGCTTATTTTTTCAAGGCAATGCTCCAACTCTAAAACCCTATGAGCAATGTCTGTAGATTTCACCTTGAAGCCATCATCAACATGTAGATAGACCACTTTTCAGTTCATTTTAATTGCAATTTGTGGTGCATAGCATAGAGAGTTAAGTCTGGTCCCTTCATCATCAGTTGGCATTTAATGGAAACCGTAGGACTGGGAATTGCTGAGGCAATTAGGACGATCTGGGATGTTGTACTAGGTAAGGAGGAATTTCTTTAAAGACAAACCCACACTTCAGAAGTCATACAAAAGCCACCTTGGTAACAGGAGCCATGAAGACTAAGGATGTTAACATCAATGGCAGTTCCAAACTGCCATTGCAAACACATTGCAAACACAAACATCAATTTGCAAACAAACCATTCAAGCAAAGACTGAAGTTGCCCATTAGGCAACTACACTGGCTGGTCATCAGAGAGCGAGGTAAGCTGCAAAAGATCAGAGCATGCTGAGTCATTAAAAATGTGTTTGCTTTTTAGTGGCTGGCCTTTTAAGAAATAACAGGCCATTTGAATTGAGTTCAGAGAATTCTGCTTTAGCAAGTCTTGCTACATGCATAGGCCTGCAGACATGGTCTTGGCTTGCTGGACAGCTTGCCATTAGCAGCTCTTGATAGGAAGGGTGGAGCAGGAAATATTTTTAAAATGGCAAAATCTTGTGCTATTGCCGGTTACTCTCTTGCCCTGGTGGTCTCGCCACCTCTATGGCTAGTCCCATGTAGTGATTGCCCATCTTGTATGGTTCTTTTGTTGCAGATTCTGTTTACATTTTCAGCCCTGGTAAAATCAAAACTCTAGAGGCTTGTGATTGATTTCTCAGTCAGATTTATATTAGTAAATTCTCAACCCACAAAATGCCCACACAATAAACTCAAAACTCAGTTGATATACACATAAGCTGTACACCTAGAAGGGGCAAATGCATCCTATTGTTATTTAATCATCTACCTAAGAAATCCCCAATACTTACGGCTCCCAGGACTGTGTGGTTCTGGCTCCTCTTCCTCTCCTATAGGTTCCGTCTTATCTCTTCTACTCCTTCCTTTCTTCCTCCCCTGTCTCTCTGCCCTTGTCTCTAAAATTCTTAGCCCACTTTCCTTTTCCACTGACCAATCACAGGCTCTTGCCTTATCTTGTGCCTGCCCTCACCTGGAT
The DNA here is from genome assembly GCF_000001635.26 of Mus musculus. NCBI lineage: Eukaryota > Metazoa > Chordata > Mammalia > Rodentia > Muridae > Mus > Mus musculus. The sequence continues at coordinate 9,172,928 of NC_000082.6, forward strand.
ATAGACAGCAATTTACATTTCCCCTTCTGTCCAGGTATGTCCTCTCAAATATAAATTGAACACAACTATTACCATTTTGTAAATTATAAAGTATAAGATATACCTAACATCTAGTCTATTATCTTTGACAGTTAAATAGAACACTGTTATCTAGCCTAACTTAAAAAAGGCTTATAAATCTTTTTTGTCTTTGTTTTAGCTTGTATATTATCTGAAAACTATCTTCTTAAATATATATTTTTCAATGTTAAATAGTCTGCATTGGCTATGAGATTATAACTAGTCTTTCAACCCCATCAGAAATCTGAGAACAACTGACATTATTTGAATATACAGCAAGTCTAACACAGCTTCTAGAACTGAAGCAAATTGTAGAGGCAGCTGTCTACCTATACAGCCCCAGTAAGTCAGAAGTTGGAGCATAGTCTTTAGCCTTCTGACCCAGAATATTTGGACAGATCTTGAAAAACAGGAATTATTAAGGACTAGCTTAATCTGTCTCAGCAGAACCAAGCTGTCCTAACCTGTAACTTGTGTCCTTTCAAGGACAGTATAGGTCTGCAGGAGAGATAGGCAACTTTTGCCCAGTGGCCACCTAGCCATAATGTATCACCTCACCTGGAGGTAAGATGCTCTGCTGCTTCTGTGAATCTATGAATAGGGAGCTGTTAGGAGCAGATATGTCTCAACAACAAGTGAATAAATAACATTAGATGTCACATTTTGTGGATTTCTGACATTTTTGAAAACTATCTATGTAAAGTAATCTGAACTTTTGTCTGTTAACTACCCTCAGCTATTTATAATTAAAATATTTGAAAATACCCTTACAATAAACTCAGAGCCATGAATTTGCTATCTGGTCCTTAATTCATAGGCTTAAACATCTTAGATCAGTTTGTAATGGCATTTATAGAAGGACTGGGTCTAAGTCTAGTACTTTAAAATTTTTTCTATCAATAGAAGAAATTTATACAAAAGAAAGCCTTGATTTTGTATCAAAGTAAATTTTGTATCAAAACAAGAAATTATGACTTCAACTTAGAAATTATTGTAAAGATTTCAACCAAAAGAGATTATGGCTGTATAATCAATTTTAGCTATTTCCTCCCTGTTCAAATTATGAACATTTTAAAATTCCCCAGAAAGACAACTAGGATAACCACCTCTAGATTCCTAAGTCTAGGGAACTGGGCAATGACTCTATAACTTCTTCAAGCTGAGTATGGATGTTGAGATATCTTTGAAGGGGGAAAGGATAGGGAAAATGGGGGAGTTGGTTGCCTTAAGAAGGCCACACCAATGATTGTTTTAATCTCTGATATCTGTGTCCTGACTGGATCTAGCTGAAGTTCAAGAGATCTGGAGGGTAAGTAATCAGTTTAATATGACTTACTATGAGACATACCAAGGCTGTATATTCTGTAATATATAAATCTTAAAACAAAATTTTAGTATCATCAAGATATCTGTATGCATTGTATTAGTTTGTGTAGGGTGTTCAGACTAGCTAGGATGAAATTTTGCTCTAATCATAAGTCTTCATTCATGCCATGTGAAGGATGGCACAAAGAATTTGTTTGTTTGTTTGATTCACCTGAATCTATTTTTGGGTGGTCTTCCCCATCATATCTGATTCATATAACTATGGAAGGTGTATAGATACTAATCACTTTTTCTAAAATCTTTATTCCAAATCAGCATATCCTTCAATTGGCAACCAGGAAAGCTTGTATTTTTCTCTCTCTTCTAGAGGAATAATAAAACAACAAAAAAACTATATTCTCTCTTTCTAACTATAAAAACAATTTAATCACACTTCTATTAATACCTGTTAATAAGAAGCAGGCAGCTAGTCAAACCAGGATTTTAACCCAAAATTTCCGTGGAGCCCACGAACAAAGAACAGAGTTTCCTGTAGACTTTAATATATCATTTATATGTTATGTTCTCTATCTGAAATCAGACTTCCACTTATTAATTCTTTTTATAGAATCTATCTGTTATATTCTCTACCTGGAGCCACAGACTTCTATCAATACCTGTTTATTGCAGGCAGTTATCACTGCTCTCTACTTGGAGTCAGTGACTAATTTTCCCTATTCTAGTTCTGAATTGTAGGTGAAATTTCCCATATGATTTGGACAAAATCTGTATATATCTACCTTAAAAACAAATAATCCTAATTTTATAAATTTATAGTTAAATCAATATCTGTCCCAAGAAGTAGGCAGCTTCTATTCAACCATCAGAGCAGCCATCTTGCTTCTTTTCACAGCAGGGGACCTTAGAGCCCTCTTTCTTTGGTTTAAGGTTCCTGTGCCTGACGCATTATGTGACCCAACTCTGTTTTGATTTGGTCACCCAGACTAAATCTCTAACTCTTAGGCTAAGAATCACAAATTTTTTAGTAGATTTCTGCCCCACATTAGGCGCCACCTGCAGTGGGAAATATTTAAAAAGGCAAAATCTTTCGCTATTGCTGGTTACTCTCTGGCTCCTATGGTCTTGCCACCTTTATGGGTAGCTCCATGTAGTGACTTCCCATCTTGTGTGGTTTTGTTGTTGCAGATTCTGTTTACATTGTCAGCCCTGGTAAAATCAAAACTCTAGAGGCTTGTGATTGATTTATCAGTCAGATTTATATTAGTAAATTCTCAACCCACAAAATGCCCACACAATGAACTCAAAACTCAGTTGATATAAACAAAAGCTATATCCCTAGATGGGGCATACACACCCTACTGTTATTTAATCACATACCTAAGGAATCTCCAATATTTATGGCTCCCAGACCTGTGTGGTTATGGCTTCTCTTCCTCTTCTATAGGTTCTATTTTTATCTCTTTTCCTCCTTTCTTTCTTCTTCCCCTGTCTCTCTGCCCTTGTCTCTAAATTTCTTAGCCCACTTTCCTTTTCCACTGCCCAATCACAGGCTCTCGCCTTATTTTGTGCCTGCCCTCACCTACTACATATAGACAAAAATCAACAGAAGGGGCTTCATTTATCTTCAGATCACTTTAGCTCTTACTGGTGGCTGGTGGGTTCAGAGTTGAAGAAGTTAGAGTCATGCATTCCAGAGCATCACAACTCAAGACAATTACACATGCTTCCCTATGTGACACTTGCAAATAGCAAATATGTAGAAGTCAAGCAGAAGATTTATATGCTTTTTGACCACAAGTACCAGTATCTGAGTATGTGTGTTTATATAGGTAGAGGCTTACAGGGTTGAGAGACACAGAAGTGAAAATATCTTTAGTTTCTATAGTGACTAATAGTGATTGTCAACTTGATAGGTTTAGAGTCATTTAGGAGACAAGCCTCTGGGCCTCACATAATCTGGGATTATTCAGCACATACTCATTGAAGTGGTGTAAGACCCCTACCCTCAGTCAGTGGTACTTACTTCGAGATGCCCATGAGTGAGACACCAAGATGCAAATCGATGCAAAAACAAGAGGTTTATTTTCTGGTGCATTGGGATTGATCTTCAATTAGTCCCTCAAGATAAGTGACTAGAAGGCGGCCAGTAATGGCTATTACAAACAGTTTTTATATTTTTTAGGGGTACATCTGCAAGGTTACAGTTCAAACTTATTGGCTAAGCATATTGACCTTTAAATCTATTGGCTAGCAAATATGACGTGCATTTGAACTCTACCTGGGACTTTCCAGAGGGTCAGGTGACCGTCAGTCAGTACATTCTGTGGTTTTTCTGAGAATGAGAATTGTTTACTCAAGAATGTTCCTGTGGGTGGAGAACAGAACTTGGCCTAGCCTTGACCCCAGGAAGGAGGAGGAATCTGTAAGGGGGGACAGTGTAAGTCTGGCATAAACCTTTAGGGTCCTTCAGTGGGAAGATCCACCATAAATATGGGTGGCACCATCCCATTGGGTCATAAAAATGAGACAGTGAGCTGAGTACAGACACACATCACTCTCTGCTCCCTGCCTGTGGATGCAGCGTGCCCAGCTGCTCCTAGCTCCTGCTTCCAGGCCTTCCTTGCCAGAAGGACTGTACCCTGAACTAAGAGCTGGAATTGCCCCTCCTTTCCTCACATTGGTTTGTCTTGTCAGGCATTTCATGGCAGCATCAGAAACCCTCTGCCTTTCCATCACTTTTTTATTCCTTCTGCCCAAGGCAAACTCTAATCTATTTTCTGTCTCTATGCATTTTATTTTTCTAGGCTTTTGTATGATAAAATCACATAGTATGTGGGCTATTGTATCTGTTTCCTTTCACTTAGCATAATGTTTTTGTGGCTCATCCATTAGACGTACTTGGAAGCAATATTACACCATTAATATACAATTTTATCTTTTTTCCTTTATCAGTGGCATGCTTGCTCATCTCAATAATGGCTGAGATTTGATCCCTCATTGCTAAAGCTAGCAGTTACTTTTTTTTTTTGCCTTTGTTCACCTTTTAAGAACTAGTAAAGGCTGAAATGAAATGAAATAGCTAAATAAATCATATCAAAAAGACAGCAATGGTGCAGGAAAGACCATTTGGCAAAAAAGCTGACTGCCCAGGCAGGGACTTGTTGAATATGTGTGAAAGTTAAGTTTCAGCACACATGTTTGATTTATAGATATTAGTGACAGTGCCACCCCTGCATTGAATTGAAGCCTTTAATGGACTCTCAGTGAGTGTTATTACCATTGTCTTCCGCATCCCTCAGATAGCAACAGCTACCTTTGTCTGAGTTCACATGTGTGCTAGACTTTGCAGTTTGGTTCCCACACATTTTCACTCTGTCCCTAGCTATGATTTGACTGTACCTTATCATTGCTATTAGTGTTTGTAGATGCAGGGTCTTATGAAACTCAGGCTGGCTTTGAATTCATTATGTAGTTGAGGATGACCTGAAACACCTTACCCTACTGTCTCCTCCTTTCAGGGTTAAGAACATAGGCTTCACCTCAAAGTTTTTGCAGACTTGTGGCTCCAGCCTGGGGCCTCACACTTGCTAGGCAATCAGTCTATCAACTGTTTCATCCCTAGCCTCAGTTTGCTTTTTATTTTATCATTATTTCTATTTCTCAGATGGTTTAAAGGCACTTTAAACCCTAAATGCTAGTCCAGCAGCTATCATGATGTATAGATAGATGCAGAGACAAAAGTGGATCACAGAGTGTCTATGTCTATGCATTAACTGTAAAGAGATCATACTGTGTAGAGCGAGTTTAATACCTAGTCTAATGCCTTGGGATCCACAGCCCAATCTCTCTGTTTCCTTACATATGAGACAAGCAAGCTTTATTTTTATGCTTATGACCTTTTAGTCTGTTTTATTTAAAGGGGTGAAGGAAGATCATAAAGGACAATGCTGGGATACATTGTGGGAAGGCATGTCTCTGTATACTCATATGTTAATTCTGAACCTGCAGAGAGCTAAATGCTGCCAGAATCTTGGTATTGTTTCTTCCTTACTAGCCTAGATGGAACCTAGACTTGTATCTGAATGATCTTAATAAAGATCTGATCCAATAGCTGAGCAAGAAGTAGAAGGCAGAACTTTCAAGAGAGGGGCAGGGGCAGCTGGGAGAAGAAAGAAGAGGTAGGAGATCCGCTAGAGGATACAGAGGTGAAGGATTGACCAGAACAGAGCAGAGAGGTAGATGTAGCCATGGGGAAGGATGTGATCCTAGGATTAGTCAGATAATGCTAGATGGCTAGTTGGGAGACTGCCCTACAAAAAGACTCAAGCTTAAAATATTAAAAAGCCTCTGTGTCATTATTTATACTGCTTGTGGGTCTGAAAGTCCTGCTATAGGACAGATTTGGAATCCAGAGTTTGAAGTATAAAGGGGGATCTGAGTGGACATACAGGGGAGGAAAAGGTGCACTATGCAGAAGGAACAAATCATGAGTTTAGAGTCATAGGTATGGCAGGATGGTTGAAGGGTGAATGAAGTATGAGAGCATCCTGGAAGATGAGGGTGTGGGGATGTGGGGGCATATCCCAACTGTGATCAGACCTTTAGGGGGAACTTGCCTTTATCACAGGGAGGTGGAGAGACATTACAGAGTTAAGCTCAGATGTAATAGGTTAGAACTCAGCTCCCAAGCCAAAGCTTCAATGGAGTTGTGTTCATTTCCCAGGGGATGGGAATCTCACAGCAGTTTTAAAGACTCCAACAAAGGCTATCCTTTTCCTGCAGCAATTCAGAGAGCTCATATACGCCAGGCTCTCCTTGAGGTTTCTTAAGTCCTTGGCTGATGCCAGAATGAGTATTTGCACAACTGGACAGGGTCCTAGCTTCTCCAAATCCACTGTCTGATAGAGAAGCCACTGATGGTGAGTTCTTACCTCTTCTGCCCCTTAGCCAAAAAGTATCTATGGTTTCTTTTATTAGAAGGGCATTCAGGGCAGACAGGCCTGTAAGTGCAGGTAGGACCATCACTGCTGCTCAGAGGAACCTGCCCAGAACCCTCGGGACACAGGAACGGAGGGGCTGTCTGGGACAAGAGTTTACCGGTTTCCATCTGCACCCAGAGCTGATCTTGTGCCACAGAGCTACATACACAAATACTGACAGGAGAGACATAGTCTCCCAGGAGTGCCTACAAACCTGCAAGCACAGGTAAGACCACCACTTCTTTTCAAATTCCTGGCCCAAGAGGAACCCTCCCAGAGCCATCAGGACACAGGAACCAAGGATCAGCTGGGGACAGGATCCTTCTGGTTTGTGTCTGCACCCCAGAGCTGACCCTGTACCACAGCTCTCCATACCCAAATTCCTCCTGGAGAGAACTGGTCTCCCAGAATACTGACACACAGGCTTGAAGGATGAACAAGATACAGTCAGAGACAGCAAGACCAGCTAACACCAGAGATAACCAGATGGCGAAAGGCAAGCACAAGAATATAAGCAACAGAAACCAAGGCTACTTGGCATCATTAGAACCCAGTTCTCCCACCACAGAGAGCCCTGGATACCCCAACACACCAGAAAAGCAAGACTCTTATTTAAAATCACATCTCATGATGATGATAGAGGACTTTAAGAAGGATATAAGTAACTGCCTTAAAGAAATACAGGTGAAAACAGGTAAACACAAAAACCCCTTAAAGAATTACAGGAAAACACAATAAAACAGGTGAAGGAACTGAACAAAATCACTGAAGATCTAAAAATGGAAATAGAAACAATAAAGAAATCATAAAGGGAGACAACAGTGGAGATAGAAAGCATAGGAAAGAGATTAGGAGTCATAGATGAAAGCATCACCAACAGAATACAATAGAAGAGAGAATCTCAGGTGCAGAAGATACCATAGAAAACATTGACACAAAAGTAAAAGAAAATGCAAAAAGCTCCTAACCCAAAACATCCAGGAAATCCAGGACACAATGAGAAGACCAAACCTAAGGATAATAGGTATAGAAGAGAGCAAAGATTCCCAACTTAAAGGGCCAATAAATAGCCTCAACAAAATTACAGAAGAAAACTTCCCTAACCTAAAGAAAGTGGTGACCATGATCATAGAAGAAGCCTACAGAACTTCAAATAGATTGAACTAGAAAAGAAATTCTTCCCGTCCCATAATAATCAAAATACCAAATGCACTACACCAAGAAAGAATATTAAAAGCAGTGAGGGGAAAAGGTCAAGTAACATATAAAGGCAGGCCTATTAGAATAACACCAGATTTCTCATGAGAGACTATAAAAGCTAGAGGATCTTGGGCAGATCTCAAACAGACCCTAAGAGAACACAAATGCCAGTCCAGACTACTATACTCAGCAAAACTCTCAATTACCATAGATGGAGATACCAAGATGTTCCATGACAAAACCAAATTTACACAATATCTTTCCACAAATCCAGCCTTACAGAGGATAATAGATGGAAAATGCCAACACAAGGAGGGAAACTATACCCTAGAAAAAGCAAGAAAGTAATCTTCTTTCAACAAACCCAAAAGAAGATAGCCACACAACCATAAAAATAACATAAAAAACAACAGGAAGCAACAATCACTATTCCTTAATATCTCTTAATATCAATGGACTCAAATCCCCAATAAAAAGACATAGACTAACAAACTGGTTACGTAAACAGGACCCAGCGTTTTGCTGCATGCAGGAAACCCACCTCAGTGATAACGACAGACACTACCTCAGAGTAAAAGGCTAGAAAACAAGTTTCCAAGCAAATGGTCCCAAGAAACAAGCTGGAGTAGCCATTCTAATACCGGATAAAATCGACTTTCACCCAAAAGACATCAAAAAAAGATAAGGAAGGACACTTCATACTCATCAAAGGAAAAATCTACCAAGAAGAACTCTTTTTTTTTTTTAAGATTTATTTATTTATTATATGTAAGTACACTGTAGCTATCCTCAGATACTCCAGAAGAAGGCATCAGATTTCGTTACGGATGGTTGTGAGCCACCATGTGGTTGCTGGGATTTGAACTCGGGACCTTCGGAAGAGCAGTCGGCGCTCTTAACCACTGAGCCATCTCGCCAGCCCCAAGAAGAACTCTTAATTCTAAACATCTATGCTCCAAATGCAAGGGCACTCACATTCATAAAAGAAACTTTACTAAAGCTAAAAGCACACATAGTACCTCACAATAATTGTGGGGGTCTTAAACACCCCACTCTCATCAATTGGCAGATCAGGGAAACACAAACTAAACAGAAACACAGTGAAACTAACAGAAGTTATGGACCAAATTGATTTAACAGATATCTATATAACATTTCATCCTAAATCAAAAGAATATATCTTCTTCTCAGCATCTCACAGTACCATCTCCAAAATTGACCATATAATTAATTGGTCACAAAAGAGGCCTCAACAGATACAAGAAGATTGAAATAATCCCATGCATCCTATCAGATCACCATGGACTAAGGATGTCTCAAATACCAACAAAAACAATGGAATGCACACATACACATGGAAGCTGAACAACACTCTACTCAATGATAACTTTGTCCAGGCAGAAATATAGAAAGAAATGAAAGACTTCTTAGAATTTAATGAAAATGAAGACACACCATATCAAAACTTTTGGGACACAATGAAAGCAGTGGTGATAGGAAAACTCATAACTCTAAGTGCCTCCAAAAAGAAACTGAATAGAGCTTACACTAGCAGCTTGACAGCACACCTGAAAGCTCAAGAACAAAGAATCAAATATACCAAAGAGGAGTAGATGGCAGGAAATAATCAAAATCATGGCTGAAATCAACCAATTAGAAACAAAAAGAGCTATGCAAAGAATCAACAAAACCAGGAGCTGGTTTTTTGAGAAAATCAACAAGATAGATAAACCCTTAGCCAAACTAACTAGAGGGCACAGGGACAGTATCCTAATTAACAAAATCAGAAACGAAAATGGAGGCTTAACAACAGAATCTGAGAAAATCCAAAAAAAAAAAAAAAAAAAAAAACAAAAAAACAAAAAAACATTAGATCCTACTACAAAAGACTATACTCAACAAAACTGGAAAACCTGGAAGAAACGGGCAATTTTCTAGACAGATACCATGTATCAAAGTTAAATCAGGATCAGATTAACAATCTAAACAGTCCCATATCCCCTAAAGAAATAGAAGCAGTCATTAATAGTTTCCCAACGAAAAAAAAGCCCAGGACCAGATGGGTTTAGTGCAGAATTCTATCATACCTTCAAAAAAGGCCTAATTCTAATATTCCTCTAACTATTCCACAAAATAGAAACAGAAGGTACTCTGCCCAATTCGTTTTTTGAAGCCACAATTACTCTGACAAAACCATACAAAAACCCAACAAAGAGGACTTCAGACCAATTTCCCTTATGAATATCGAAGTGAAAATACTCAATAAAGTTTTTGTAAACCGAATCCAAGAACACATCAAAACGATCATTCATCATGATCATGTAGGCTTCATCCCAGGCATGCAGGGATGGATCAATATACAAAAATCCATCAATGTAATCCATTATATAAACAAACTCAAAGGGGAAAAAAAAAACAAAACAAAACACATGATCATCTCATTAGATGCTGAAAAAAAAAGTTTGACAAAATCCAACTCCTGTTCATAATAAAAGTCTTGGAAATATCAGAAATTCAAAGCCCATACCTAAACATAATAAAAGCAATATACAGCAACGAGTAGCCAACATCAAACTAAATGGATAAAAACTTGAAGCAATCACACTAAAATCAGGGACTAGACAAAGCCGCCCACTTTCTCGCTACCAATTCAATATAGCACTAGAAGTCCTGGGCAGAGCAATTAGAAACAAAAGGAGATCAAAGGGATACAAATTGGAAAGGAAGAAGTCAAAATATCATTATTTGCAGATGATATGATAGTATACTTAACTGACCCCAAAAATTCCACCTGAGATCTCATACATCTGATAAACAACTTCAGTGAAGTAGCTGGATATAAAATTAACTCAAACAAATTAGTGGCCTTTCTCTACACAGAGGATAAATAGGCTAAAAAAAAGAAATTAGGGAAACAACACCTTTCACAATAGTCACAAATAACATAAAATACCTTACTCTAACTAAGGAAGTGAAAGATCTGTATGATAAGAACTTCAAGTCATTGAAGAAAGAAATCAAAGAAGATCTCAGAAGTTGAAAATATCTCCCATGCTCATGAATTGGCAGGATTAACATAGTCAAAATGGCTATCTTGCTGAAAGCAATCTACAGATTCAATTCAATCCCCATCCAAAATTCCAACTCAATTCTTCACAGAGTTAGAAAGGACAATTTGCAAATTCATCTGGAATAACAAAAAACCTAGGATAGCAAAAACTATTCTCAACAATAAAAGAACCTCTGGTGGAATCACCATTCCTGACCTCAAGCTTTACTACAGAGAGCAATTGTGATAAAACAAAACAAGACAAGACAAGACAGGACAGGACAGGACAGGACAGGACAGGACAGGACAGGACAAAACAAAACAAAAAACTGCATGGTACTGGTACAGTGACAGACAGGTAGATCAATGGAATAGAATAAGACCCAGAAATGAACCCACACACCTACGGTCACTTGATCTTTGACAATGGAGATAAAACCATACAATGGAAAGAAGGCAGCATTTTCAACAAGTGGTGCTGGCTCAACTGGCAGTTAGCATGTAGAAGAATTCGAATTGATCCATTCTTATCTCCTTGTACAAAGCTCAAGTCTAAGTGGATCAAGGAACTCCACATAAAACCAGAGATACTGAAACTTATAGAGGAGAAAGTCGGGAAGAGCCTCAAGCACATGGGCACATGGGGAAAAATTCCTGAACAGAGCACCAATAGCTTATTCTCTAAGATCAAGAATTGACCAATGGGACTTCATAAAATTACAAAGCTTTTATAAGGCAAAGGACACTGTCAATAGGACAAAATGGCAACCAACAAATTGGAAAAAGATCTTTACCCATCTTACATCCAATAGAGGGCTAATATCCAAAATATACAAAGAGCTCAAGAAGTTAGACTCCAGAGAACCAATTAAACCTATTAAAAATGGGGTACAGAGCCAAACAGAGAATTCTCAATGGAGGAACACTGAATAGCTTAGAATCACCTAAAGAAATGTTCAACATCCTTAGTCATCAGGGAAATGCAAATCAAAACAACCCAGAGATTATATGTCACACCAGTCACAATGGCTAAGAACAAAACTACAGGTGACAATACATGCTGGAGAGGATGTAGAGAAAAAGGAACACTCCTCCATTGCTGGTGGGATTGCAGAGTGGTACAACCACTCTGGAAATAAATCTGGAGGTTCCTCAGAAAATTGGAAATAGATCTACCTGAAGACCCAGCTCTACCACTCTGGGCATATACCCAACTTGTAATAAGGACACATGCTTCACTATGCTCATATCAGCCTTATTTATAATAGCCAGAAGCTGGAAAGAACCCAGATGTCCCTCAACAGAGGAATGGATACATAAAATATGGTACATTTATACAATGGAATACTACTCAGCTATTAAGAACAATGAATTCATGAAATCTTAGGCAAATGGATGGAACTAGAAAATATCATCCTGTGTGAGGTAATGCAATCACAAAAGAACACACATGGTATACACTCACTGACAAGTGGATATTATCCCAGAAACTTGGAATACCCAAGATACAATTACAGATCAAATAAAACTCAAGGAGAAGGAAGACCAGAGTATGGATACTTCAGTCCTTCTTAGAAAGGAGAACAAAATACCCAAGGGAGGAGATACAGAGACAAAGTGTGGAGCAGAGACTGAAGGAAGGACCATCCAGAGATTGTCCCACCTGGGGATCCATCCAATATACAGTCACCAAACCCAGACACTATAGTAGATGTCAATAAGTGCTTGCTGACAGGATTCTATATTGCTGTCTCCTGAGAGGCTCTGCCAGTGCCTAACAAATGCAGAGGTGGATGCTATCAGCCAACCATTGGACTGAGCACAAGGTTCACAATGGAGGATCTAAAGAAAGGACTGAAGGAGCTGAAGGAGTTTGCAGCCCCATTGGAGGAACAATATGAACCAACCAGTAACCCCAGAGCTCCCAGGGACTAAACCACCAATCAAAGAGTACACATGGAGGGACCCATGGCTCCAGCTGCATATGGAGCAGAGGATGACATCTTTGGACATCAGTGGGAGGAGAGATCCTTGGTCCTGAAAAGGCTCGATTTCCCAGTGTAAGGGAATGCCAAGATAGGGAAGTGGGAGTGGGTGGATTGGTGAGCAGGGAAATGGGTGATGAGATAGGGGGGTTTTGGAGGGGAAACCAGGAAAAGCGATAACATTTGAAATGTAAATAAAGAAAATATATAATTTTTAAAAAAAAGAAGGGCATTCAGACCCTTTAGTTGGGAGTCTAGTGTGTTCAGATCTAACATGCCTTTTTTTTTTAATAAAATGCAGAAGTCTTACAATTGCTTTTATGGATGAAGAAAGGCAAGTGTAGAATATTATTCTCACCTCCCATTCTGTCCTCCTCAACAAGGATAAGAAGGTGCTCAGCAATTTAGGGTGATCAGGGCCCCCTTTTCTTAATGTTCTGCTGAATGAATCATACGGGTGCTGTCTATGCTCTGTGCAGCCTGAGGATGTTACTCCTCCAGGTCTCAGGGCTTCATCTGGGAGATGGGAATGCAGACCACAGTCATACCGCCATCTCTTGTTGTTATTAGTTTTGAGTGAGTTCATTTTTGCTCAGCATTTAGAACGTGCCTGTGCAATATGAACTCATTCAGAACTAATAATGATAGGAGATGGTGTTATTAGTAATTCCACTCTACATGGGGCCACCCTGTCAAGTGAAGCAGAGTGAGCCCCTTGGGCAACCACACCACTGACTTGCAGATAGCTCTGGCTTCATCTGACTTGGCTTCTGTGGCCGATTAACCAACTGTGTGTTAATTTAGTGTCTGGATCATCTAGAGTCACCCAGTATATTAGTAACTTTCCTTGTTGCTATGATAAAATAACCAAGAGAAATCAATGTAAAGCAGAAAGGCTGGTTTTGGCTTACAGTTTTAAGTCTACCATGACAGATGTCTCAAAGGATGATTCCCAAGTTTGCAGGCATTAAAATCACATGGAATTTGGTGAGAAGTGGACTACCAGGCACTACCTAAAACTTCCTGGCTCAGAACCCCAGGTTGAGACCTATAATCTGAGTCCATCAAATACAGCAAGGTAATAACACCACTGTCTTTGATCCAGACCTATGCTTCACAAACTCAGCTGTAAGTTACCACCATTTGGGAAAACATCCAACCCTTACTTATGCCCAAACCAATCAGGACCCTGGAGAAACAGCAAGTCTTGGGTTTTTTAACAGAAGTGTCCTCAGACATCTTAAGGTACAGTAGGTTCAGTTTGCTCAAATTTTAAAATAACAAAAGTTATATTTATTTTTCAGATAACAAGAAATAAGCTTTAGTTTAAGTATGTTCCATACAATATAGGAACATAATAGCATTAAAAGTCAATTTATTTGTTTATTATTTATTTATTTTGTATTTATATTTTTATATTTTGAGGCTAGGTCTCACATAGTTCAGTCACACCTCAAAATTACTTTGTAGCCAAAGATGACTCTAACCTCCTGTTACCTGTTTCCCTAGTGTTGGGATTACAGGCATGTGATGGACCAGCCTGACTCCATCTTAGGGATGGAAGCCATTTTGTTAAAAGATCAAGCCTGACTCCATAGTAGGGATGGAGGCCATTTTATTAAAAGGTCAGAACAGCTTTATTTCTGTTGGCTGAAAAATTCAAGTTAACCTTGCTTTAACCTGTTTCTGGAATCAGACACACTCCCCACCCTTTGGAGTTTCACTCAAACCTTGAATATACCCTGATAAGATAAGGTGTTCTGCCAAATAATTTAAAAAATGTTTAGCTAAGTTCCTACATAACCAAAATTCCTCTGGAAATTCCCAAACCTTTGATAACCCCCTTGTCTTACAGATTCTTTGATTTATATAAGCCTCACATTTTGTCCCAGTTCAATATTACATTTTCAAACCCTGCTTTAAAGGAGATAGTCATGTCTGATGGGAAATAAAGCTTTGTTGCAGGATTTTCCCTGTCCAATCACATTATCGAAGTCGGAGGCCTGTGATTGGCCAGGGAAAGGGAGGCAGAGCTAAGAGTCACAGAGAAAGACAGAGAGCATGTCAGAGGGAAGGAGACCCAAGATGGCTGTGGACATGTTCCTGAGTGGCTTTTTCTAGCCACAAGTAGCTATGATTTCACAAGGTTAGAAATATTGGGATAAAGCTTTTATCATTATCAATTGGTTCTAAAATTATTGTATTAGCATCTTGTAATTGTGATATTATTGATACATAAATCTAATTGGTTAATTAAGCATTAAGAATTTCCATTCTATTGGGGTATAGGTATTGTGATGTGATGGCTGATCATGGGGTATGTGGTAGGGAGAGGAACTCTTGCGCCCCCCCACCACTGCTTCCACCCCACTGGAGAATGGCCTGGCTGTGGTTCAGTGTGGCTGGAGAGTTGGCAGGAGCTCTTAAGCATAGTCTGGCCACGCTGAGAGTTGGTGGTTTCATTTTTTTAATATTTCCCACAACAAAGCCTGCTTAATTGGACCAAAGAATTCAGGTGATGGGCTTTACTCTCTCATTCAGTGATATTAACACAAGAACTACCAAGACCCATTTTATGCAGTGTGATGGTGGAACCCAGGGCTTCATGCATGCTAGGTAAGTACTCTATCTACTGAGCTATATCCACAGCCAGTACTAAACTTATATATATATATACACACACACACACACACACACACATATATCACTTGATGACAGCCACTAACCTCTGGGGAATGATGTGTGTGTGTACATAACCATCTAAAAGTAAGAAAGTACATTTATCTTCATGTAGAGCTCAATGAATTGAATTTTTATTTTCGCCAGTCTCCCTATAATCACTACCCAGCAGCACTGATGTCACTGGGACACTTGTTAGAAATACAGGGCCTTTGGGTTCCCCAGACTGCAGAGTTAGAGTCTGCATTTTACCAAGGCCTCCATAAGATGCATTTGAAGTTCAAGGCACTCTGACCTAGCCCCTTCTGTGAACTTTGTGGTTTTCTGAGGACATGACCAACTGCACATAGATATTTAAGTCAATATTCATGAAAATAAAGGAAAATGTAAAAGCTGCTTTTCCAGAATCATCAGCCATATTTTAAGCACCCACTCATCTTGCATGAGCAACAAATACAGAACTCTATGTTGTACAACCATTTTTTTTCCAGTTGAAACATTCTTCCATGAGTGAGGAAGTAAATGAAAGGTCAGAGAAAGTAGAAACTTGGGAAATTCTTATATGCCCCCCCCCACCAGCTCTATAGTACCAGTATTCAAATGCTGGAAGAAAAAAATCAACTGACCAAGTGGTAGGCAGATTTCTTGGACACTTGCATTGCCCACAGGCTCTCAGAGAGCTCTAGGCTTGAAGCTTTCATGAGTGACCCATGTTGGAATGGGCTTTTCAATGATACAGCTGTTTTTGAATCACCCCTTATTCTGGAAGTAACCCCTCACCCACACTCATTGGTGATCCCAATAAAAACTCAGTGGCTCACCAAGTCGGACTTTGGTGTAGCTGTTACATTGGTCAGTTATGGATTCCTTTTCTGGGGTGAATGGGTGTGTGAATGAGTGGGTGAGTGTGTGGGTGTGTTGGTGTGTGCAGGTGATTGTATGGGTGTGTGGGTGGGTGGCTGTGTTAGTGTGTGGGTGTGTGAGTGATTGGGTATGTGTGTGGTCTGTGGGTAAGTGAGTGTGTGGGTATGTGGGTTATTGGATGGGTGTGTTTGGGTGAGTGTGTGTTTGGGTGAGTGGGTGTATGTGTGAGTGTGTGGGTGAGTGAGTGTGTAGGTGAGTAAGTGGATGAGTGTGAGTGTGTGGGTATGTGGGTGGGTGGGTGAGTGTGTGTATGGGTGAGTGAGTATGTGAGTATGTGGGTGTGTGTATGGGTGAGTGTGTGGGTGGGTGGGTAAGTGTGTGTGGGGTGTCTGGGGGTGAATATGTGTATAGCTGTGTGGTTTCCTCTGTGTGTGAGAGAGAATGTTATGTCTCCCCAGAAAAAAATCTCTCACACAACTCTGTATAACTTCCTAAAGTTCTACTAGATGTTGGTGGTTTAGAAGGAGGTGCCAGAGATGTCTTTCTGGACCAATGGGATCTTTATCAAGGATAAAAACATGTCAGTGATGGGTCAGAGAGATGAATGGAGCTGCTGGTCCTCAGAAATGCCTGAGTCACCTTGTGAAGGGAGGTGGGGAGGGAGACACCATGGAAAGGCAGGTGGGGAGGGAGACACCTTGGGAAGGCAGGTGGGGAGGGAGACCTTTTTAACATTGGCCAGGATCCTAGGCAAGCATGTCATAGCTCTGCCGGCAGAAGCAGTGTGACAGTGTGGACTCTAAGTGCCTATGGCATCCACATTATTACCAGATAAATTCATTAGAATGGATGTGATCACAGTGCATACCAATGAGGCAGCTGTGGCAGGACAATGAACTAAAGTGTTACACAGGACACTCACAGGGGCACGCTCCCGCCCACTGCTTACCTGTGTCTAGCTGTAGATGGCATGGAGGAAGGAGGATCATACACAGTGCGACTCTGAGAATGTCAGACAAGCTGCTTATAAAGGGTCACTACAGCAGAGCAATTGGTGGAGGCTTGAAGATACTTGGAAAGGAGACAAAGGGGCTTGGTGAATTGGAATTACTGCCCCTGGGGAGGGATACATTTCTCCTGAGGAAGGCTACAAGGGGAGTGTACTGTTTAGGTTGGGTTGTGAAGGGAGTTTGAAATCTTCTGGGAAGGTATGAGGATGGGCATTGAAGGGAGAAAGGAACAGCATTTAAGGAAGCACAGAGGTGAGAAACTACCAAGTCCAGAGGAGAGGAGAGATGGGAGATAAGTCCAGGAAGAAGGGCAGGGAATAGGTAAGGATGAATTTCTGTAATTAGACTAAGTCTCTCTATTCCCCCATTCCCCTTCCCCTTCTTCCTCCTCCTCCCCTTCCTCTTCCTCCTCTCCTCTCCTTCCTCCTCCCCCTCCTTTCCCTCCTCTTCTCGCTCCTCCTCTTCCTTCTCTTCCCCCTCCCCCTTCCCCCCTCCTCCTCCTCTCCCTTCACTCTCCTTTAAACCATCCCTTTCTCCTATTGCCTTTACACTTGTTATATCTATGAGGCTGACCCTGAACTTCTGATCCCTCTGAACCCACTCCCAGCGGTTTATCCATATGTAGTACCACTTCTGGTTTTCCACCATTTTTTTGATGAGGGGGGCTATCTTATCACAGCATCATAGATTTCCCACAAATATAGCAGTTGAAATACTTATCAAACTTTACTATTTCACAATTTCTGAGTGTTAGGAACTTGAGAGCAATTCAGGTTGAGTATCTCCTAAAGATGAATCAGATTGTTGTTGGGGGCTACGGTCATTGAAAGGCTTGACTGGGCCTGAAGGAGCTATTTCCAATATGGTACCCTAATAGGGTGGGCAAGTCAATGTGGCTGCTTGCTTGGGGTTCTGCACTACACAGAGCCTTCTAGAGTCAACTTTGGTATCCTCATGGTATCATGTGTGACTTCTCCTTGAGTGAGTGGTCCAACAGAGAGAGTAAGGGACATGGTATGGTGTCATTCATGCCAGAAGTCCTCTGCATTAGTCCTACAACATGCTGTTGGTTTAGGGCAATGGTTTTAGTGTGGAAAGAACTATGAAGACTGAACTATCAAGAGATCGTTCATGGGCCTTTCTGGAGGTTGGCTACCTTTCCAGAGAAATGAAGGGTCACACTATTAGTTCTTTTTTCCTCCCAGTGAGGAAACCAAAGCATGAGAGTGAGTGAATTACCTGAACATCCTGCCATGAGATTCTGGTTATGTTGGTGCTCTGTGTTCCTGTCTGCAGCTCTTGCTCCTGTTCAAAGCTACCTAATTAGGATTTCTGAAATCATCTTTGGTATAATAGAGAACTCTGAATTCCTGTGTAGAGTTCCAGAGAAATTTATAATCAGAGCAGGAACCAAACTAAGAAGAAATTATTTGACCCTCTCCCCTCTGAAGTTCAAGGGTTAAAAAATGTAGTCTTAGGTCAGAGTTGAGGTAGGTTTGTTGACTGTTTGTTGGATTGTTAAAGATTAGTTTACTATTCTCTTTGGGGAAGTTTGTGACTAGAGAAAAAAAGGTTATGCTGTATATCAAGTCAGACAGGTGGGGGATATAGACAGACAGACAGACAGACAGACAGATGATAGCCACATCGTGATAGAGATATGTAGAGATATAGATGCACAGGTGGATAGGGAAATGGGAAGGCAGGGTTGGTGGGCAGGTGGATATGTGGTTGGGTGTGTGCACGAGGGTAGGGAGAGATGACTGTTGATCTGATGGGTATGTGTAGTTGGGCCATGAGTGGATATTGACATAAGGCTACCTAACTTCCTTTGAGAAGCACTTTCCTTTAGTCCAAGATCATGTTCGCTCACAACAACATTAAACAGTACAAACCTTGGGTTTCACTCTTTGGCTCACATTTCCTATTCTGTCAGAAAATCCTGTCCCCACTCTAGCTTCGGCCACCTTGCTTGTTGCTCATGTGCCTGCAGCTGCACAGCTCCTGCTGTGTTTTTGCTCAGATCCTTCATGGCTCCACACCCAGTGCAAGCCTCAAAGTCCTCACCGTGGTTGGCATAGCTTCTCCCACCCCTGTTACTCTCTCTAACCTAGACTCTTCCCATTTCTTCCCCTTTACTTGCTCTGGCCTCTTGTACCCCACAGCATCCCAGTCAGTTTCCGCTTGGTCAATCAACTGTGTCATCTCCATAAAGCCATCTCTGGAGAAACTTGCTAAATCCTCCCTTCCTTCCATCTATCCTTCCTTTCTCCTCTTCTTCCTCCTTCTCTGCTTTCTTCAGGGTGAGGCTAGCATCTGGAATAATGCTGACTTATAAGTAAATCTAAGACATGCTTTGAATAAATGAGCAAATAAGCAATTTATTATAGGAGGCACTAGACATTGGTCATCTTATTCAATCCATCAAGCTACCTACCTACCTTAGCTGGTTACTACTCCCATCTTAAAGGCAGAGAAACTGAGTCTAGAGTGGCTTGTTGGTTGGCCAACCTCGACAGGGCTGATAGTGAGCCTCCTTCTATCTTTGAGGCTGATGTGTTCTTTGCCCTTTAGTATTTTCAGGTCTCCAAGATGTGGCTTTTCCTGCAGTAGGACTGAGAGATACCAGGACAGTGGCTTCAGATGCTGTGGTTCTACTAGAAAGATGCGTTCTCAGAGTGGAGGCGTTCGGAGGCAGCAGCATGTAAAAAGAAGACAACGTTCATTAAGTACTTCTTTATTTTCTAATTGGTGTGTGTGTGTGTGTGTGTGTGTGTGTGTGTGTGCATGTGTGTTCAGGTGTGTACATGTGAATGAACATGCCTATGGAAGCTGAATGGTGTTATTTGGTATCTTTTTCAGTCACTCTCCATCTTATTTTTTTTTATTGGTTATTTTATTTATTTACATTTCAAATGCTATCCCCTTTCCTGGTTTCTCCTCCTCAAGCCCCCTATCTCATTCCTCTCCCCCTGCTTCTATGAGGGTGCTCACCCACCCACCCACCCGCTCCTGCCACCCCACCCTAGCAGTCCCCTATGCTGGGGCATCGAGCCAACGGGGCATTGAGCCTCCACGGGACCAAGGGCCCCCCTCCCATTGATGCCAGATAAGGTCATCCTCTGATACATAGGCAGCTGGAGCCATGGGTCGCTCCATGTGTACTCTTCGGTTGGCGGTTAGTCCATCTTATTTTTTGATGTGGGAGTCTCTCACTGAACCTATAAGACACCTATTTGGCTCCGCTGGCTGTGCAGCAGAAGTCTCCTGTTTCTGCCTTCCCGTGCCTGGATAGGAGGTGTGCACAATGATGCCTGGCTTTCTAAAGTGGAGCTCGGGATCTGAGCCTCCTCGGACAGTTTTCTGACAGAGCCGTCTCTCCTGCTCCTGCTCTTGCCTCTCGAAAGTGCTTTTTCCAGGCCTCTGAGGATGTCACCTGCCCCTATTGCCACTCTCCACTCATGCCTATGGACCACTTGTGATGATGATGGTTGTCTCCCCGCCAACCTTTACTGCATTCTGTGTGTACTTGTGGACCCCTTGCAGCATATGCTTATTGGTCCCAGCCATCCCTGTGTGGCCCAGGAAGGCTATCTTCCTTTAGTTCTTTAAGTGGTGACAAAACATTCAGTCACCCTGAAGAGGAGTGGGACTAAAAATAACCCAGCTGCCTTTTCCTTCACCTCTTAATTTAAAGACAACACAGACACATGCCAGACGTGCTGTGAACGGACGAGAAAGGTATTCCTGTCCCAGCAGCCTTGCTGAAGCATAAACACCTCCTGAGTATTAAAGTCCCGCCCCCATACGACCTAACGAGGTGGCTTTTGGAAGATGATAAGTTTATGTACCAATATTCAACTAAATGTGCCAATATTCACAGAAGTACTGCTCTTCAAAGCGCATCTCAAGGAAGGAGAAATGGAGAGCCATTAAACGAGACCACAGCGTGATTACATGAGGATTACATGAAAGAGGAGGAGGCCTAAGAGCAGCAGACAGGTGCAGACGCACGCTGCCTCATTAAAAAAAAAGAGAGAGAGAGAAAGAGACATTCACAGCAAAACCACAGCTAATGATGCTACACACCTACTCCATGGGATATTTCTGAAGCTCAAAGCAGATATGTTTCTGAGAACTGAGAGCGGTAGCTCCTGTACTCTTGTAGCATAAAAATAACTTGAAAGAACAAAAGGAAGGCTCAAATACTTCATAGATCATGTGGCCTTGTGACATAATATGAGGAGACTCAACAATAACAGATTAAATGTGAAGTAAGTCAAAGTACTCTTCAGTAGTTGACTGAGCAAATAATTTGTGGTACAGGAATACAATGGACTACTACAAGCAACAGAAATAAGTAAATTATAACCACACGCAAAACTCATATATCTTAATTACAGCTCACTATACAAATCCAAACTGAAAAAACAGTCCACCAAAGCAGCTACGGTGTAAATCCGTTATGCAAAACTCAAAACAAGGCACAATAATACTGTTTGGAGATTCTTGTTGAGAAGGGATAGGGAAAAATCACACTTGAAAGTGCAGACTCATGTGCGCATGTACACATGGATGCACTCATGTGCACACACACACACACACACACACACACACACACACACTTTGTAACTCATCTAACTCATTGGGACTGGTCTTACCTGGTAGATGATTCCCTTGAGGAAAGAGAAGTAATGAAACAAAGCATCAATAGAAGCCATTGACATTTGTTAGCTGCTGGGAGGGGGAGGGAGAGGAGAAGGGGGAGGGGGAAAGGGGAGGGGGAGGAGTTTCCTTTAATGGTGTGACCTCTGAAAGGTCAGCCATGCTTCAGGGCAGGTCATTCTCAAGAGTAGTTGGACAGCACAGACCAGACTCAATGAGAGGAGGAGATGACCCCTTAAAGAGCAGATAGATGGTAAGAATGGTCAGGGAATATGCTGAGTTGGGAAAGAGGATGAAAATGAGCAAATACATTGTATGAAATTGCTAAAAGTAATACAAAATGTTATTTAAAAATCAAAAATGAGGGCTGGAGAGATGGCTCAGCACTTAAGAGCACTGACTGCTCTTCCAGAGGTCCTGAGTTCAATTCCCAGCAACCACATGGTGGGTCATAACCATCTGTAATGGGATCCGATGCCCTCTTCTGGTGTGCCTGAAGGCAGTGACAGTGTACTCATAAATAAAATAAATAAATCTTTTTATAAAAAATTAGCAATGGTTATAATAGCTTTCAACACACTAGTCAATACCTCTACTCTCAGCATCTTAATTAACAAATCAAAGTGGTTATTTATTTATCACTGTGTCTATTATTTTAGTACTTATGTGTATGTAAGTAATGTATGTGTGCATGTATGTGCAAGTATGAAAGCATGGCCGAGGAGGACCTCAGGCATTTGATCTTGCCACTTTCCAGTTCATTCCCTGTGATAGGTGTCTCCTTAAATCTGTTGCTAGGCTGGCAGCCAGCAGGCCCAGCGATCCTCCTGTCTCTGCCCTCACCCTCTACAGTGCTTGGGTTGTAGGAGTGTGTAGTCAAGTTGGCTTTTTGTTTTTTAATGCATTATAGAAACTCCAACTCAGGTCCTCATGCTTGTAACAGCAAGCATTTTGACCCACTGAGCCATCTCCCCAGCATCACTGTCCATGTGGTATAGCTGGGAAAACTGAGTCTGGTCATTGGTCTTGTCTGTGCTTCAGCTAAGAGACTGTATGGATGCTCTTGTGGAGAGGACAGTCCTGGTCCATAGGGCTTCCTTTCACATGGGAGCTGCAGCCTCCTTGAGGTGGTTCATTTGCAACCTGGTTCTTAATTTGGAGAGCTCTTACACAATGCCAATGCTTAGGCCTTGTGCTCAGCATTTTTGACTTAAATGCTCTTCGTCAGGACAATGGTCACTGATCTCAGTGCGTATAGCCTCCCCTCCCCAACCTGAAACCTGCTTGCTCAGGGGTGGAGCTTGCCGCTCAATCGTTCTGCCACACCCACAGCTCGAGCCTGCCGCTTTGCTTTCCTGTTCCGGAGCCATACACGTGGTCACCCTGCTACTGGATCGCAAGATTATTTGGCGGGAATCGGGCCCCCTTCCCCTGCTTCATAACTGCGTGCGGAATAGTAAAATTGAGCTTTGATCAGGATGACTGTCTTAGCTCCGTCTTTATCTCGTGCCGCCTAGCCCCTCTTCTCTTCCAGGTTTCTAAAATGCCTTTCCAGGCTAGAACCCAGACCTGTGATCTGCTGGCCGGACACAACAAGTGCGCAGTCAGGATAAAAACCATTGAGTTAAGTCTTTGCTGGATTTGAGAACACCCAGCAAGATTCAGACGTGATTAGCTGTCCTTCTCTAAGCCAT
This sequence comes from Mus musculus, assembly GCF_000001635.26. NCBI lineage: Eukaryota > Metazoa > Chordata > Mammalia > Rodentia > Muridae > Mus > Mus musculus. The sequence continues at coordinate 9,196,439 of NC_000082.6, forward strand.
GATCTAAGGTGTAGTGTGTACACCTTCCCCCAGGCAGCCGTCTCTTTACTCTGTGCCTCTTTCCCAGAGCCCAGCTGGAAAAGCATCTAAGAAGGATGATGGTGTGGTAGTCTGGGCTCATCCAGGAATGATGCTTGATGATTTGCCTCTTGCTGGAACTTTCACTTTATGCTTTTCCCAACTAGTAACATGGGGATGCAAAAATGGACCATGAGGAAAGAAATTCTCTGGAAAACCAGATCAGGGAATGATAGGATAGGAAGAAAGGGGTGAAAAGAAGACCTCAGATATTTAGGGGTGGCATCATAGCATGATGGAAAAGAAGGAGCACCGTTGAGCTAGGAGAACCACAAAGACACAGAAGAAGAAATCGCTCCCAAGGCATGGCTTCCCTCTCCAGTTTCCAGGCCAATAGGCAGCACAATCATACATACGAAATGAGTAATGCACAGAACTGTCTTGTTAATATACCTCTTTCCAAGGATCTGTTATCATCACCATGATTAGCTTTATAGCTTTTCTTCTTGGTTCTTTTGAATATTGGACAAGGATGATCCACAAAGAGGATGTTGAGCTATGGTTGAGAGGTTCTAGAAAGAGTAGAAATATCATTTTGGTAATATCACTAGGAACAAGGGGTCAGGAATGTGATAGGCATTTAAGATGCAGGGAGGCAGGAACATACACACACTCACACACACATATATACATATACACACATGGACACAGAGACAGACATATACACAGAGACACACAGAGACATACACACATGTAGACAGACAGACAGACAGACACACACACACACATACACAAACAAACTCACACACTCAGTTTGGATGAGCAAGAGACATAAAGATTGCTGTGAAAACGAAAAACTGTGGAGGGGGGGCATGAGTGGTATGGCCTGCAGATGTTTTATTTGGGCCACTACTTTATTAGTTGTTTTTAATCTGTTACCATCTGTATTAGCTTCTAGTACTGAGACAAATGCTTAAGATTGTCAGGACAAAATATTCGTTACAATGGAGAGCTAAGGTTTGATTTGGCTCTGTTTTATAGATTGATTTGGGCTTGTGGTGGCTCCTCATGGAGGAAACATGGAAGAACAAAACTGGACACCTCATAGCTGGGGGAGAGGACAGTGAGCCAAAAAGAGGAGAAAGGAATGAACAAGAGAAAAAGGAGAAAAGAGGGAGGAGAGGACTCTAAAGACCTGAAGACCTCACTAGGTGCCTCCTCTGAAACTTCCCAGAGGCTCCACAGTGCAGCATCTGGAGACCTAGGCCTTTAGGAGATGTTTAGATATAAATTATATCACACATTTTAAAACTGGGTGATTTTCTTCAGGATGCTGGCTTCTCTTGAAAACTAGAAGCCTCTGCACTTGATCCCCCTGGGAACAGGTGACCGTATGGGTCAGCAGTGTCCCTTGGGACAGATGGAGCATACCATCTCCCATCTCCCACATCTTTGGTGGTTCTACTGATTTTTATCACCAACTTGGCCTCTGTGGACAGTTCTTTCTGAGATGCCCTGTTTTTCCTACATTTCTGTATGCTTTCTGGACTACTTGCCGTGTGTGTGTGTGTGTGTGTGTGTGTGTGTGTGTGTGTGTGTGTTAAACTATGCATGTGTGTACATGTGTGCATGTATATAAAACTATGCACTTGTGTACCTGTGTATATGTATGTGTAAGCACTTATGTGTGTGTGTGCACATGTGCATAAGCATGCACGTGGAGACCAGATGTTAACACCAGGTGTCTTTAGCTGTTTTCCAGCCTAATTTTTTTCAGACAGGATCATACACGGGACCCATGGTTAATTGATTCTGCTACGTTGGCTGACTGGCTACAGTGATCTACCTGTCTCCACCTGTCTCCCCATGCCCCAGTACTGGGGTGACAGGTGTTTACCACCGTGCTTATATTTTACTTAGATAGTTGGGATGGAACTCTGGCCCTCATGTTTGCATGGCCTGTTAGTTTACTCACTGGTCCACCCTCCCCACCCTCCCAGCCTCTCCATGTATTATTTCTTTGCTCCTCACTGAACACATTAGTTTCTTTGGCAGAAACACAGTCTGTGCTCCTTTCATGACAGTGTATTTGGTCTCTCACCTAGACCATTTCTTATCATGTCTTCATGGCTAGCTCATGTTTGCTTCCACGATCCTTCCCCTTCCATTTGCACACTCTGCCACTGTAGGTCGCTTGCTTATATTCATAGCTTGGAGAAACAAGAGTCTGTATTTTCAGACAACTCAAATCCCAAACCTGCATTCTGTGGCTGGTGGATTGTGTGCAGGCTCAAGTGTGGAGAGATTTGGGAGAATTTCTACAGGGTTCACTTTGAAAACTACAACAGATGATGAAACCATCCAGCAGAATTTGGTTCCCCTGAGCCTTGGTTTTCCAGATGCTATTTTTGTGCCATTTATGAGTAGAGCTGCAAAAATTGACATCACAGAACCTGACAGTTAGGAGGGAACTTTGGCATTTATTCTTTGCCATTACTAGTTCCCAAATCTATGCTGTGGCAGTGAGCACATAGACCTTGGAGTCTGGATGGCTTGATTTCAAATTCTGGCTCTGCCTCTCCGGAGCTATGGTACTGTGAACAAGTGATGCCAGCCCTGAGCCTGGATTTCCTCCTGTTACAAAATGAGGGTGGCTGAGATAAAACATGGTGAATGAGCAGTATTCAGCACACAGTAGGCACTCAGCCATGTTATTTTTGGTCTCCAATGATCTGCCTCAGTTCTGAGGCAATGAACAAGTAAGGTTTTCCTAAGGATTGGCTGAGAGAAGACAGATGTTAAAGGCAGGTGGAGAATTCTGTTGAAGATTTCATAACCTTTATTTTTAGCTTCTGTGCCAAGGAAGGAACCTCAGCTCTCCCACTGTAAAGAGAGAGATTCCAAGCACCTTCTGCCTCATGCACAGTAAAGTGGAATAGTACATGACTTGATTAAAAGCTGTATTATACTTCCCATCTGCAAATGAATGACAATTGGATAGAAGCTGTGTTCAGCAATTTCATTACCTGGTTAGGTAGCATACCTCCCAAACAGTGTGCCTCAGTAATTACTGTACACTTTTCTTAAATACCCCAATTACAGATTGTCTTATAACCGGATGATACACATCCATAATTTTATATTTATGGATAAGTGCTCTTTCCTGACAACTTGAACATCTAAATTATGCAACACGAAATCAGATAATTGCAGAGAAACATTTGTCGTCTGGCTTGTGAGATCTCTGGTAAACAGTGTAATTATATGGTGTCGGTTTGGAGGTGCGTTCCTGATGTTTGTCAGTTGTCTTTCCATCATCTTGTTCTTAATAGTGAATTCAAATTTAGAGAATAGGCTCCATCCTTGACAACTCTCCTCAGGTTGCCATGCCCTAGCTTTTGTTACCCAGTGTTCTTAGAGCCATGGATACAGCTAAGCATGCTTATCCAAGGCAGCCATTTTGGAGAAGGCTGTCCCTGGGCCTTTGCATCTCCCCTCATATCTCATTGTCTCACTCAGGACTAGCCACTGATTGAACTCGATGCCTCAGGTATTGGTGATTGGCTCAGAGAGTGGCTATGTGATTCTAGCAGAGCAAACTCCTATTCACTCCTGGAGCTGAAATAGATACTGTGGAAAAAACATTCTTGCTTTTAGTTGGACCAAGAAAGGAAACTGGAGTTGGATAGGGCTGGCTGCTGCTGTTTTTCCTGTTGTATATTAGTTACTTGTTTACTTTGCTGTGATCAAATATGTCACAAGAAGCAATTAAAAGAGGAAGGGTGTTTTCTGGATTATAATTGGAAGGAATGCAGTTCACCACTACAGGAAGGAGGTGGCAGCAGGAGCAGGAGCCTGGTGAGCTCTATCACCTCTGCATCAGGAAGCAGAGAATGTGCAAAAAGAGTGTGGTATGGATAGAGAGCCCCAAGTGTCCCACTTCTTCTTGACAGACCTCAAAACCTTTCCAGCTGGAGACTGTGTTCAAACACGTGAGCCCCTGGGGGAGATTTCCTATTCAAATCACAATGCCCATCACATAGAAAAAGAGAGGCCCATTATAGTTGAGTTCCTAGTGAGTGTAGACAACAGACAGGATGCCTTCTTATCTAAGAGGAAAAGCGTGCAGTCAAGGAGAGAAAAGGAAGGAGATGAATGGCGGAGGAGGATTGATGGGGTGGGGGAGAGGAAGTAGGTTTTATAGCATGGAAGACTCAAGGTTCTTCAGTGAGGAGACCATCCTCTCTTCTCCTCTTTTAGTTTTAAGGCTGTTAATGAGGTGGGCATGGAGAGGAGAGAGGAAGAAAGTCTAGACAAAGGCAAAGAGAAAAGGTTCTCTGTTGTAGAAATTTCTAATCCTAATCCAGGGTTTCTACCCTGAATTTAACTATTTAGTTTCTGGATAAAACACACATATAACTTTTATATTTACAATAAGCCTTATAGAGCACTAGAGCTGGGCAGATATCTACCCTGTATGCTATTAGAATCTACTTTCCTATGGATAACTCTGAGTTATTACTATGTTTCACCTGGGCTGCTCTTAACTCTGATTGGTCAGGTTTCAGGGCCCCATTTTCTTGACTTTTAACTCTTGGTGGCTTCTCTCTCCCTCCTCCACCTCTTCTCTTCCCTTGTGGTCCTCCTTTGACTCCCAGTCCACTTATGTCTCTTCTGCCCAGCTATTGGCTGTTGGCATCTTTATTTACCAGTCAGAAATAATTTGGGGGCAAGGTCACATAGCATCTCCATGCAGACTCTCTCATTCCTGGGGCAACTAGTCTTGAGGAACCAATACTAGTATTAGAATACAAGCAGCATCAGGCCAACCCACTACAGTTCTCCACACGGCTTTAATAAGACCTTTGTTTTAGCTCACCACTATTCTACCAGTCATTCTCTAGAGGAATGGAAAAATGTATATGTGAGTGTGAGTGTTTGTGAGTGTGTAAATGTGTGCACGTGTGTGTGTGTGTGTGTGTGTGTGTGTGTGTGTGTGTGAATTAATTAAGAAAGCTTCTGTTAGTTGTCTCCTGAGAGGCTCTGCCAGTGCCTGACTAATACAGAAGTGGATGCTCATAGTCATCCATTAGACAGAGCACAGGGTCCTCAATAAAG